>NC_137078.1:16652118-17042118 GCF_951640355.1 Cnephaeus nilssonii | reverse complement strand
ACCAGGGGGCAGACGTTTAACACACAGGCATGGAAACATGGAACAGACTGATAAATCTCAGAGGGAAGGGGGGAAGGGAGAGAGTGGGAAGAGACTAACCAAAGATCTTATATGCATACTAGAGGCCTGGTGCAGGGATTTGTGCACCAGTGAGGTCCCTTGTCCTGGCCTGCCAAAACTGGCAATTTGACATCCCCCAAGGGATCCCGGATTGCAAGAGGGCACAGGCCAGGTGGAGGGACCCCAACCAGCACACGAATCCATGCACTGGGCCTCTAGTATGTAAATAAAATAATCGTGATAATTTTAATACAATAAAGAAAACTATGGGGACTCAGCCATCACTAATACCAGTGATTCAAAAAAAGTGAGGTGAGCTAATACTTTTCCAGGGTTATTAATTATCATTATAGTTTTTTTAGACTGCTTATACAGCTCCTGGACTGCAAGAGGGCGCAGGCCGGGCTTAGGGACACCCCCCCACCCCAAGTGCATGAATTTTGTGCACTGGGCCTCTAGTAGTAAAATAAAACAAGCAAATTGATTTTTTTAATGGGAAAAATATTTGAGCAGATACTGATAGCCAGCAAGGAAGCAAGCTCCTCAGTCCAAAAACTGCAAGGAACTGAATTCTGCTAACAACTTGAATGAGCTTGAAGAAAGATCCCAAGCTTCAGACAATAGTCCTTGCCAACACTTT
Organism: Cnephaeus nilssonii; assembly: GCF_951640355.1. Lineage (NCBI taxonomy): Eukaryota > Metazoa > Chordata > Mammalia > Chiroptera > Vespertilionidae > Cnephaeus > Cnephaeus nilssonii. Next base: position 17,041,418 of record NC_137078.1, on the reverse strand, counting down.
GATTTCAGCCTTGAAAAACCCTGAGCAGAAATCGCAGCCAGCCAAAACCTAGACTTCTGATCTGCAAAACTGGGAGCTGACACAAGGGTCTTGTTTCAAGCTGCTAAGTCTATAGTAATTTGTTTAGCTGCAAAAGAGAACTAATATATCTGGTAAAGCTATGATGAAAGAACTATTGTAAAAATGTCAATATTAATCTCACAACAAGTTGTACAATGGGTTAAGTCAGGAGTAGCAGATGCTGTTGGTGTCTTGGCCTCCCCATTCTAGTATGCAACCATAGCACTGAGGGGGAAAAGCAGCCCCTGATAGCTGGGAGCTGCCCTGGCGTTATCTACCTGGCGATGGTGTCCTGTTGAACATAAATAATTTCATGGAGCACCAACCTCAGACAAGACCCCTCATGACCAGGATAGATCAGGACAAAAACAAGGCCACTCAGTAATTGTGTCTGAAGTAAGACAGAAACAAGAACATTGTCTAAACTCCAAAAATGGCCAAACATGCCCCTATCTGAGATAATGGGAGTGACAGCTACTTCCTTACCAATTACAGGTTTAGCTTCCCATTGTTCCTCCCTCCTTCTAGGTAAAAATTATGAAGATAACCAGTCAGAGAGAACTCTGTTTCCTGGCAATACACACATTTCTGTTGGATTTCCGGGAGAAGTGCCCACTTCCTGGAACCCTCCCCCAAATCACCTGACTGATGGTCCAAATTCTGTAAGTCCTTTCTAATACTCCCTTTCTGAGATGCCCCACAGGTTCCACCTAATATGCATTCCCCCTCATTGCTATAGTCAGTAACAGTGTTTTCAGCCACAAGCACGTTACTGCTGGCCCTTGCTTGGAGGGCCCTGACAGTATCTTACTGACTCCCTGCTGAGTGCTTTCTCTTGGTTTTGCTTGTTGGCATGGGGAGGACTGAAGTGACCACTGAGGCATTACAGACCTAAAGAAAAGTTCTCATCCAATGGGAAGGAGTTGGAAGATAAGTATCCAAGTTTCCTCACCCCTTGAGGAAAATAGCTTGGAGCTGTGTATTATACTGTCCCTCAGCGGTCCCCAGTGGGAAGGAGGCTCAGTTGACCAAAGCGGTAACCAGCTTGATATCACAGCCTTTATTGGTTTCCTTCCCACCGCCAGCTCACTCCCACTTCCCTACCGGTATTTCCAGGATCCACCTTGCAAACAAACAACTTTCATGCAAACCCTTGTCTTGGAACTGCTTCTGGGGAAACACAGCCTAACACAGTGGTAAGATTGGTGTCCAGAAGTCCAGTCAGAGGCAAGTGTACTGTAGTAAGCCGAATAATGCCCCTTCCCCAGCATGCTATGTCCTAATCCCTATGACCTATGAACAAATTATGTCACATGGCAAGGGGAATTAAGGTTGCAAATAGCATTAAGGCTGCTAATTAACTGACCTTAAAACAGGAAGATTATTCTGCATTATCTGGGTGGACTCAATGCAATCACAAGGAGGTAGAAGAGTCAGTGGCAGCGTGATCTGTCAGTGTGAGACAACTGACCTCTGCTGGCTTTGATGGTGGAAGGAGACCGTAACACCAGGAATGTGGGTAACCTTTAGAACAGAGGTGGGAACATCCAGACTGTGGGCTATATGAGCCCTGGGAAATCATTTGATCTGGCCCTGCCAAGGCATTAGGGGTGAGTTAATTGTTTGACCAAATACAGCAGGCTAATTTTTAAGTTGATAATTTTGTATGGCTCACAAATGATGTTATAAATATCCAACTAGCCCTTGGCAGGAAAGAGGTTCCCCACCCTGCTCTAGGTGCTGGAAAAAGGCAAGAATATAAACTCTCCCCTACAGTCTCCAGAAAGAAATTCAGCCCTTTGACAATTTGAATTTAGCCCAATGAGACTCATTTTGAACCTCCAGAGAAAGACCAAAAAAAGTTGTCTTTTAAGCCACTAAGTCTGTGGTAACATGTTACAAGAGCAACAGGAAGCCAATCCAGCCACCTATACCCAAGATGGACCCAAGTGTACTAATAGTAAGTACAAGAGAAAGAAATAGAAGTAACAGATAATGAGAGTTTCATTGACAAAAATAAAAAAGTGAGGGAAAATACTGTTTAGTGAAAGAAACTGAGGTCAGGTTTAGGATAATCTCAAGGTTATATTACTACATCCATGTCTAGTGAGCAATTTGAAATATGAAACTAAAGCATAGGTGGGTGGAGAACTCTACAGGAATAAATATAGAAAACATAGTATGTGGCCTTAAATTGAATGGATGCAAAAGATCAGGGATACAAAGATTGAAATATGTTTATTCCGAGGCCAGAGTAGGTCAAGAACAAGTGAGGGAGGAGAACGGAAAGTACAGTATTATAGAAGTCAGTTTCAAAATGAAGCTGGTTGCAGCCATGAAATAAAGAACAGCCTTCAGGAAAGGTTGTGTAGGTTGAACAGTTAGTACCACACACCCTTCAAGAATTGCACTTCAAGAGGACGGCATGAGGAAGACGTTTACCTTGAGCAAACAGGAGTTACTCAATGTTCCACCCACTTGCGCCTACATCCCTGGTAGCAGTCTCAAGTACTATCCAACCCCAAGCTGGCCACAGATTTTAGCCTCCTTTAAGTTCACCTGAAATAATTCACCTGCACAAAGGCATTACTGAGCAATGCAGATTTACCAAAGCTTTTTAGGAAGCTGAAGTGGTGGAATTGCAACTTAGATACTTAATGTATAATTAGTTAATTCCAGTGAGATACCTGTGTTGTCCCCACAGCCTCTTCTAAGCCATCCTAACCTGATAGTTCTCTTTTCTCTCCTTCCTCCGTGCAGCTTTGATCCCAGCTCCTCGATTTTCTCTAGTTCTTTAAACTCCATTCTCCTCCAAATGTGTCATCAAAATTCATCAAAATGCTCTAAAACTGCACTGTCTAATATGCTAGGCAATAGTGCCATGTGCCTTTGAGTACCTGCAATGTGGCTCCTCAGAACTGAACAGTACTGGAAGTTAAAATTCACACTGGATTTTTAAAACTTTATGTAAAATAAATTGTGAAATATCTCATGAATAACTTTTTATTGATTGCATTTTGAAATGATAATACTTTGTCTATTATTGAGTTAAATAAAATATATGCCTAAATTCATTTTATTTGTTCCATGTCACCTTTTTAATGTAGCTAGCAGGAATTTTTAAATTGCATATGTAGTGTACATTATATTCTTATTGACAGCATTGCTCTAAGAAGTGAAAGGAACGTCACGTTAGGAAGACTAATACTGAGTAGCATTCCACTGTATACATGTACCACATTCTTTTTTTTTTAATTTTGTTGATTTTTTTTACAGAGAGGAAGGGAGAGGGATAGAGAGTGAGAAACATCGATGAGAGAGAAACACCAATCAGCTGCCTCCTGCACACCCCCTACTGGGGATGTGCCTGCAACCAAGGTACATGCCCTTGACTTGAATTAAACCCAGGACTCTTCAGTTCGCAGGCTGACGCTCTATCCACTGAGCCAAACCGGTCAGGGCTGTACCACATTCTTTATCCAGTCATCTATTGAAGGACACTTCAGTTGTTTCCATGTCTTAGCCACTGTGAATAATGCTGCAATGAACATAGGGGTGTTTATATCTTTGTGAATAACTGTTTTCAAATTTTGGGGGTAGATAGCCATAAGAAAAAATTAAATACTGCCATTTGCGTCAAAAGGAGACCAATACTCCATAGAAAGCATTTTAGGAATAATTTTCCAAGAGACTTATCAAATTCCTTCTTACAAACAAAATGTCCACAAAGAGATTCTCAAACCAGATGCTAAATGGCTTAAATACTTCTCCTGTCATTACAAATGCTACCTCTTTATGTAGAATTTTCCAGACACAAATTATAGTGCTGGGAAAGAAGGAGCATGGGGGCTGGTATCCAAGTGGCCCAGCTCTGTGAACCTCTGTGCTTTAGGAGAGAGCAGAGCAGAGACTGTAGCCTGGAAGTCAACCAGCCTACAAGGGAATTGAATCTATAGCCACAGCCTCATTAGCACTGTCTACCGCTCCCACCACATCGTGTAGCTAATTATCTTATCATTAACACCAATCACATTATAATTACTTGTGTAAATAATTGTCTCCACCACAAGAGTGTGAGCTTTGTGAGGGCAAGGATCCATATCTGTCTTATTCATTGACACCTCCACAATGCCCAATAGCAGGCACAGCAAGTGAAAGTTGAATTAATTAGATTTTCTGTTCACTGCATCCTAAACCACACATCTACCAATGAACTGCCTAGCTTGAAAATGCTGCCTAAGTTATTCTTTATGACAGAAATAGAAAAGAGGCAGCTGGTGATAATAATATGTAAATGAAATGTAATGATAGTAAATCATATTAATAAAAATAATAGCTAACATTTACTGAAGGCTCATCAGATGATAAGCATTGTGCTAACCATTTAATCCTTTTTCACTGAACCATCACAAGAACTATCCAGCTAAGTACCATTATCATCCCCATTTTACACATAGGGAAACTGAGACTTAGAAGACTGAAGTAATTTTCTCAAAGACATCCAACAAGCAAGTAGTGGTATAAGGATTTAAATTTAGTCTTACTCTAGAACCTAACTCTTAATATTATGAAAGGTGATTGCCCAGGACATAAAAATGTGAGAAACATGAAAAGGCCTCCCAAAAGTGTCCTCGTAGAGAGGAAACCAAGATGGCAGCATAAGGTATACGAATCGGGTTGGCGACTGCGTACGCTATTTTTTCAATTGGGAGGGAGTTACAAGCTCCCGACTGCTCTGAACTCATTCCCGGTGAGACTCTGAGGACCCAGACTCCTACGGGGAGAAACTGGACTGTCTGGCATTGGGTCGGAAAGTGAGGGTGGCTTTCTCGCAGAGGTGCGCACAGGAATCATTGTTTACTGCGCTGGGGTGTGTGACGTGGGTCGCGGAAACACGGAGACTCAGAGATGGCTGACTGGCAGCCATCGCTGTTTGCCACGCCCTAGTGATTCCCTAAGACCCTGCCCCGCCCAATTTACAAACTCGCCCAAGCTGTGCGCAATGGCTTTTGCATATGAATGGCCTGCCCTCTCGCAGCTTAACCTAACAAATTGCAGCTGGGTCAGACAACTACAAAACTTCCAAATCCCAAGCAAAGAGGAAAAATCTGCAGATCTCCCTGTAGCTCCTGCTGGGTGGCCTCAGACAGTAACTGACTTGCACCTTCTTGGAGATCTAGAAACTAGTGTACCTAGAGGTCAGTGTGAGATGACACCAGATTTCAACTCCTCACATACATAAGGGACACATTCAAGAGGCAGACTCAGTGAGCACCAAAGCCCACTGAAGCAAGCCCTGCCCCATAAGGGTGTCTCCAGCACAGCACTTCTTCCATTATAGACACAGCTGACCCTCACAGCCAATTGGCCTGGAGATCAATTCCTCCCAGTGATACCAACAACAACCAAGGCTTAACTACAACAAGACTGTGCACACAGCCCACAAAGGGGTGCATCAAGTGTGTCCACCTCAGGTAACTGGGGAGGCTAGACCACTGAACCCTATAGGACACCTAGCACACAAAGCCACTCCATCAACACAGGGAAGCAGCCAAAATGCAGAGACAAAGAAACATGTCACAAATGAAAGAAATGGAGGAAAGCAAACTACTGGATATAGAGTTCAAAACCACAGTTATAAGGTTACTCAAGAATCTTCTAGAAACCCTCGAGAAACTTAGTGAGACCTCTGAGGAACTTAGTGTGACCTTCAAGTACCTTAATGAGAATGCCAAAAAAATGTAAAAGGACCAGTCAGAAATTAAGCATACACTGTCTGAAATAAAGAATAATATATAGAAATCCAACAGTAGACTAGAGGACCCCAAGGATCAAACCAAAGATTTGAAGTATGAGGAAGCAATAAACACCCAACCAGGAAATCCAAAAATATGAAGATAGTGTAAGAAGCCTCTGGGACAACTTGTTGATACATATCTATCAACAAGTGAATCTAAAAATCAAGTGAATAAAAAATCTGATGAACAGAATAAACTGGTGAATATAATAGAATCAGGGGCATAGAAAGGGAGTGGACTGACAATTCTTAAGGGGAAAGAGGTGTGGGGGGTGCGGGAAGAGACTGGACAAAAATTGTACACCTATGGATGAGGACAGTGGGGGGGGGGGGGGTAAGGGCAGAGGGTGGGGTGGGAACCGGGTGGAGGGGAGCTATGGGGGAAAAAAAGAGGAACAATTGTAATAATCTGAACAATAAAGATTTATTTTTTTAAAAATACAACAACTGGCACAATAGCAGCCGCTATTGGAGCCACAACTTGGACATAGTCTACCAACATACACCATGATCCACCTAATTTTCCCAAGCACTAAAAAGGTCAATTGAATGGGTATATGATAGAGGTCATCATCTGTACATTTTAAAGTCTTTGCTGGTAGTACAACCTGCATTTCTTCTTAGGATGCAAATGCTTCCAATGTGCTGTCTTGGTCCAGGGAGAAGAGATGATTTCAGGAGCTTCAAGTTGGCCCTTCCTACCATAAGAACTTTTATCACAGATGAGAGAGGGCTCTGTCAGTTGCTAAGCATGTCAATACCAATTATACCTCAGGGAATCCATAGACCCATTGGGCATGCTATGAGACAAATTTTGGCCAGAACTCCTTTTATCACCTGACCTCCATTTTGAATGCTTTAGTCATTTAATGTCCATTTAGTCCTTGTATCAAACAGCCCTTGAATCTGGTAATTCATATTGTATAGTATGCTTGTCCATGGATAAATGGCTTTTGGTACCTTAGGGGATATGCTGGGAACTCATTGTAGATAACTCCTGGTGGCATTGCAAGATTCTTCCTCAAGGGACTGGGATCCCCCTCCATTGATAGGCCTGGGTATGAGGTAACTTTTGTTAAGGCAATTAGTGTCAGCCTTCTGCTCACTAGTTCTTTTGTTTGCTTTCATGGTTATTCAAGGCAAACAATATTCTTAAGATACACATCTGTCTCACCCTTAGGAACAGTTGGATTATAAGCCTGTGGACCAAGGCAACATGGTTGCTACTCTGGCTCTGATGCTAGTTTTGGTATTTACATCCACCTTGCTTCTATTGGTCACTGGGCGACTGCTCCTCTAGAATTATATCACCCAAGTTGTCCCTATTGGTTATTAGGGATCCTAGATACATGCATCTTCTACTTTAGCCTTGTTTTACAGAGGACACTAAGATTCTCGGAGATGCCAACATCCTTCTCACCAATGTATTCTGTATTGCCTTATTGAAGGCAGTGTCCACCAAGCCTTCCCAGGGAACATGGGCAGGTGTTGCATTCTTTGTTCTCACATAACAAATTCATTCTAAAAACACCATCACCCTGAGGCTTCTGATTCCTTCCTCAATGTTATCAAGGTCGTTTCACTATCCCTGCTTCATTTACTGTAGGCTTTCTGCATTCAAGCTTCAAGGAATTATCTCAGCAGGGCATTGGGACTAGCTGTAGGTGTCCTCACCCCCTATTAAATTCTGAGCCATAGAGATTGCTCCTATGTCATTAAATCCTCCCTTATCCAGCCTGATATTCCGTTCCCTTTTCATCTCTCCCCAAGCTCAATACCTGCTACATTCGCTCCTGGATTCTGGCAAGTGGTCTCATAGTTGTTGTTAGTTGTTACCAGCTAGATTTAGTGATGCTTCACGTGACACAGCTATTTCCTCCCCCAAAGTGGGCTGCATTTCCCCACTCAGGCTATATTGAGAGCTGACCCTAATTTTTGGTTTGGAGACCATAATTGGAAGTTGGAGCAGACCTTGAGGACAATCATGATCTTGTCAGGCACCTGTCTCTGATGAAGCTTTTTCGTGGTGTTCAGGTGAGGGAAAGCTGTTCTCCTGATCAAAGGGAAAGGATTGCTTCTACCATCCCAAGGGGCTCAAGGGGATTTAGAGGTTCATGGTTCCTAGTATTGCCCACACAGTTGTCCCCTTCCTAGAGCTCACGGTCCTTTTCCTCCCCTATCAGGGCACTGACTTTAGCATAGAGATCTCCAAGGGTATACATTTAATCACCTTTGCAGCCCTGCTACCCTTATAATTAAATCCTGAACTGATGTTTAGCAGTCTTTCCTGAGGCTGCAAGAGATGAAGGTCTCTTTAAATACTGATATGGAGGCTTTCCTGCCTTTGCATTGAGCCCTGAGTTGATAGCTGGCTGATCATGAAAGTTAAAAAAAAAAAAAAAAAAAAAAAAAAAGCCAGCAAATTTCCTTGTAAGTACCATTGTCCCTTTCCCATTCATGTGTCAGAGCTACCATGCAGATTAATGTTTCATGTTCATCTTCTGGCCACCACAGGTAAGAAGAGCCTTAGCAATCGCCATGCCATAGCACACCAGGAGGTATTCCTGCCGCCATCTGAGTGAGGAGTGACCCACTTCGAGACCTGAGCGGCTGCATTGAGGTTTTCTTCTTACACCAACTTTACTGACGTGGTTTTTCACAAATGCAACCTTAAGACAATTACTTCAGTGAAGTTAGATCGTTTCGGTGGTGATCCTAGTGAGAAGCAATGAGGAAAATGGGAAGGAAATATAAAAGATGCAAGAGTGTATTATTAAAGTTGTTGCTGTGGGCAACCAGAACTCAGTTTCACCAGGACCACTTGACAAGCCCACAAATGGCCTTACAAAATGGTCTTGCGAAGGGAAATTAGCCCTTGGGAGGCAAGGTGAATTTTCACAGATCAGCTATTAGCAGTTTTCCTGTTTAATTATGCTTTTAGAGATCAGCATATTAGCAATTCTATAGACTGGATTACTGCCTTGTCTAATGCCTCTGTTTATTTTGGTTGACTCTGCTTGGACTACCCTTTCTTCCCTCTTTTCCCCGTACCAAACCCATTTGAACCCTCAGCATCATTTAGGTTCTGCCTTCTAAAGGAAGCTTTCATAATCCACTCCAGTCAACATTTTACTACTTCTAATTTCCGTTCTGCTGTCTTAACACTCATTTGGCACTTAGTCATAGTCATTCATGAAGTATTTACTGAGTGGAGGTTATGCCCCAATCACTCTGTTCTTGATGATGGTAGTATAGCTGTGAATAAATGAGACAAAATTCCTGTTCTGTGGAACAAAATTGCAGCAACACAAAAGATGTGGGGGAGCCCTAGCCCCGGTTTGACTCAGTGGATAGAGCGTCGGCCTGCAGACCAAAGGGTCCCGGGTTCCATTCCAGTCAAGGGCATGTACCTTGTTTGCAGGCTCCTCGAGCCCTGGCCCTGGTCAGGGCTCATGCAGGAAGTAACCAGTCGATGTGTTTCTCTCACATCGATGTTTCTCTCTGTCTTTCCTTCTCTCTTCCACTCTCCTTAAAAATCAATGGAAAAATATCCTCCGGTGAGAATGATTAACAACAACAACAACAAAAAGATGTGGGAGAGACTGACAATAAATATGTAGGAAGTGATCATAACTTCCTACATGTAAAGCAGGGTGAGGACAGTGTGTGTGTGTGTGTGTGTGTGTGTGTGTGTGTGTGTGCACGTGCATGCTTGCAGGGGTTAGCTCTCCTAGAGAGGAGAGTCATGGAAGAACTGTCTGATCAGTTACCTTTGAGCAGTGGCCCGAAGAAAATGAGGAAGTATGTGCTGTGAACATTGGGGAGGGCAGCATTCCATGCAGAAGGAACAGTAAGTCCTGAGCACTGATGCTTAATATGCTTGCAGAGGGTTGGATGGCTTTTGAAGAGTAGCTGTGGATGTGGTCCATCCACATCAAGTTCTTTCTTAGAAGCCGCAATAAGGGTTTTGAACTTTAATCTGAGTAAAACCGTAAGCCATAAAAGGTCTTTCAGCAGGAAAATGTCTGTTTGGTCACAGATTCTGAAAGGATCATTCCAGCTGCTGAATGAATTTGGATATAGAGAAATAAAGGGAAGTAGAAAGACCTGTTAGGTTACTGCAATCATGCATGCCTGAGTGGATGATACTTTATGACACCTCCTGTAATGTAAATTGTTTTGTACCAACATTTACTTTTTTTTTTTCGTGTGTATCCATAACTCCTTGAGGGCAGGGAGCTCATACTTTTAAATGATGGATTGTATATATGACCTATATTCATGTCTATTTAATACGGCTCAATAAATTATTTAAAGGCCTAACAGTAGTATTAAATCCACATCATTGGGTAACAGTATGGGATCACTGAAAGCCTTTGTCATTTACTATTTCTTTAAGAAACTTTTATTCTCCAAGCCTTAATTTCAACATTATAAAATGCTTATAACACCTACCTAACCTAGTCTATTGTAGGTGGCAGGAATGACAGCAGGCGTTAGACCACTGGGATCAGACCAAACCTGGGTTCAGCAACCTCAGTACTTGAGTTCTGGTTTGGAAAGAATTCAGAGCCAAGACTCAACTATAAGAGAATACTTATTTATACAATCACAGAGGTGGAAGAAGTAACGCATAAAAGAAATGGGCTTAGGAAACAAGTTATAGAGGCAAAGTTTGGGACTGAGGAAGCTAATGGTAACAAGCCTGGGGGGAGGGGGAGGGGAGGGAAAGGCATGGGCATGCTCCTAGAGGGAGAGCTCACTGTATCCTCCATTTTAGGGGTTTCAAGAGTGGAGATCTTAGGGGAGGTCCCAGGGGAAGATCTCAATAGAATATCCATCAGCTCTCCAGGTGTGTCCTTTCAGGGTCTGGGCCTCCACTGATTGATTGGGTGACGCCAGGGCAGAGGGTCATTATCCAATGCAACTGGTCCTGAGGTCAGCCTTGGTGTCCCTTGTCTGGTTTTGCTGCTTTTCTGGGACTAGAGCTGAATACAACTGAGGCCTAGATGTTATCCCTAGGGAGGAAAGGTCAGGGGGTCCAAACCAAATGACCAGCAATATGCTAGGGAAGGAAAGGTCACCCTGGGGGGGAGGTTCCACCCAATAATTGTCCTTTGCTAGGCACCTGGGATTTTTGCCCTGGTGACCTTCTGAACCTGCTCTGGTGACCTTCTGTACCTGGCCATTGTCCTTGCTCTGCTCCTGTCTGTCTAATTGCCTACTACTAGTCAATAAGGATTGAATGAAAATGCCTGGCCACACCCATCACTTCCAATGGAAGATATCTGTTTTACTTCAACAGAAAGCAACACCCGATACAAAACACACATGCTCTTTCTGTATAATGCCTGTGAGATTTTAAAAGCTTTACATAACTGACTGGATTCTAACATACATTAATCTAATTCATTCCTTTCTAGTTATCCAAAACACGCACTCAAAAATGTTCCAGCTTTGTCCTAGCAGTCTTTGCCTTCGGTATCATTTTAGTGTTAACTAAAAACAACGTATCACCTACCCATCCCATCTTGGTTTTTCACATCATTACATCCCAGTAATTGCAGATGTAGCCCTAAACCCAAGGTAGATGTTTAGGAGTTTGATAGATGGTCAAGCTATGGAATTTACATTCTGAGCAGTAAGTGACACTGTCAAAACAATGCTGGCAGCACTTCTGTTGTGTTGCAAGGACCGGGGTTGTGATAACTAAGAGCTGAATTATAATGTCAGAGGCAACCCAAGTGTTACTTCAGTCCATTTACACCAGAAAGCAGGTGCAAGTCCGGTGAGAACATGGAAGCAGAGAAAGGTATGTGGACTTTGCCTCATCTCATTAGGATCAAGTAGAGGGAAGAGGGAACCCCAAAGATTTCTAAATGCGGGGTCATCTTTCTCCTCTTGGCCGCCTTCTCAAATTTCAATGCAGGGCCATTGACAGGAGGTCTCCTCCTGCTTGGGCGCCCACGGGGCTGCAGAAGCCAGGGAGTCCCAGGCCCCTGCTAACCAGGAGGCTGCTGAAGCTGAGGCTCGGACCCAGGAACCAGCGGAGCACACTTGACCCCATTGGCGGGCGCCGCCCCTCTGCCATTTTTAGTGGGTTAGGAGCGCTATCCTCGCACTGTAGGGCCCACCTCGGCTGCACTCTTCCCGCGCCCTGGAGGGGAGAGAGCATGCGCGAGAGGTAGCCCCGACCGGTGGCCCGAGGCCACCCAGGAGGCGGGGCCGTGAGACTGCGCACGCGCGCAGAGACACATAGGCGGAAGTGGCGCGCGGGCGCCGGCCCGGCGAGGACCTTTGCGTGGAGGCGGCAACCTGGCGGAAAGCGCGAGACTAGTCCAAGAGGAGGAGAAGCAGGAGGTGATGGCGACGGACGTGGGGAGGGGGAGACGCTTGTCTGGCCGGCGCCACCCAGTCTGGGGTCACCGGAAGGCTCGGGAGTAGACGTGTCGCTCGGGCCTTTCGTCCTGTTTGGGACCCGGCCGCCCCGCCCTCCTTGCCCCCGAGAACCGCCCCTCATCCCTCAGGAACCTGCGGGGAGAGGCTGAGGTTGGGATGGAGCGCGGGTCACTTCCTCCGGTGCAGACCACAAACCTGCTGTCATGGTGTCTAGGGAGGGGCGCTGCCCTGGGCCCCGTTGTGCCCTCCAGCCCGGGAGAACTCCCTCCCTCCTGCCCGGTGCCCGGGTCGCAGGCCCGCCGCCCCGCGCAGGGGCCTCACAGACTCTGGAGAAGCGTCCGCACCCGGGCTCCAAGCCTGCGTTTTAGTTCGGAGCTTCTTCCGGGTTCTGCGCTAGGCAGGGCACTCTGCTGTCCACTTGATTTGCAGCGCAAGGTGATTGTTCTTACCAGCTCGTTAAATTCATGTCTTAAACCCCCACTAGAAGCTATGCTGACCCTCCAGTCTTTGCAGCTCAGTTCTCTTCCCCAGCCGTTTTATTTTTCTTTTAAAGATTGAACGAAGGCCGGAAGATTGGGTGTGCTAAGAGAGTTTTGATTTTTTTAGTGGTGGACATAATCAGGAGGATAGCAGGTGTCGAGAATCGTTTTTTGGATAAACATTTTCTAAGTGAATTGAGATAGTTTGTGACTTGGAAGAGAAAGAGATAGCAGCATTTGAAAATAATTTATATAAGTGTGTTTTATACTACATATATATATAATTAGTTTAGCTTTATCGCTTGGAAAAAAAGAGTAACCTTCAAAAAGAGTAACCTACCACACGGTTTCTTAAACTTTGTGTAATGAGGTGTGTACAAAGAATTGGGACAGCATTTATTATTCTCTGTTTTATAATCATTCCCCATAGGTCATGATTAATATCTAGAGTCCACTTAATCTAACTATAATAGTAAGATCCTTTTATTTGTAGTAATGAGGGTGACAAAATACAGAATCAAGTTTACTTCAGGTTACTTACACTGAAATGGCATAATTTCCTCATATTTTACCCTTTTGTTGTGGGAGACTTTTCTTTTAAAGGTTGGAAAAGACTGGATTAAGAAATTTACTGAAATACTTTTGACTTCAGTAGGTCGTTGTAAATCAACATTATCACTAGTTATTTATAATTTTTTAAATTTACTATGTGCTAGAAATACTGCTTTTTTATTCAGTTTTAGCTGTTATTTGTGCCTTTAGGTAATTAAAATTAAATATCTGTGTTGTCTTTAGTAAGAGGCCTCAGGCAGTGAGTCACAGCTCTAGGTTTTTTGTACTTAGTTTTAAGAGTTACTGTAAACTTCTAAAGCAAAGCAAAATGTCGATCATTTAATTTGAAATGTTAACCAGTGTTAACTTTATGCTTGATTTTTTTTTTCCTGCACCACAAGGACATTGGCCTAATTTCTTTAGATGTTGATTAGTAGTGTCATTAATGTCTGAAATGGAAGGGATATAACAAACATTTAAGATCACAATTATTGGGTTTCAGAGCTCACAGGGTCTTCATCAGTCACATGATCTGACCAATGATGTTCTGATTAATAAAACTGCATTCTAAATGCAAAGCTTTAAAAGGCAGGTTTTCTAGTGCTGGTGCCTCCAGTAAGCAACAGAAGTGAATTTATCTCCATGTTCATTTTAGATGCTCTGTGTAAATTTTCAGTATGGATGTCAATATTTTGGCACAGATGTCCAAGAAGTAACAGTGCTGCAGGGATTTATGCGTGTCTGGTATAGGTCTGTGGCTCATAAGATTGCCAGTAGGTGTGTTGAAGTGACAAAGTATTAGAAAGAAGAGGAATACTATTGATTAAATAGTGTTTACTAAAGTGCAATAGAGCCCTTCATTTAATATGTTACACTTTTAAGTTTATAGTTGTAAGTATGTAAATCAGAGTTTATTCTTGTCTTATTAATTATTGTATTATTTTCCATACCATCAACTGTAGACCTACTTTTGCCCCCCTATGTATAAATCCAAAGAAAATCAACAGTCATCTATGGAGACTTCATGTTTTTTGTTGTTGTTTTTTTTTACAGGCTAACAAAAAATTGTGTGTTTCTCAGCTTTTTGCAATCCTCAAAACTTTTTTTTTTCAAAGACTTTTTTCTTTTGTTTTTAAACAGCTTTATTGAGGTATAATTGATATATATTTAAAAACAACCTGCACGTTTAATATATACAATTTGATGAATTTTGGATATATGCATATGCCTGTGATACTATCACCATAATCAAAGTAGTAAACATATCTATCACCTCCAAAAGTTTATTTCCCCTTCTGTGTCTGTTTGTATGATTAAGAACGCTTGACATGAGATCTACCCTTTTAACATGTTAAGCGCACAACACCTTGTTTTTAACTATAGGCACTCTATTGTATAGCAGATATCTAGAATTTACTCATTTTGTTTAACTAAAACTTTACAACCATTGAACAACACCTCCCTAAAGACTTTTAAAATTATTTTCTCCAAAGAAAGAAAACATTTTTTTGCCTAGGAGATGCTATTGCTAACGTATATCCTCCTTTCTGTAGTTTCTGATAAATCTAGCTTTTTAAGTCACTTGCAGTTGTTTGACTTTATTTTAAAATGTCATTAGCAAATATATTGTCTTAATATATGAGAAGCATTAGTTGTTCTTTACTCTTCTACAAATAAGAATTGACATTAATGTGAAGATGTCATGCATAAACTGTCATGGGCTTTAAAAAATTATATTTTTCTACATATAAAAACATAAAGGTGTGTTTGATGCAATAAATATGAGATTAGCTTTTGGAAATGAGAATGGTATATGTTTAATTTAATGACGTATTGGTCTTTATTAGGTGAAGATAAATTGGAGAGTCGACATGTTTTTGGTTGATTGGAAGATTGAATAGGGGAATTAATGTATTAATATCCAGAGACTATGAGATTTATCTGTATAATTTTTAAAGTGTGATTTGAAATATTATTTGGAGCATAATACTTTACGATCCAAATGTTTTGCTTACATGGCCTATTTCCTTCTTTAGGACTTAGCTCAGCAAGCAAAAGAAAAACTGAACAAAGGCGAGGAAACCAACAAAGATACCTTTGGAAAATCTGAATGTGGCAAAATAAGAACAATGGATCTCAAGTTCAACAACTCCAGGAAATATATTTCTATAACTGTTCCATCCAAAACCCAAACAATGTCACCACACATCAAGTCAATAGATGACATTGTAGTGCTTGGCATAAATCTTAGCAGATTTAACAAACTTACTCAATTTTTCATATGCATTGCTGGAGTTTTTGTATTTTACCTCATTTATGGATATTTACAGGTAAAAAATAGTTATTTGTTTATGGTAATTATAACAATTATGGTCAATAAAAGCACTTAAGAGTTTTGTTCAAGATATTTTTCTTTATAAGTTTCTGGTTTATTCACAAATTTGAAGTTTTCAGTATAGTAGTAGAAGAAGGCCTCTTAAAAGTAAATCTGCTTCAGCAGAGGTCACAGTTTCAGAATTCAATATTTTAAGTGAGGGAAAGAGAGCAAAGACAATCTTAAGAAATTAAAAGTATGAAAAAATTAAAATATTTAACAAAATATAGATCATGTAAGCATGTATTTGTTTTTAAACGTGAATAATTCAAGTATTGATTGGTTTCTGGCACATAGTTCTCCATTAAAATTTACTGTAATGATAGCACAAAAGCTGTATTCCAGTTCATTCTTCATTCTTGGAGCTTAATAATAGCAGGTCTATTTTGAAAAAAGCTTATACAGATGTTTTATATTTTTCCAAGGGTATCTCTTTGATCCTGTGATCATTGAATTCTTTTTTTTTTTTTTGAAACACCTGTTGTGTTTTCATTCTTGTTAGTTTCTTTTTCTATTCTAACTTTGGCAGAACCTTATTTTTTTTACCTGTGCCAAACATTTCTAACTTTTCCACAGTTTGTCTCACATTTGCATTGTGTTATGGCATAGTTGTATACATTTAACCAGCAGTAAATTCCTGACCTTCAAAGACATGGGCTGGATGGGAGGATCTAGGCTAGTGTAAACAGAATTTTGGAATGGACTAATATTATTAACTAGAGGCCCAGTGCATGATTGAATCATGCACGTGTAGGGTCCCCTACACGCTTTCGCTTTCGATCAGGGGGGAGCTGGGTGCCTGTCCGCTGGTGCACCAGGCCTTTCAGAAGCCTCCGGGGTGGCGGAGGCTTCTGAAAGGCCTGGTGCCTGAGCGGACAGGTCCGCGGTGGGACGTGAGCTCGCTGCCCCAGAGGCCCCTTCTGTGCCGCAGCACAGCCATGGTGCAGACACTGAGCTCGCACCGCCACTGGCGACGCAAGCTCAGTGACCCGCTGGCCCAATCGGCTACCACGACCACCCCGAGTCCCGCCCCCCTGCGCCTCCTGGCCAACCGTGGGCATAGCGAAGGTACGGTCAATTTGCATATTTGTCTATTATTAGGTAGGATGGTCAGTTCATTAGTATTTTCAGCCATTACCAACATTGCTTTTTATGCAACTCCCCAACATGAGAGAACCCTTTATAATTCAAGAAAAGGAGGGTATTGTGTTTTTTTCAAACACAGATATTTCTGGTATGCTGTAGTATTAATCAGAGTGAGATTAATCATTGTACTCTGACATTGTCTTAAAGATAAAATATAAGTATAAATAAAGGTGATTTGTGACTATTCCTTAGCTTATAAAAATGCTATGAAGAGTATTAGTGTAAAACAAAAACATGAATTAAAATCTTAATTTTTATAATAACTGACTTTGCCACTACAAAATGCTATAAAAATTCAGATATCACAGTAAAGAACAATAAAAAATAGTAAATTTTATCAAATAAAATCTAGAATTCTTGCTGAAAACTTTTTTTTTTAAATATTCTTACCAAATAACTTGGGAGCAAAGTTAGTCATTGCAAAGGAAAATGAATTAGAAATTTACTGTACAAATTTCATTATATATTAATGATCAGAGACTTTAATTTATAGCTAATGTGCAGAATTTCTTTTAAAATTAGATAAATCGCTATAAATATGTTTGTAACACCATTATCATTGTGAAATTGACGTTGCTACTAAATGACACATAATTGCATATTAAAATAGTTTAAAGAAAATGGTTGGAGTTTTGTATGGAAGTTAGCTGTATATTTATATAATCTGAATGCCAAAATACTTAATCAAGCTATTTTCATGTTTTATAGTTCATAAACCAGAAAAATCCTAAATACTTTGCAGACTTACTTAACATGATATCTAAATTTGAGAAATTACGCTGTATTCTAAATGTACAAAGTCTAGTTCAGGGTCTGTTTAGAAGCTATGTTTAGTTTTTCTTTGAAAGAAAATTTATACATAAATCTTATTTTTTTAATTTATTTAAAATACAGTTGAAATGTATATTTGTGGGGAAAATCTGATTTAGTAAAATAACTATTAGAACACCTCTTAATGACTTTTTAAGAATGTCTTTTAAAGAATTAATGTAAATAATACTTTATGGTACAACATTATGTTTAGGCAAAATAACCATTTCCTCACAAGAAGAAGTTTTATATAATTTGTGGCACAAGTATTCAAAAAATTAACGTTAAATTGACTTGAACTGATTATAGTTTTACAGAAAAACAGGCCTGAGATAATAGACTTCTAATGAAATATGCTTTTTAAATAGTAAATGAGCTCTTGAATCAGGTACCTTTCTCACTTTGGGGGCAACTCTTCTAATTTTGGTCTTTTAAAAAAGAGAGAAAGAAAAGGCCCTGGCCAGGTAGCTCACTTGGTTAGAGCATTGTCCCAATATGCCAAGGTTGTGGGTTGGATCCCTGGTGAGGATTTGGAGTCAGGTCAGGCAATGAATGCGTAAATAAGTGAAACAAGAAATCCATGTTCTCTCTTTCCCTTCCTCTCTCTCTGTAAAATCAGTAAATGTTAAAAGAGAGAGAGAAAAAAGCATACAATAATGTTGCTTCATTGCTATCCCTCACCCTTTTAATTTTTCTCCTGGTTTTCACACCTGGACATCTGGTGTCAGTTCTTTGGAAAGGCCTCCTAACTTCTCTAGTTATACCTCTGAGAAGTGTCATGATTTGAGTGTTTTTAATAAATGTTGTGTATTGGAATTTATTGTGAGGAAATTGGTTGTTCTCTTGAACTTAACAGTATTCATGTGTCTTTTGACAGGAATTAATATTTTCAGTGGAGGGTTTTAAGCCCTATGGCTGGTACCTTACATTAGTACAGTTTGCATTTTACTCCGTATTTGGCCTAATAGAACTTCAGCTTATTCAGGACAAAAGAAGAAGGTATGTGGTTTGTTTGTTTTTATTTTTTGACAGTTAAGTTCACTAGTAGTAGTTAAATTTTGTTTTTTAGGCATACAGAGTGTAATACATGAAATAAATGTAATAAAACATCTAATACCCAACCATTTTTAGCAGTTTAATCAACTTATTAAAAATATTAATATGATATTTTCATTATACATTGAAAAAAGTAATCTCTAAGTATGTTATCAAATAAAAAATATAATTTAGGCTCAACATGTAGTAAATATATTTTGAAATGAGAAAGCATATGTACATGTGTGTTTTATAAATCTCACTGACATAGGTGTGATTACTGAAAGATTTACAGTGCTACTACATCAAAGTGGTGAATTGAAATGCCAATACCTGTTTTTGTAGTGGTTTTTAAAATGTATAGTTAAGTTTTGTTTTGTGAGATATATTTCACTTAATATTGTCATATTTGTAATGTCCAGTGGCTGAAATTGCATTCTTAGACATCAGAGAAATTTCATAATATTCCTTTTCATCAAAACCAAAGGAGCTTGTTTGACAATATGTTTTTTTGTTTGTTTGTTTGTTTGTTTTGTTTTGTTTTGTTTTGTTTTTGTTAATCCTCACCCGAGGATATTTTTCCATTGATTTTTAGGGAGAGTGGAAGAGAGAGGAAAAGACCGAGAGAAACATCGATGTGAGAGAAACACATCGATTGGTTGCCTCCTGCATGAGCCCCACCAGGGTCTGGGCCAGGGAGGAGCCTGCAAGCAAGGTACGTGCCCTTAACTGGAGAATCGAACCCAGGCCCTTTGGTCCTGGGGCTGATGCTCTATCCACTGAGCCAAACTGGCTAGGGCTGACAATATGTTTTAAATGGGCCATTTGGATGGTAGAAACATCTCCATATATTTTTAATGGCATATAGAACAATATACAATAAAACCTTGCCTCTAATTATAATTAGAAAGTGGTAAGGAAATTGAACATAAGTTTTTGGTAAGTGTGGTTATTCTGACATATCAGAGCCTAATATGTAAATATTTCACATGTATATTAGGCAGTTTAAAATGTAATAAAGTGCTCTAATACTGTACTGGTATTTTGTCTTCATTGATACAAATGTTTAATCCTTCAGTGAAAATATAAAATTTTCAGAGCTTTTTTCTTTCATAAATGTTTTTTATGTTTGTATGGAAATAACTATAAAATTTTAAATATTTTAATTTGTATCTTCAGTATTTCTTCATGGGTCTAATTTTACCTCTCAACCTCTATATTGCCAATAAATTATTATAGCAGTGATATTAAAAATGTTTGAATCTGAGGATATCTTCTTCACTATTTTCATGCTCTGAAACTCTGTAAGATTTAGCCATAGGTGATAGAATAGAAAATAATTAAATATATATGTCAAGACTAATACATAAGGAACCCTCATGATTCATTACCTATTGCAAACTGCTGGACTTCTGTTGCTTCTAAATAAAAGAATCTACTACTGTCTCTATTAAATGAAAAACGACAAAGAAACTGCATCTCCTAAATTTTAAAAAGGTACACCTCCTTCTCAGCTACCCAAATAAGATGGAGAGTGAGCCCGAAGCCATGTTTAGCCCAACCATTAAACCACATGATCATACATATTTAAAGATAGCATCATTTGTGTTTGATTTAAACAAAGTGAAGGGATTTGAGAGAATAGATGTATAATAAATAAAATTAAGAATTGAAACCTTTTTATTCTGCAGCCCATGAAAAACTTTTTTATAAAACATCTTTGGAGGTCTGTTACAATGAAAGTACGCCTAATCTCATATTTCTGAATTCATTTCTGAGAATAATTCATCTCTGAATTTATTTAACACGTTAAGCACCATGTCGGTCACCAGTGACTGACACTATACTTTCCGTCCAGACCTCATCAGTCACCGGTGACTGACAGTATACTTTTCGTTCAGGCCGCATCAGTCACTGTTGACTGACGAAATACAATTTTAAAAAATTATATTCTTCTATTAATATATTTTAAGTAATTTGGAGATCATAAAAGAATGTACCTAAATATTACTTGTTACCAAAAAAAAATGTTAATGAATATTATTAAAACACGGTATACACAAAAATGGTTGTCCTGTGCAGGTTTCACAGAATGTTATAACTTGTTTTGTCAACTTTCTGGCAATATCTTGTCCAAATCTTGCTGCATTATCTTCGTAGCATTTTTTACAATATCTTCGAACTTTAGATACCCTTCCAGTTTTTTGTTGTAGTTTGTGACGAGATATTTGAGGTATATTTACAGTACTGCTACTTTGAATTTCTTCATCCTGACAATTTGTTAGATGGACAGCTAATTTCTTGTGAAATTCTGTGATACTCATATTCTTCTTGCTAATATTTTTTAATAAAATATGAGCATTGAGAACAGCAGTATTTAGTAGGAGCTCAAAGGTTAGCTTTTTATACCATTTCATGGATTTTCATAACGGATTATTATAGCCACTCATTTGATCAGATATATCAACTGCTGCTTTTTCTGCATTATAATCCACTACAATTTTTGGTTTCAAGTAGTGACCTGATCTATTTCAACATTCATCATCTCTGACGTATGTTTTGTTGAAAAAAGTAAGATGTCCCGCTTATCTTTCCATTTTAAAATGGTTATTCTTTTCTTGTTCTCTTTTGCTATAATTTCTCCCCATTTTAATTTATTTGACGTCACTTCATGAGTATTTCCCCATTGATTTGAACGTAATGTTCCTACTAAATGAGTATTATTATCGAGTAATTTATATGCTAAATCTAAACTCGTGTACCAGTTGTCTGTGTACGTGTGTCCCTTATTGAATACATCTCTGCAAAGAGACATTACAGCATTAGTTGGTGTTGTATTTTCTTTTTCTAAACTTTTCCCTGCATATACATGAAAAGCATAAGTGTACCCAGATCCGCAGCACAACTTAAATAATACCATATTTGTGTCGTTTTTGTTTTAAATATTGCCTAAATATTATGCGGCCACAAAATGGTATCAAAGATTCATCGATACATATAGCTTCAGATGGATCATACTATTTATTGAAATTTATTTCCATGTTATCTATTAGTTATATTTTACATAAATTATTGGAAACATCTGTCTCCCTATTGTCTGAAAAATGCAGCATTCGTAATAATATTTCAAATCTATTTCTTGACATTATATTTTGGGGGAAAGTTTGCATATATGCAGGATTATGGGACCAATATAAACGTAAAGATGGTAGTCTAACTAGTCCCATCCATAGAATCAACCCAAAAAATGTTTTAATTTCATTTTTGTTTGTCACTGTCCTCCTACACAAATGCTGCGAGTTTTCAATCCCTAGTTTTTGCAACACGTATAAGTTCATTTGTTTGGCGGTATCCTCAAACAATTCATTAGGCACAAACAGTTCATAAGAATTCTCTACTGTTGCACATGACTTTACATTCGAGTCTTCAATCCTAAAGCCAGACAGATAGGTGAAAGGCATAATCCTTGGTTGATTACCTCTCGGATCATGCCATTCTTCAAAATCCTCATCCTCTGATGACGAAAAAAGAACGACTACGACGTTTTTTAGGAAAACTAATTTCACTTGAATCGCTTTCACACGCTTCTACTGACATTGTCACTCTTATGGGTAAAGAAAAAATTTTAAAACTACACTGGAACACGAACCACAGACAGCTGACTGAAGAAAAAGCATTTCTAAAAGAATAAGAGTACAGGTTGCGATAAATACATACAAGAAATATATCTGAAAATATACATGCAGTCTTATTGCAACCTGACACAGATCTCCGGCCGCCAGCATATCGGTGAAATCGGATATCGCGGGCTAAATGGAAAGGAAGACAAAACAGGCTTGGCGCTTAACGTGTTAAGTGGCACTGCTCTATAGACCTTTGCTTAGTTTTTGTCTTTCTTTGTTTTTATGAATACCAGTGTACTTTAAAGAATACCGGATTTGGAGTCAGAAAACAGCTTTGAGTCTTGCACTGCCTCGAAACAGCTGTCAAGAGCTCAGGGAAATTTCTTAACTTTTCTGTTTCATATGAGAATCAAAGGTGGTACATGTGTGGTGAAGCACATGGTCAAGTATAATACCCTAAATATACCACTTGTTATTTTGCAACAAAGATTACCTTGTAACTTTATTACTTCAAGTTACAATTTTCCCACCATATCTAAGGAAGTATGCAATTAGGATGTTAAATAAAAACAGAAACAATGAGAATCCCACAGGCAAGATGATGAACTCGAATTTCCTCATTTACCAATGAGAAAACGGACCTAGAGGAGTGCTGCGATTTTCATGAGTTCATATAGCAAGTTGCTCTCAGAATTGGGCCTTTTGAATTTAGGTTTTCTAAGTTTCAGGCTGGGTGTTTTTTTTCTACCTGTTCTATGCTGCTTTTCTAATCATTCCTTGTGATTTTTCTGGCTGGAATTTTTTATTTTCTGGCCATTGTTTGACTAAGGTGACGTCTATCCTTACCGAGAGAAGCGGAGCTGTCCTGCTTACCTAATGGTATGCACTGGGGGTTAAACCCCACGAACGGAGTAAAAATCAGTGTTTGTGTACACTGATGCATACGGGCATGCCAAATTATTTCCATGTGGACTTTAAATGTTGACCACTGTATTAGTAGTTAAGTAGGAAAAGGCCTCAGAATTGAAATGTAAGTGGAAATGATGCATTCTAATTGAATTTTTCCAGTAAATTATTTTGCCTTACATCTAGCCATATTAAAATATGAAAGAATTTTGTTCCCTTGATTTAAACATGAACACAAATCCCAAAATAGGAACTAGATCTAAGGAGGCAGCATAACATAATTATGTGAACAGTGCTTCCTGTGTTAGTCACACCAATGTACAAGAGTATTATTTTAGACCATTAAATGTCTAGTCAAAGTGAGCATATGCTCACAGTGATAGCTCAAAATTCTGAAGATGCCAAATTAAGAATTTTCTTTAGAAAATCCAGATAGAACTCAAAGTAGAAGATTTGGGATCATAACAAGAGAGTCAGATTCCTCATCAGAAAGTTGGCTGTTTTAACATTTTACAGAATACAGACAGAAATAAATCATAAGATATTATAGTAATAAATATTATGTGCAGAGTTTTAAACATGTAATTTTTCTAGAGAAATTCTGTTCGAGTTTCTCTAGCAGAATGGGTGGATGTACTTTTCCTAATGCTAGATGGAAACATTAAGAAACAGAACAATTTAGAAGTTATAAGTTAATTAAGGTGCCTTTTACCATTATAAAGGCCAAAATTTATTTTTATTTTTTTTCTAAATTTAGTCAAGATAGTTTTTATACCTTATACCTACAGTAAGAATGTAAGTGGCTAATATACCACTTTTTCACACAGTTGGGAGTTCTCAATTAAGATTGATTAAATAAGGGTGAATCATTATTTTTAGTGATATTCTTTTATATAATAAACAAGGTTATAACTTTAAAATAGTGATATTTAACCAATATTTCTAAAAATACTAAACAGAAATAAAAAGAGTAAGTAGACATTTACACATTGTAAACACATTATCTAACAAGTATGAATTGGGTCCCAAAATGAAGATTTTAAAAATTGTCTTTTACAGAATACCAGGAAAAACCTACATGATAATAGCTTTTCTTACTGTGGGTACTATGGGGTTATCAAATACTTCCTTGGGCTACCTGAATTATCCGACCCAAGTCATCTTCAAGTGCTGCAAGTTGATTCCTGTAATGCTAGGAGGAGTTTTTATTCAAGGTATAGTAACGATGTATTTTCATCCTGTTTGAAACTAGTAGGCTATATTATAGCATCTAGCATTAGGAAAAATATTAAACTTTGGTCAATTTAATGAACATTGTAGATATTATAACAATTCTGAGTGATAATATCTGAAATCAATAATTTGAACTCAGATAGGATAAAAATAGTATTTTGTTTTATTCTTTTAGTCTGGAGTCTACTTACAATTCCAGAAATACTGTATTCACATATTAAAAGCTCAGAAGCACCTAAGTACCTGGAAAGCTCCTTTTTCAATTATTTCAGTCCTGTACTTTTCAGGGATCTATCTCTACCTCCTTATACAAAAGGGTCATTCTCATGTTGAAGTAAAACTTAACCTAAGCAGAACTTCTGTTTTACCAGTTCTGCTAGCTTCTTGATTTCCTAGAGCTCCAGTCAAGTTACAAGCTCTTTGGAAATAGCAGTAAAAGAGGAGGCAGTCAAAGCAAGAAGCAGCAGAACAAGTTGTTCATATCACTGTCATGAGGAATACTCATGTGTTGATAATCAAGTGTTTCTGTATCACCAACATCCTTATACAACCTGACTTCATTTTATCCATTAGTAGTCTTCCCAAAAATCCCTTTTAATGAAAGCACATCTGTCAACTACTTTGCATATAATTTCAGGATAACTATTCACACAGGAAAAAACAATGATCTCAGTCCCTATTAAAAACCACATTTAATGTCATAACTAACTGAGCATGTATAATATTTCCTTACATTCCTTCCAAGAAGTTACGCTACATGGTTTTGTTATTTAAATGTGGCTATGTTAAAATAAGTTAATACTAACCTAGTAGTTATTTGATCATGGTATTTGTAAACTTAAACAGTTATATAGCCTGAATAATTACTCTGGTTACTTTGTAAACTTGTAAACTAGAAGAAAATTCATAGCTGTATGTTATACATAAGGAAAAGGAGGCATTAATTTCCATAAACTTTTTTAGTGTTCATATTAATTTCCATATACTTTTTAAATGTTCATATTTACTCACTACCATAACAGATAATATCTGAAACATCAGTGCTCGCTGATCATTTAATTTTCAGAAGATCTTCTGTGACTATCTCATGCCTTGACCTCAGTGTTCTTCATATATTTTTGACAGTAGATATAAAAAGACTCCTGACCTCCTTGGTTAAACACATAGATCTAAAACTATGCTGAGTGGGTCTTTCCATTCTGAAGTTGACTTACATTTCTATCACACAGGCAAGCGTTACAATGTTGCAGATGTGTCTGCTGCGGTGTGTATGAGCCTTGGCCTGATATGGTTTACACTTGCTGACAGCACAATTGCACCCAATTTCAACCTGACAGGTAAGGAATTTTTTTGTCTTCCTAGATTTTGTAGACAGTTCGGTTTACAGTAAGAATTTTTACAACTTCATAAGGATTTTAAATGATGTGACATCTGTAAGTCTCATCCTATCTAATAAAGATGGAATATCTAATAAAGATGGAATATGCAAATTGACCATCAGTTCGCGACAAAGATGGCGGTGCCCACAGCCAATAAGGAGGGAATATGCAAATTGACGCAACAAAGATGGCGGCGGCTGGGCCAGGATGCTTGCGTCATCGCCATGGCGATGATGCAGGCGTTTCGCCCTGCCCCGGCTGCTCCAGGCCTCTGGGCAGCGCGCAAAGGTGGAAGGCGGCTCTGGACTGGAGCAGAGGCAGAAGGCGGCTCTGGGCCGGAGCAAAGGTGGAAGGTGGCGGCCAGAGCGAAGGCCCAGGTCCCGGGTGCCGGCAGCCAGGGAAAGGAAGGCCTATTGTTGCACAAATCTTCGTACATCAGGCCTCTAGTATCTAACATAAAGCTTTCAGACTTTCCAAATAAGTTGTAGTAAAAATATTACAACTCTGGAAATACAGCAATGTTTTTAGTACAAATGTATTCTGATGTGACAGAAAGTTCTTTGCTCAGTCAAAATCTTCTGTTATCAAGTACAGTACATGATAGA
Organism: Cnephaeus nilssonii; assembly: GCF_951640355.1. Taxonomy (NCBI): domain Eukaryota; kingdom Metazoa; phylum Chordata; class Mammalia; order Chiroptera; family Vespertilionidae; genus Cnephaeus; species Cnephaeus nilssonii. The sequence continues at coordinate 17,015,020 of NC_137078.1, read as the reverse complement.
TCAATTTCTTATGGCTGAATTGGAAATATACACATGAATTATAGGAGAATCACAGTAATTTTTTTATTTTTTTTTTAGGTTGAAACTTGCACATTTATTTGTCATTGTTTTAGCTAAAGAGGGAAAGGTATACTGTGCTTAAATATTAAACTGGGTGATATAAATATGGTCATAACCTTAACATGCTTAAAGTCTCCACAGTAGTGTGCCGTGTGGAATTTTGTAAATTAATTTTATATTTTTTTTCACAAGCAGAATAGGTATAGTATGTTTAGAAATAAATAAGGATAAAAAATGTGTTAGAATCTTGTTTTCATTCTAAAGATCTTATGGAGAAACTGTTTATATATACATATTGTCATTCTTAACTATTTAGTTTTATTTATAAAATTATTTTAGTATCATCCCATCTCCCCATCTCCTAACCTGACAAAAATTGTATTTAAGTATCTAAGTCTTCAAAGAAACTCTGAGAGAACAGAAAAAATATGTATATTACATATATATTATATATACTACAAAGTATAGTAAGTATAATTATTTGTGAGGAAAAGAGTATTACATAATGAAGAAAATAATTTACATCAGCTTCATTATTCTTACCTGTTGTTAGTCAACCTTTCTTACTAATCTGTTTAACCAGGCTAAGTTATGGGATTAAAATTTAACCAGTTCAGCTTCTTGGAGCTGTCCTTTAAGAACCAGAAGATGTGTAGAACCTCTTATATCTGTTCTTTCACCTTGGATCATTCGGTGCAAGTGATCCTTACTTCAATGAGTTTTACTCAAAGAAAACTTATTGCTGCAGGTTTTTCTAACATGGTTTAGATTTTTCAGAAACACTTCATTTTCATATCTGCAAATCTAAAAGTAAGAGTATATTTGAAAACTGAGAAAATTGACTCTTACTTGAGGAAAAGGCAGTTTTAGACAAGGCACAGAACTTGCTATCAGTGACATGCCTTCACAATCTGGTCAGAAATATAATGGTGGCTAAAGTGCCACCTCCCTTTGCGCTTCCCTTACCCAGAGGTAATGGTGATAGTGTGCCTCACACGCAGGTGGTGAGAGAACAGAATGAGACGATGAAGTAATGGGTGTGAGAGCATTTACCCTGGTGGGATGAGGTGATGGTGGTGATGATAATTATGGAAAGAGGTGGTCTGGAACTTCTCACTATAGCTGAAGTGCTAACTCTGTCTGAGTTACGTGGAAATACTTAAGAGAATTAGAACCTAACCCTATTTTATAATCTACTAGAGGCCTGGTGCATGAAATTCATGCACAGATAGGGTCCCTAGGCCTGGCCGGAGATCAGGGCCGATCTGTGGGGCGACCGGTGGGGCGATTGGAGGGACCCCCACTGGCACCCGCCTTGGCCGGCCTGGTGCTGTTCGCTTGCCGGCCCTGACCCCGCCGCCACCAATCGCCTCCCTCTGCGGGGCGACCGGAGGATCCCCGCTGGCACACACCTTAGCTGGCCTGGGGCCTGCAGGCTGGGGGCAGCTCCTGCATTGAGCATCTGCCCCCTGGTGGTCAGTGCACATCATAGCAACCGGTCGTTCCACCATTCTTTCCGCAGTTCGGATGATTGCATATTAGGCTTTTATTATATAGGATAATAATAAAAGCATAATATGCAAATTGACCAAAAAACCAAACAGCAGAACGACCATCCGGAGGACCTTCTGGATGACCATGCAACGACATGCACTGGCACCGGGCCAGCCAAGGAGGGTGCAATGCAATTGGTCGGGGGGCCCCACCATCGCCCCACGATCGCCCCGCAGAGGGAGGCCCAGGCCACCCTCTGCGGGGTGATTGATGCGGGGCTCCACAATCGATCACACCAAAGAGGGAGGCCTTGTCCACCCTCTGTGTGGCAATCAGTCGCGAAGCCCCGGCTGAGTGGGTAGGGCCTCCCTCTGCTGGGCAATCAATCGTGGAGCCCCGCGATCAATTGCTCCAAAGAGGGAGGCCCAGGCTACCCGGCCGGTGGCACTGCAGTGGGTGGGTGGGGCCTCTCTCTGCGCAGCAATCGATTGTGGAGCCCCGAAATCTATTGCTTCAAAGAAGGAGGCCCAGGCTACCCAGCTGGCGGCGCTGCGGCGGGTGGGCGGGGCCTCCCTCTGCGCAGCAATTGATTGTGGAGCCCTGCAATCGATTGCCCCACAGAGGGAGGCCCAGGATACCAGGCTGGCAGCACTGCAGTGGGTCGGTGGGACCTCCCTCTGCGGGCGATCGATCTGGGGGCCCCGCGATCAATTGCCCCACAGAGGGAGGCCCAGGCCACCAGCCAGCGACGCTGTGGCGGGTATGTGGGGCCAGCCAGCGATAGCCCAGCAGAGGGAGGTCAAGGCCAGCCAAGTGATCGCACCCCACACCTGTGCTCGCAGAGGGAGGTGACCAGTGGCAGGGGAGGGAGGAGCAGCATCACACAGATGGCAAGTGGTGGCAGCGGCAGAGGCTGGGCCAGCTGCCGGCAGCCGGGGGAAGGGAAGCTCCAATAGGCCCTGATCACTGGCCAGGCCTAGGGACCCCGCCTGAGGGGTCCCAGATTGCTAGAGGACGCACACTGGGCTGAGGGACATCACCTCCCTCCCCCCACCCCCTACCCCGCCACGTTCACGAATTTCATGAACCGGGCCTCTAGTTAATAATAGTTGAGCATTTATCGTAATCCCTGATCTATAAGAGTATATTATCTAAAGGAGATTAACTATTAAAATGATTAAGATAGACATAAATTAAACTTTGAATGTATAAAGGGGTATATCAGACTTACTTATTCACATAAATGTCCACCTTTAGGATGCAATTCAGGTATTTTCTTTTTATTTCTTTTTTAATTTATCTTTATTGTTGGTAGTACAGCTGCCTCCCTTTTTCCTCATTGACACCTCTAGCCCCCGCCTTCTGCCCCCATAATTCAGGTATTTTTATAAAATTATTTCAGCTTTTTATAATGGCCAGTGTGGCTCTGTTGGTTGGGCATTGTCCTGTGCACCGAAAATTTGCCAGTTCGATTCCCAGTAGGAGGCATGCAGGAGGCAGCCCATTGATGTTTCTCTCCCACATCCATGTTTTTCTCTCTCCCTCTCCCTCTCTAAAAAAAAAATCTTTTTTTATAAAAAGTACTTCATATTGTTTCCATTGTTCAGAGCACTTTTGGGATGTCTTTTAGGAACTAGGCCATGTTTTCAGGAACTTCAGTAATACCATGTGTTTTTCTTTTGAGGTTAGATTTGTTATATGAAACAAGAAAAAGAGCATTTAGAATCAAGTTTGATGAATAAAAATGCATGAATAGGTAAAATACCTAAGTTAGATTATAAAAAGCCAAATTGGCCAAAACCGGTTTGGCTCAGTGGATAGAGCGTCGGCCTGCAGACTGAAAGGTCCCAGGTTCGATTCTGGTCAAGGGCATGTACCTTGGTTGCAGGCACATCCCCAGTAGGGGGTGTGCAAGAGGCAGCTGATCGATGATTCTCTCTCATCGGTGTTTCTAACTCTCTATCCCTCTCTCTTCCTCTCTGTAAAAAAATCAATAAAATATATATTAAAAAAATAAACAAATTGAAGAATAAGTTTGAAAACTTGAAAAGTCCCAATTAAGTGCATATCTTTAAATTTCATCCGACTCACAAATGTAACCAAGGCTGCTGTTTAATCTTTCTGTAAAGGACCGTGACTGGTGACCACTATCTACTAGTAAACACTTGCACTTTCAATCTTCTTCCTGTCCCCCAATAGCAATTCCCCCATCACTGCTCCCCAAAAGAGCCTGCTTCTCCAGAGACACTCACGTTTGTATGAGTGTGTTGATTTCTGGATTTGTTTATGCCATTTGGGCCTGTTATAATTATGCAATAATTAAATATTTACTTGAATTATTCAAAACTGAGTGTGGCTCAGTGTTTAGAGCTTTGGCCTTTGCACCAAGGGGTATTGGGTTCGATTCCCAGTCAAGAGCATGTACCTGGGTTGCAGGTTCGATTCCTGGCCCTGGTTGGAGTGCATGCAGGAAGCAGCCAATCTATGTGTCTCTCTCACTTTGATGTCTCTGTCACTCTCTCTCTCCCCTTCTCTCCCCACACCCCCTTCATTCCTCCCTCCCTTCCACTCTTTCTAAAAACCAATGGAAAAAAATATCCTCAGGTGAGGATTAACAACAATGGAAAAACAGTTGAGTTTGAAGAAAGAATTGTTCCTGTAAAAACTAAGTTAATTGAAACAATTTGATTGACAAGTTAATAAAATCATTATTGAATTACATTTGGATGGAATAACTATAAAAATTGGGGATATCATATAAATATGAAATGATTCTGCACCCTAATTGTTTCAGAAGTTCCTGAGTTTTTGGTGTACTTTTTTTAAATTTCAGGTTTCATGACATTTTATAGATAGGTAGGTAAGTAGGTAGGTAGGTAGATAGATAGATACATACATAGATAGATAGATCGATAGATAGATAGATAGCCGGAACAACTTGGAAATCATAGAGAATTTTTTTATGAGTGTGGTTTAAACAAAAGAGAAAGTGCATAATTTTTAGTACCCCTATTGAAAGAAAAGGCCTTCACAACTGTATGCATGTGTATGTGTTTTAAATCAAACATTTTAATAATAAATTTATTTTTTAATGATTTTCCTCTCCATCTGACTAACCACAAATCCCAGTAAATCTAAGAATTTCTTCTACATTTACTTAATACAATATTCCTTTCAAACATAAAATTTAGTTTAAAAGCAGAACTATTATTTGACATGAGAGTGAAACACAGTAATGGTGACAGCATTAATGCAGTTTATTAGTGTTAACTACTTTTTTTCATTAACATCACCTATGTGACTTATGTGCCTATTACAATTGGTTGTGGATAAAAATGCTCAGCTTTATGAAACAAATGTGACTAATATCTGCTTTTATTTTTTAGCCCAATTGCATCTGTGAAAAATCTTGATTATCATTCATATGCTTAAATAAGGAGGTTGTTTTTTTCTTCTTGTGCTTTCTTGAAGGTGTGATCCTTATTTCCTTGGCACTATGTGCTGATGCTGTTATTGGAAATGTTCAAGAGAAGGCTATGAAACTGCATAATGCCTCTAACTCTGAAATGGTAAATATTCTAGTGTTTTTTTCTTCACAACACACAGACTCAAAATGGTGATATATTTAATTTTATGAAATAGTTATGGTATTAAAGATTGGCATTGCATTTTAAAACTAGTTTATCATTGCCCTAGCTGGTTTGGCTCAATGAATAGAACATCAGCCTGCAAGTTTAATTCCGGTCAAGGGCACATGCCCGGATTGCAGCCTCCATCCCCAGTAGGGGGCTTGCAGGAGACGGCCAATCAGTGGTTCTCTCTCATCATTGATGTTTCTATCTCTCGCTCTCCCTTCTTCTCTGAAATCAATAAAAATACATTTTTTTAAAAACTAGTTTATCATTTTCATAAAAGTAATGCATTCAAACATAGGAAGGTAAAAAAATAAAAATGCTACTACCACTGCTAATAGCTAATGGTATGGTATTTGATAAATTTTTCCCCAATGATTATACTTTTTTACATATTAAAAAGATCCTTTGATACATCATTTTTCTCCTATCTTTGTATTTGGTATTATTTTCCATTTAGAAGTTTATAATTTTTATGTGGACAGGTTTATCTTTTCCTCATGGCTTCTGGCTATATATTATGATTGAAACGGGCTTTCCTAACACTAAGATTTAAGAATTTTACTCAAGTTACCTATTAATTTTATGATTTCCATTTTTAAAAAAATATATATATTTTTTTATTGATTTCAGAGAGAGGAAGGGAGAGGTAGAGGGAGAGAAAGATAAAAACATCAATTATGAGAGAGAATCCATTGATTGGCTGCCTCCTACACACCCCCAACTGGGGATAGAGCCCACAACCCAGGCATATGCCCTTCACCGGAATCGAACCTGGGATCCTTCAGTCCACAGGCCAGTGCTCTATCCACTGACGCTGACCAGCTAGGGCTATGATTTCCTTTTTTATTAAATCTTTGATCTACCCAAAACTTTAAAAATTTTCTTCCATGTGGTTGTTCACTCATCCCAGTATCACTTATTGAATAATCCACTTTTTTAGCTTATTTTAAGTGCCTTCTTTATTACTTCATATTCTAACATAGCATCCAGAATTATAGTCTTTTATATTTATTTCTGCACCAGAACCATATGATGACAGTAGTTTTGTCCAACATTTACTATCTAATAGGACTAGCCACCATTGTTCCTTTTGTTTTTCAGAATATTACTATCAATAGTTATTCTTGGGTATTCATGTCCCCAAATAAAGTAGAAGTGCCATTGGTATTATGATTGGTATTGCATCCTATATAATAAAGCGGTAATATGCAAATTGACCCTCACGCCCTAACAAGATGGCTGCCTACGACCAGGCCAGCAGCGGGGTTAGTGAGGGACAACCAAACGACTGAACAAGCAGGCTGCGTGGGGCAACCAGGCCGGCAGGGGGGTTAGTGAGGGACGACCAAACGACTGAACAAGCAGGCTGCGTGGGGCGACCAGGCTGGCGGGAGGGGGGGGTGGGGATTGGGGGCGACCAGGCCAGCAGGGGAGGACAGTTAGGGGCAGTCAGGCCGGCAGGGGAGCAGTTAGGCATCGATCAGGCTGGCAGGGGAGTGGTTTAGGGGGTGATAAGGCTGGCAGAGAGAAGCAGTTAGGGGTAATCAGGTGGCGGGCAGGCGAGTGATTGGGAGCCAGCAGTCCTGGATTGTGAGTGGGATGTCCCAGATTGGAGAGGGTGCAGGCTAGGCTGAGAGATACACACGCACCCTCACGCACAAATTTCATGCATCGAGCCTCTAGTCTATATATAAAAGGCTAATATGCTAACTGTCCGACTGTTCGACCGGTAGCTATGACGCACACTGACCACCAGGGGGAAGACGCTCAGCACACAGGCATGGAAACATGGATCAGACTGATGAATCTCAGAGGGAAGGTGGAAGGTGGAGGGCGGGAAGAGATTAACCAAAGATATTATATGCATACTAGAGGTCTGGTGCATGGATTTGTGCACTGGTGGGGTCCCTCCTCTTGGCCTGCGGGGATTGGGCCAAATCCGTGCACCAGGCCTCTGACATCCCCTGAGGGGTCCCTGATTGTGAGAGGGCACAGGCCTGGCCGAGGGACCCCACCGGCAGACGAATCCCTGCACCAGGCCTCTAGTTTATTTATAAAATCACAGAGGTAGAAGAAGTAATTTGTAAAAGAGATGGGCTTAGGAAACAAGTTATAAAGGTAACGGAACATGCCTGGGGGGAGAGTGAGGGAAGGGAAAAGCTCACTGGGTCCTCATTGCTAAGGGTTTTAGGGGAGGTCCCAGGAGAAGATCTCAATAGAATATTCAGCAGCTTTCCAAGTGTGTCCTTTCAGGGTCTAGGTCTCCATTAATTGATTGGTGTGCACCAGGGCAGGGGATTTATTAGTCAATGCAGCTGGTCGGTCCTGAGGTCAGCCTTGGTGTCCCTTGTCTGGTTTTGCTGCTTTTCTGGGCCTGGAGCTGAAATACAATTGAAGCCTGGATGTTATCTCTAGGAGGAAAGGTCAGGGAATCCAACTGAAAGGTCACCCTGGGGGTGAGGTCCCACCCTACAATTGTCCTTTTCTAGGCACCTGGCATTTTCCACCCCAGTGACCTTCTGTACCTGGCTCTGCTCATGTCTGTCTAACTGCCTACCACAGAACCATATATGAAAGGGTTAGTACTGCTGTGTTATATTGCACATAAAATAAAGCATAGACTTTTAAAGAGGATCAACCATCATTTCCAGAAAGTTAAGACATACTGAAACAATGATGTTACTTTAAAAATGATTTGTTCTACAAATTTAATTTAATAGATTAATTGAGCCACATGTTGAAAATCCTTCATTTTCTACCTTTGGTTTGACATTACTTTTTTTCCATTTTATTTTTATCTATTCTAGGTTTTGTATTCGTATTCAATTGGTTTTGTGTACATTTTATTGGGATTGACATGCACTAGTGGATTAGGCCCTGCAGTAACATTTTGTTCAAAGGTAAACCCTAATCACATTTTAAAAAATAAACATCTTTCATTAAATAGTTTCCTCTGTATAACTGCTTCTCCTTGTTCAAAATACTATTTTTATGTAATTTGGTAACTCCTTTATATGCAGATCAAAAATTACTTCAGAATTGAAATGATTTATACTTAAATTTGTTTTATCCTAGCTCTACCCTATAATGTTTAAGCTATTAATGATGTAGAAGTTGTGGATTTTAAATTTCATTATTATTTTTCCATTAAATCAGAACTAAATAAGAATCTTTGCTTGACTGCATTGTTTGAATGGCTTATTATTGCTCAAGAAGTTGAAGAAAATGTGGTTTTATTTCATTTGTAATACCTCAGGGTTTGTTTTGCATTTTTCTCACAGGCTTTTTTATATGTTGCAGAATCTAATGCGAACCTATGGGTATGCTTTTCTTTTTTCCCTCACTGGGTATTTTGGAATCTCCTTTGTCCTGGCTTTGATTAAAATTTTTGGTGCACTTCTTGCTGTAACAGGTAGGAATAATATACTTGCTTAGATTATAAAATAAGCATTTAAATTCTCTGATGCTCTTTTTCCAAAGATAAGGATAGTACCTAAACTTTATTAAAAAGAAAATTGTCATATTTTACCAGTTTATTCCTGGGCTTATGGTATGTTTTTTTAATTCTAAAGAAAATGATGTTTAATCTTAATTTCTTATCTGAAGGTTTAATTTTAAAGTCAAACATATGCATTTATCGAAATAGTAACCTTTAAATACATTAAAATAAATTTTTATTAAAAAGTATAATGGATGAACATCTTCATAGAAAAATAATAGCTTTATACACTTTATAACTGAAAATTTCAGTTTTGTTGAAGTTAAAGTATGACAAATCCGTTTTGAACAAAGCTTTTTGGACACTTGCCAGGACATCAACCAAATGAGTTTTTCTTTTCACTAGCAATTATTAGGCACCTGCTCAGTGCGGGGACTTTGCTTCCACTTTAGAGGCATGGAATTTGTATTTGTTCTGCTGTGGAGGAGAGAGGAAAACAGATGAGGGGCTACAGGTGAGACCTGAAGAGGGCAGCAGATGGCTCCCGGGACTGCCTTGAATTGTTTGCCACATGAACAGTACAGATGAGTGCTCTTGGTGTCTCCTGTGTGGAGAGAGCCCTGAAGCAGGATTGCAAGAAGTGGAAGAGCTCTGGCTTTCGTGTCAGAGGAGGTAGAGCCCAGTCCCAGCTCTGATGCAGGTTAATGACTTGTGGCCTGGAGAGCGAGTCTCTCCTCTTCTGTGGGCTTCATTTCTTTCTTTTGTGTACTAATTGATTGAACTCGATTTATTTCCAGCCGAGATCTGTAGAATTTTAATTCATAATGCATATATAAATGTATATTAGTCAATTTACCTGATTTTAATTTTCTATGGTCCTAGAGAAACACGTATTTAATACCACAGAGCTAAACAAATGAATAAATACCTCTGTCTTTGTAAGAGTATATTTGCTTTTTAACTTTTCTCTTTATTTGCTCTGATATGACTCTCCTTTTTAAAATTTACATCCCTAATAATAAATAGAGGGAATTTGGCTGTAGAATAGGCCATATAACTAATCATTCAATTCACCTCATGCTGTCAAGAAAGATTACAAATTCATATACTTAGCTTGGGTTCCAGTTTTGCTTGTAAGATAGTAATTGTTTTAAAAACAGTTACTTATATCAATTGTTATGCATTTATCGAACCCTGAGGTTCATATAAAGAAATATGAGCCCTGGCTGGCTTGGCTCAGTGGTTAGATTTGGCCCCCAGACCAAAAGGTCTCAGGTTCCATTCCCAGTCAAGGTCACATGCCTTGGTTGCAGGTTTCCCAGAGCTGTGCAGGATGCAACCAATCATTGCATCTATGCCACGTGGATGTGTGTCTCTCTTTTTCCCCTCCCCCTGTACCCCCCCCCCCGCCCCATTCTCCCACTCTCTCTAGAAATCAATGGGAAAATAAAATATCCTCAGGTCAGGATTAAAAAAAAAAAAGAAAGAAAGAAAAGAATTGTGAGATGCAGTCCTGGTCTTGAAGGTTCAGGCCGTCTATTTCTAGCTTGTGAAAAGAAATCCAGAAGTGGTGATGATAATTATAGTTAACTAGAGGCCCAGTGCACGAAATTCGTGCACTCGGGGGAAGGGGGTTCTCTCAGCCTGGCCTGCACCCTCTCGCAGTCCGAGAGCCCTCAGGGGATGTCCGACTGATGGCTTAGGGCCTAAGCCGGCAGTAGCTAAGAAGGCGGGAGGGGCTCCTGCCACCGCCACTGCACTCGCCAGCCATGAACCCGGCTCAGGGCTTCTGGCTGAGCTGCGCTCCCCCTGTGGGAGCACACTGACTCCTGCATTGAACATCTGCCCCCTGGTGGTCAGTGCGCATCATTCCGTCATTTGGTTGATTTGCATATTAGCCTTTTATTATATAGGATGTGCACATAGCCCTTATTTTGCACCAGTCACTATTTTATGTAGTTTACATATATTTTATCTTAATCTTTGCTCTTACCCCATGTGGTATACTGCCTCTTGAGCTAGTGTGGTATCTCCATGCTCATCAGGAATCCAGACTTCTTCTATGTACTCTGCCATCATAATCCTCATTCCAGTCAGTGAGATGGAGAGAAGATGAAATACACATTTCTCTTTATGGAAACTTCCTATAAATCACACTCCTAGAGACAGCAGTTTTTCTCACATTTTCATTGGCCAGAATCTAATCACAGGAATATACCTAGTTGTAGGAGAGGCTGAAAGGTATGCCCATTTAAAAAATAAAAGGGGGGTGGGGGTCCATTTACTAAAGTAAAAGAAAAGACAGATTTGGGAATCAGGCTCTGATACATATTTCCAAAACAGTTTCTTCATTTGGTATTCATTCATTCATGCATTGAACAATAAGTACCAGGAATTATAGTCTGGGAATATAAGGATGAATGAGACAAGGAATTAAGTAAAATACACAGTCTAATGGGAAGATAGCAACTGATAATGAAAAGTAAGGGAAAAGCCATAATGGCGATATATGCAGTTTCTTATATCTACCTGGGTAGGACTAGGGAGGAAGGTTTCAGGCCTTGCAACAGACTTCATTTGAAGTAATGACTTCAAGGGTAAGTAAAAGTTAATACAGATAAAGAGGATTGTAAGGATTACTCATCAGCTTAATCAGAGATGACCACTATTAAGATATTAGATTGCTACTTTTAAAGAATAACCCCTAATCATATCTTCTTTGGGAAAGCTTTGCTTCCCTGCCAAACTAAGTCTCTCTAAGGCAGGGATGGGGAACGTCCGGCCCGAGGGCCATATAAGGCCAGCAAAATCATTTGGTCTGGCCCTGCCAAGGCATTAGGGGTGAGTTAATTAAATGTTTGACCAAATATAGCAAGCTAATTTTTAAGTTGATAATTTTGTTTGGCCCGCTAATAATATTATAAATATCGAAATAGCCCTTGACAGAAAAAGGTTCTCCACCCTGCATATGCCTCCATCATGTCATGGCCTCCATGTATTTACTACAGGGCCTCAAGTATTTACTACAGTTGTGCTTTAACATTTATCAGTGATATTTATAGTCTGTACCCCTACGAGACTATAAATTCCATAGTAGTAGCAACTTTTTTTAACTTTTTTTTTCATATATTTTCATTGATTTCAGAGAGGAAGGAAGGAAAGAGAGATAGAAACATCAATAATGAGGGAGAATCATTGATTGTCTGCCTCCTGCACGCCTCCTACTGGGGATCGATTGAGCCTGCAACCCAGGCATAGGCTCTGACCGGAAATTGAACCATGACCTCCTAGTTCTTAGGTCACCACTCAACCATTGAGCCACACAGGCCGGGCTGTTTGCTTTTTGCTTTCCATTGTTACCTTGCACCTCATATAGATCCTAGCACATAGTAGACTTTGTAAATATGTGTTTTGTTGAATGATTTCCAAAATATTTCCAGGATAATAGGCACATTCTAAACCAACCTTTCTTCCTACAGTGACAACAGGAAGAAAAGCAATGACCATTGTACTTTCATTTATATTCTTTGCTAAGCCATTCACATTTCAGTAAGTATTTTTAATTCAATAAGTTTCTCAGCTTTTAGATACTTTGTTCCATACTTCCTCTGAAAGAGCCTTAATTCTTTTTTAAAGTGTATTTTTTATCTCTATCACTAATTTATTGATGTCTTCTGTTTCAGAAATTTATGTAATTATTTTGAAGAAATCATATTGTACACTTAAATTCTCTAACCAGAGTCCCAGGGCAAATGTGATCCTGTTTGCAATATAAATGAATATGAGCTATGTGTTGAGATTAAGGGATTCATTCCCCCTTGTCCTAGTGCAAATACATAAATTATATATATATTTTTTAAATTATTGGTTTATTTCCTGCCTTTTCCCACAAAGGAGTGAGGTAGAGAAGAATTCTATCTGTTGTGCCCTAATAATTTAGTTTGTGGCTTTTTGTGAAAGCCTTTATTGTTTTCTGTACTGTCAACATGTGTTTGAATAACCCCTAATCATATTCCTAATCAGTCAGATCTAATCTGATCTAAAGAATAACTTACCTTGATTAGGAATTGAGAAGATTCAAACCTAGAAATTATCAATGTATAAAATTAAAGGTAACCACAAAATAAATTTCCATCTATGTGTTTTGTTTTCTATAAATTGATTACTCTTTCTACATGTGGTAGGTATACATTTTCCAAAAATTCAAATAAACTACATTTAGTAGTTTGTAAAATACCTTATTTCTATATATACTTAACATAAAATATGAAATTCTAATCGGATCTAAAACTATCTTGTTTTAACACTATTATTGCAGGTTTCCCATTTCAAAATTTTATTTTATTGCATGGTTTTTGTGAATTTATCACCAAATTCTGTGTGGAATGATAACTTGTTATCTTAATATTAACCTTTTTTTAACATATATTTTTTCTCTTAGGTACATATGGTCCGGTTTGTTAGTTGTCCTTGGTATATTTCTCAATGTTTACAGCAAAAATATGGATAAAATAAAACTACCATCAATATATGATCTGATAAACAAAACAGTGGAAGTGAAAAAATCAAGGACGTTGGCACAAACTGTATAGGCGGTGATGCCTGCTGTTTAATATAGAATTCTAAGGGACCAATGGTCAATTAATTAACTTGCCAAAGGGATGATTATAAAAACCAAAGGAACTGACGTGCATTTGTGACTGGATTACATATGAAGTCAGCCCTTTTCCTCGGAGCACTTGTTTGACTGTTTGGCTTCTGAAGCAATCAAGAGAGCAGCATCTGTCACACCTTAGAATAATGTGTCAATATAAAAGACTGTAATTTTGAGCAGTTTGTTGAGAATTTCACTGGAAATGGACCATGGTGTAAGACTAATTAGATATCATTATGGCATATCAGAGAAACTGATATGTAATAGACTGTTTTGTCTTCATTCCATTTTAGTGGTATTTAAATTGATTCTCTGTTATAAGAGTGAACTGATGATTTAAAGTCTAGTGATAATAACTTCATTATAAATAAAAATTATTCTGTGATTATTTTATTAAAGAATGTGTTGATAGAATTTTGTTACAAAGAGGAAAGTAAAGATTGGAGTAAGGCTTTACATAGCTTTAAAACTTAGGGCTTTCTCTGATAACTTAAAAATATTCTTTAGAGAAAACATGCTTTAATTTTTCTGTGAAATATAGCCAGTATAGTAAAAGGAGTCAATATTCTGCACCCTGTAAGTATATATCACAAGAAAAATTTGCTACTATTCATCAAAGGGGTGCTGAAAGATTTAATCATTTGGATTCTTTAATTGAAGGGAAAATAATTGATGTCTTAAATTATAAAATAATAAAATTGCCATCATTTTTCTTAGACAATTTAATTTGGAATTTATTTTGTCAGGTTGCAGATGAAATAAGGTAACCTTAAGGAATACAAATAGATATAGCAAATTTGTACAGTTTGTTGCTTGCACGGTTTGAGTATAAACTCCTAAGATTTTTGCCCTTATGTTTTATCAGTGAGTTTTTGGAATTGCTTTCACTGTATTTTTAAAAATGCTACTAATCTTCATTTTCAGTGTAAGTAATGTTGATTAAAACAGATCTATGCTGTTGATGATATTACTTGTATTTTGTCAGTATAATATACTTAGAATATTTAATCTCAATTCTTAAAATTCTATTGTATGGTGATGGTGACTTTAACCTGTTATGTGCATTTGTACAACAGAGCTCATGATAATTTAAGAATCTAGCATAAGGAATTCGGACTGGTTTTTATTTGTTATATGTTAAAATACTGTGGGGGTTTTATTCCCAAATGGTAATCAGTTTTAAGTTTCCATTTCAAAATGAAAGGAATCTTGCCCTAACCGGTTTGGCTCAGTGGATAGAGCATTGGCCTGCGGATTCAAGGGTCCCAGGTTCGATTCCGGTCAAGGGCATGTACCTTGGTTGCAGGCACATCCCCAGTAGGGGGTGTGCAGGAGGCAGCTGATCGATATTTCTAACTCTCTATCCCTCTCCCTTCCTCTCTGTAAAAAATCAAAATGAAAGGAATCTTAATTTCTACTTTATAATCTGCCTTAAACTCTAAGACAATAAGGATTTGTGCTTTAAAAAAAAGTTATTTTTTCCAAATCCTTGATAAAATAGTATAATTTTAACTTAATATGGGCACCATTTTACTTCCATGCTTTTCTAATTTTTTTACCACTGTTTGCCTATTAGAAACTCATCACATCCCCCAATTTTAAACTGTTTAGCACTGTTTAAAACATCACCTTTATACTCCATTTCCTTTTTCTACCTGCCATCAGATGGAGATAAACTTTATCTCACTTATTTGTATCCATGGAGTTATATTAATGAATAGTCTGAAGTATAGAATAATTTCTAGAGTAAAGAAAGTCAACATTTGAATGTATATTTGTACCAGATTTTATTATATGACCTTTGATTTAATATTATCTCATGTCATCCCAACAACCAAATAATAACAAGGGAATTAAAAATAATAATTGAAATGATTAATGTTTAAGTGTTTGGTAGGTGTCAGGCACTATTATATAAGTGCTTTATGTGTAATAACTTACTTAATCCTCATAACATCTCCATGAGGGTAAGTATTTTCCTCCTCTTATAGATGAGGAAGCTGTGGCCCCAAGGAGTAAGTGACATTCCTAGCCTTACCTAGCTGCAGAGAGCCAGAACTGTCTGTCAAGCACTCTGGTTCCAGAGTCCATGCTCTTAATCACTATGTTGCCTCTCTCAGTAGATATGATTATTCATGTTCACATTTTTGCAAATATAGAAATTGAAGACGAGTTCACAATTACATAATTGTTATGGGATATTTTTTATCCATTGAACCCCACTATGAACATTTAAGTAACCCAAAGTAACATATTAAGTGATGAGGTATCTCTCAATAAAGAATTTGAGACATAATTCAATGAATAAGCAAGGATGTTTTGCTTGGAACATTTGTTAAATGCAGAGAAATGTGTGTCTTAAGCAGTATTAGATATAAATTGTTTCTTCAGCTATGTTCACATTAAGTGTGTATCATACAGTAGGCACTCAAATATCTGTGTTATATAAGACTAAGAACATCAAAGAATATCATTAGATCAAAAAAGATAGTTGGATAAATGACATTCTGAATTTTGCCATATTATGTTCCCTTGTTTGGCATATTCAGTCAACAAAATACATAGGAGAAGAATCTGGCTAACTCTTGTGGATCACTGTATTAAGATTGGACCTAGAGGTGATCCAGAGCCCTCAGGAAGGCCATGTTGTGTAATAAAGAATCTGGCTAACCTTTGTCCCTGTTCTCTGGAAGGGAGCTTTTAATCCTTGGAATTTCCCAAGTGTTGGGAGTGTCTTTGTTACTCATGGTGGGCCCTTAGATAATGACAGGGTGGAGACTGATCATGCTAGAAAGACTAACCTTGTGACTATAGGGTTGGGGTTTTGAACCACATTACATCAGCCCAAACTGTGGGGGGGTTGGGAGGGGAGAAGGTGTTTGGAGATTGAGTTCAATCATGTGGCCAATGATACAGTCAATCATGGCTGTGTAGTGAGATCCCAGTAAAAACCCTGGACACCAGCTCTTAGGAGAGGTCCACTGCTTGGAAATACACATTGATATGACAAGACGATGACTCATCCTGAAAACATGGAAGCTTAGTGTACGTTACTCTCCCAAATCTTGCCAGGTCCTGATTTTTATTCTTTATAATAAAACTAATGGAAATTATAGTGCTTCCCTGAGTTCTCTGAGTTGTTCTAGCAAACAGTCAAACCTGAGGGGATAGTGGGAACCCCTTGAATTTGTAACCAGTTGGTAACAGGTGTGAATAGCCTAGGAACCTCAGGGGTTGCAGCTGGTGTCTCAAGTAAGGGCAGTCTTGAAGTAAGGGATCTTGATCTAACTCCAGGTACTTAGAAGTTCACTGCAGGCTTTCTGCTCAATAAATGTTTTTAAATAATTATTAGTATTCTCTGGACTGTAATCTAAATCTCTAATTTTCTCAAGTGATTTCTCTTAAATCCACTTTACATTCTATATTCTGACTTGGTCAAAAAGAATTTTAGTAAGATTTGACTAGGATAATGGACCAATGATATGGCTTAGCATAATGAAAATATGCATTTCACCCTAGCCCGTTTGGCTAAGTGGATAGGGCATCGGCTTTCGGACCAAAGGGTCCCAGGTTCGATTCCAGTCAAGGACACATACCTTGGTTTCAGGCTCCTCCCCAGCCCAGGCCCTGGTCAGGGTGCTTGCAGAAGGCAACCAGTTGATGTGTGTCTCTCACATTGATGTTTCTCTCTGTCTTTCCTTCTGTCTTCCACTCTCTAAAAAATCAATGGAAAAATATCGTCAAGTGGGGATTAACTATATATATATATATATATATATATATATATATATATATATGCATTTTGATATCACATTTGCTCTGTAAACTACACAGTTATCAAATTATCAGTTTATGCATAGTATTGCTCAGAATCTTTGTTGTGTGCTGCCTTCCTAATGAAGCATATGACAATTTTTCTTAATATGTTTCAGCAAAATTGTTTCATATTTTCACTTATTCTTATCATGTCCATATTGAATGGCCTTGTACTTGCCCACTGAGCCAACCGTCTTTACCTTTTTAACAAATTGTGTAGCATCACTGACTTGACTGCTCTATTTTTATTTAACGTCATTTATCCTTCCATTCTCACTAGGCCAACATGAGCTAGGCATTATATGAGATGCTGAGCATGCAAAAAAGAATCTATAACCACTCTTAAAGCATACCCATTCTAGAGAAGATTGCTGTGATATCTATTTAAAAATATTACTATCCCCAGCCAGAGTGGCTTAGTTGGTTGAGCATCATCCTATGCACCGAAAGGTTGCCAGTTCAGCACATACCTGAGTTGCAGGTTTTATCCCTGGTTGTGCACATAAGGAAGGCATCGATAGATGTTTCTCTCTCTCCCCTTTCCTCTTTCTAAGTGTGCCCTCAAATGAGAATTAAAAAAATAAAAAATACATGTAGGGTATCTTGTTAACATTACGTGTTTAAAATAATAATTCCCCACAGTGGTAGTGACTCTAAAATTTTGATGTGCATGTCAATCACCTGAAGATGTTAAAAAGGAGGATTTTAATTTAGTAGGATTGGCTTGGGGCCTGATATTTTGCTCCAACAAGAAGCTGATGCTGTTGGTCCATGCACCACACTTAAGTCTCAAGGTCTTAGAGAATAGACTCCAGACGTTTGCAGAACCAGGACATCTTGAATTATTTGAGTAATGTTTTCCTGATTTCCTTTCATTTCCTAACTTCCCATTCTGTGTAACCTAATCTGGTTTAAGAGACTTTCAGAGTCTCTTTGTCCAAATGCAACAGAGTTGTTTGCATAAGTGAAAACATTTCTTGAATCATTGTAAGTGTATAAAAGATTTAATATTCATTACTTTCTCCATAAGTGTTACTTTTTAAAATCTCCATGAAAGTAAGATAAAACCCATAATTCCCCACCAGTCATGGTCTGTTGTTTTAATTTCATGGCATGTAGTTAGAGTACTTTTTGTGCTATTCGGCAGTGACATTATGAAGAAAAGGTTCGCTTCGGTGGTTCACCACTGCTTTAGAAGGAACTGGACTCCAGCGGGTTCGGGAAGTAGGACTTAACACTTAAGGGATTCTTCTGAGACTTTAATCACAAAATGTGTTTTATTAAAATCTTAATCCTGTGATACCCCCAACATTTCTAAAATATAATTAGATCATTTCAATCGGTGTAATACAATGGATAACTTATATTGATAAAACAAGTAAAGAAATGTGGATAATTATTCATGATGACGGTAGAAATGAGACCTGGGAGTCTGATTATTGTAGATCTCATTGCAGGACTCATCTTCCATTTTCTCCTAATGCCAGGTGCATTGAAAGGAACAAAAGCAATCAGTTCAGGTATATAGTGTGTTTCATTTCTGATTCAACAGAATATGAGCACTTGGGAATGGATTTTTATGTTCTGAAAAGGTTTATTAATATGTACCTTAATTGTGTAGAATATTTTGTGTGTGTGTGTATATATATATGTGTGTGTGTGTGTATATATGTGTGTGTGTGTGTGTGTATATATATATATATATATATATATATATATATATATATCCAGAAAAGATTCATAAAGACAGGTAATCATCTTTTCTCTAGTTCATTCCTAAGTATACTTTAATCAATATAATGTTTGTCTACAATACTGTGCTAAGTAAAACAAAATCATAAAATCTTAGGACTATTTTGCTGTTCATTAAATTAAAGAAGTAGGTTGAAATGTCAACTCTTATGAAGGTTTGATCTAATAGGGTGGGATGAGTTGGAGAGGAATTTACTATAAAATGCCTACATACATATCCACAGCCAGTTCAAGTCATAGAGACGTTGGTCTTTGAACAGCTAGTGAGTATTGCCGGATTCAGGGAACACAGAAGCAGAGGAGTGCCACCACACTGTGGACACCGGCAGCTGATGGAGCTCGTCTGTTGTTATGGGACTAGTATGAATGAGAAGATACACAGGCTGAAATGTATACATCAAATAAATGGATTGATTCTTCTAAATGTCCCATAAATTCTGAACCAGTGTTACTGGCATAAATTATATTTGTTCACTCATTTCTTAGCAGCTTGCCATTCTCTTAAAACTGAGACATGACTACTTCCCCCTCTCCCCCTCCTCGCTTACCTGTTCACAAAGTTCCTGAGAAGGTCTAATAGTTAACTCTTTTTTTCCTCCCCTTCTGGACTCCTATAGACTTTGTCAATTCTACTTTAGTCTCACATGTCCCTGAGCTACTCTCATGTCTCCCATCTCTTTACTGTTCTTCCTGCTTCTGGGAAAGTTTCTCCATCTGATCTTCCAACACATTCATTCTTCATCTATTCAATCTACTGTTTAGCCTATCCATTGTGTTTTTTATATTCCAACTGTTACCTATACTAATAAAAGGGTAATATGCTAATTAGGGCGGACATCCATCCAGACAAAGTCACAGCGGCTGCCAGGGCCTAGGGCCTGGGCCACGTGGGAGAGGCGGCTGGTCCCGTGCTGCTGGTCCAGCGTTGCAGCCCCTTTTGCAGAGGCGGCTCGGGACAGGCCGCGGCGGGTCCAGTCCCAGTGCTGCCCCTTCCACAGAGGCAGCGGCACAGCCCAGTCCAGGTGCCATGCCTCCGCAGAGGCTGGACGGGGTGCAACCCGCTATGCCTCAACCTCCCACAGCCCCTCCCCCAGCCGGCCTGTCCCCAGATCACCCCCCACCCACCAGGGGGCAGGGGGTGGGGCCAGCACTAAGAAGTGAGGGCCAAGGGCCGGCAGCAGTCGGCAGTGGCAGCAGCAGCAGGGTGATGGGGGCAGCACCTTCCCCTGATCAGCCTGGTTGCCTCCCACAGAGGAGGACATCCCCTGAGGGCTCCTGGACTGTGAGAGGGGGCAGGCTGGGCTGAGGGACCTCCCCCTACAGTGCACAAATTTTTGTGCACCGGGCCTCTAGTATTTTCATAATATTTCCTCTTGGATTTTTTAAATTATTGTTTGATTTGGTTTTATGTTACTAGTATTTTTCCTAATTTTCTTATATAGTAGTCCCTCCTCAGTCAGTCATTGTCAGAAAATATTAAATGGAAAATTCAAGAAGTAATTTAAAAGTCTTAGATTGTGTGCCATTTTGAGTATTGTGATGAAATCTTGCACCCTTCCTTGTGCTCTGTCCTGCCCAGGACATGACTCAGCCCTTTGTCCAGCATCTTTACTCTGTATACCCTTCCCACTTAATAGGTTAATAATTACTGTAAAAGAAAGATAACTAAAACACATCAACCATGAGAAACAGAATGATTAGAACAGAGAGTCCCAGAATTAAAAGTAATCATAATAAATACAGTAACCCCCCTAATTCAGGAGAAATTTGTCCCAAGACCCCTCCCCCCCACCTGCTCTTAGTGGATTCCTGAATCCATGGATAGTACTGAATCCTATATTTACTGGATTTTCCTATGCATGCAAACCTTTTCACTTAAAAGAATATTTTATAGCCCTGACTGCTGTTGGCTCGGTTGGAGCATTGTCCCATGGACCAAGAGGTTGTGGGACACAACCTCCAATTAGTGCTTCTTTCCTTCTCTAAAAACGGTCAATAAAAAAAGATTAAGGCAGTACTTTACAGCTTCTCTTTGGCATATCTAAATTGCCAGCATCACTACTCTTGTGCTTTGAGGCCATTATGAAGTAAAAAATAAGGGATCCTTGAACACAAGCGCTGAGATACTGCCAGCCCATTTGATGACCAAGATCCCTACTAAGTGACTAAGGTATTAGTTTCCCCCAGCCTTCTGCCCGCCACACACTGCTCCCTCCTCCACCTCCAGTCCACACTCCAAGCTCAGCACAGCTTCAGCTTCCCAGGGCGGCTCACTTTTTGGTATAGTTTTGTTTTGTTTTTGCTAAAATTCATCTGTATGTCTCTCATCCCAGCTTTCCCTTTCTCCTCTTTCTCATTCTCCTCCTCCTCCTCTCCCTTTCTTCAATAGTTTCTCCATGGTTTTAGGAAGAAGCCAGCAGCCTTTGCTAGTTCAACATCTTGAGAGGAGCCAAGACTAATTAAAAGGGAATTTCTCCCAAATATTTGTCCTAGTGATTTAATTAAAAATTCTCTGATTACCATCCCAATCCATAGAAATAATAGCTTGCTGGCTGCTAGTTTAATTCAATTTATTTTTAAAATACTGGTTTATTTACCAATTTAAATTAGTAACACTTCAAATTTAAGCAGTAACATTTGTAATGTTTAACAATTTAAGTATAGATTTAAAATCTTTTGAAAGGAAAATTAACTAATAGAAATAGAAAATAGAATTCAGTCATTACAATAAGCTTAAATTTCATATCATGATTAGTTAGATAAGATTGTTTTGAATATGTACATATAATTGAGATTGGAAGACTTTACTTCACCTGAAAGTATTGATTATTTGAGGTGATACCAATTCAAATACCTTGTCAGATTCCCCAATTTTGCTATTGTCTGTTTCACAGTGAAGGAAGCATCACTTGTACAAAACCCAGTGAAATTCAAAAGGCGAAAATCATTTCTATTGAGCAGACGTGGAACCGGCCTCAGCCAGACAAATGACATGCCCAAGGTTCACATGTAGGAAGTGACAGAATGGACCTGAATCCAGTTCCTTTGATTCTGGATCCTAATGCCTGTCTGATAGCCTGCCATTCCCGAACCTCTACCCTTTCCAACCTCACCACCAGCTTAGGATGGCATCCTCTCCACTTTTCCTTTGTCCTTCCAAAGGATGAAATACTGCTTCCTTCTCTGGACCACTTACATTGAGCAAAACTTTACCATGGAAGGACTTTTGTGGGCAATCCTGTTGGTGTATTTATTAACCCATCTCAGGATACTGGCTTCCTCAATCAGGCTTTAGGAGGGATGCACAGAGGTGAAAGAACAAGGGATTTTCTGCCTGGTGTCTCTGATCAGCCAAATCCACCTATGCATTAGTGAGATGGCCCTGTTTTACGGATAGGCATTAGGGCAGTTTATCAGCAGGTAATGGAAATCAATCATGGGGAGAAGTGTTTAGGGACAACTGGGGGTGGGGAGTAGAATCAAAGGACTGATCACAATCTGAATTTTGTGAACCAAGAAGTGCTGAACCAAGAGCCAAGGCAAGAGTGGTCAGGGCTGAGAAGACATCACTAGAAATAGGACACATGGCAGAAGATTAATTACAAGGGGGGAAATAGAGAACGTAGCCTCCAAGGTCATAGGTGAACCAAATGAAATC
Source organism: Cnephaeus nilssonii (assembly GCF_951640355.1). Classification (NCBI taxonomy): domain Eukaryota; kingdom Metazoa; phylum Chordata; class Mammalia; order Chiroptera; family Vespertilionidae; genus Cnephaeus; species Cnephaeus nilssonii. The sequence goes on along the minus strand of NC_137078.1, from coordinate 16,992,512 downwards.
TGACTTGCTAAACTATGGTCCATTAGCCTCCCCCAGCAGGAAATCAAAATGGGACTAAACCTAAAGCTGGTGTATGGACTAAAGGTAAGTAACAATGGGAATTTCAAAAATATGGCTAGTAAGAGTGAGATCAAGAGTTATCCTATCTAATAATAGAGTAACATGTAAATTACCATCACTCCGCTACGCCCATGATTGGGCGGCAGGAGGCTGGGGGGCGGGACTCGGGGTGGCCTATCCAGCCATTGAGAGGCACGGATCTGCTGCCACTGAGGGGGGCTACCCTGCTGTTGAGAGGCGCAGGGGGCGGGACTCCCACCCCCTGTGCCTCTCAATGGCCAGATCCGCGGCCGCTGAGGGGGCCTGCCGCGGACACCCAGCTGCGCCTCTCAACGGCAGGGTAGCCAGGTGTCCGCGGCAGCCCCCCTCAGCGCCTCTCAACAGCAGGGTAGCCCCCCTCAGCGGCCGCGGACCATCAAAAGTGGGGGAGCTGGGTGCCTGTCTGCTCTGGCAACAGGCCTTTCAGAAGCTGCGCCTCTCAGCGGACAGGCACCCAGCTCCACCGCAAAAAGCGAAAGTGTGTAGGGGACCCTACACGTGCATGATTCAATCATGCACTGGGCCTCTAGTACTTAATGATTTCAGGTGACTCTTCTATGTTAGCTGGAGGTATTGTTAACTTCATATGAAAGAGAATTGGGAATCAATACTCCTGAATTATTGTCAGTAATATGATGAGATTTAGTATAAATAGCTTGATTTTACTAACTTTATCCACAACATTGAAAAAGAGGTGATTAAAAACCCTCACCACAGAATTGAACTTTTTTGTGATAGTTTTGTTAAATGGCATATAATCCTATCTAATAAAAGAGTAATATGCAAATTGACTGTCACTCCAACACACAAGATGGCTGCCCCCATGTGGACACAAGATGGCCAGCAGGGGAGGGCAATTGGGAGGGACCAGGCCTGCAAGGGAGGGCAGTTGTGGGCGATCAGGCCAGGAGGGGAGAGCAGTTGGGGGGGACCAGGCCTGCAAGGGAGGGCAGTTGGGGGCGATCAAGCCTGCATGGGAGGGCAGTTAGGGGTGACCAGGCCAGCAGAGGAGGGAAGTTGAGGGTGACCGGGCCTGCAGGGGCGCAGTTAGGCATCAATCAGGCTGTCAGGGGAGTGGTTAGGGGTGATCAGGCTGGCAGGCAGAATCGGTTAGGGGCAATCAGGAAGGCAGGCAGGCAAGCAGTTGGGAGCCAGCAGTCCTGGATTGTGAGAGGGATGTCCGACTGCCCGTTTAGGCCCGATCCCATTGGGATCGGGCCTAAACGGGCAGTCAGACATCCAATGGGATCGGGCCTAAACGGGCAGTCGGACATCCCTTGAGGGGTCCCAGATTGGAGATGATGCAGCTTGGGCTGAGGGACACCCCCCCCATGCACGAATTTCGTGCACTGGGCCTCTAGTCCTATATAATAAAGAGGTAATATGCAAATTGACCCTCACACTCTCGCACAAGATGGCCACCCCCATGTGGTCAAAGATGGCTGCCACAAGATGGCCAGCAGGGGAGGATAGTTAGGGGTGACAAGGCTGGCAGCGGAGGGCAGTTGGGGGTGACCAGGCCTGCAGGGGAGGGCAGTTGGGGGGACCAGGCCTGCAGGGGAGGGCAGTTGGTGGTGACTAGGCCTGCAGGGAGGGCAGTTGGTGGGGACTAGGCCTGCAGGGAGGGCAGTTAGGGGCTACCAGGCCAGCAGGGTAGGGTAGTTGGGGGTAACCAGCCCAGCATGGAAGGGCATTTGGAGGCGATCGGGCTGGCAGGGGAGGGCAGTTGGGGTCAATCAGGCTAGCAGGGGAGCAGTTAGGCGTTGATCAAGTTGGCAGGGGAGTGGTTAGGGGGTAATCAGGCTGGCAGGCAGAAGCGGTTTGGGGCAATCAGGCAGGCAGGTAACCGAGCTGTTGGGAGCCAGCAGTCCCAGATTGTGAGAGGGATGTCTGACTTCCGGTTTAGGGGATCAGGCCTAAACCAGCAGTTGTACATCCCCCAAGGGGTCCCAGATTAGAAAGGGTGCAGGCTGGGCTGAGGGACAACTCCCCCCCCCCCCCCCGTGCATTAATTTCATGCACCGGGCCTCTAGTTTGAAATTATAATATTGAAAACTCAAATTACATGATCCTCAGCTTCTCTAAGCATAAAACTTAAATAATATTATGATTTCACTATATCTTCCAAATAGACATAAATATTCAAATGAGGTGGCTATAATGTCAGAAATCTTCATTGTAAGTGCATGAACACGGACTTTTTCTAGAGAGCAGAGATGATCATAAACGATTCAGCTTCATTTTAAAGTGACATTGACAAAAGTCCACTAAAATTAATAGTCCCATTTGAACTGACTTTTTAGAAAGGTTAATAATAATAAGCCATGACCCACATGACCTCTCCACTGAAAGTATGACTTACCGGCAATTGTAATAAATAATGGAAAAATAGTCAGCTTTAATTTTCTGTAGTTGTTTTTTTTTTCTGATGGCATCCATTGACTCAAATGTCACTTTGTTTCATCCCTTCAACAAATATGTATTGAGCAATTTGCAAGGCTCTTAGAATATATAGATCAATGAAAGACTAAGAAATTGCCACAGATCGGAGGAGTCTAAGGAGACAGAACAACTAAATGCATCATGGTATTCTGGATTGAATCCTGGGACAGGAAAAGAACAATAGTAGAAAATTTGGTGAAATCTGAATAAACCCTGTAGTTTAGTTAAGAATATGATACCAAAGTTAATATCTGAGTTTAAAAAATGTTTGATATATTTGATATGTTAATACTTAGGGAAGCTGGATGAAGTGTATATGGGAGCTATTTGCATTTTTTCTACTCTAATGTAAATCTAAAATTAATTCAAAATAGAATTTTTTAAAATAAAAGGGTTTATTCATAAAAAAGATATCACCAAGAACATAAAAATGGGAGCCACGAAGTAGGAAAAGAAAAATTACTACACAAAACCAAAAAAGAGCTCATATCTAGAATATGAAACTTGAGACATTTTACAAGAGGATGGCCAAATGTTCATAAACATATGAAAAGGTACTCAATGTCATTAGTCATCAGGGAAATATAAATTTAACCTCAAGTGAAAGTCTACTACAAACTTACTAAAAAAGCTACAATTAAAGATATCTAAATATACAAAAAAAAAAAAAGTTGCAGATCCACCCCCAGTCAGGGCACAAGGACACATACCTAGGTTTCAGGTTCAATTTCCTGGTTAGGACCAGTACAGGAGGTAATGATTCTCTCTCTCTCTCTCTCTCTCTCTCTCTCTCTCTCTCTCTCTCTCTCTCCCCGCCCCTCTCTCTCTCCTCAATAAACATATCCTCAGGTGAGGGTTAAAAAAAAAAAAAGAATATGTGGAGCAGCATCACTAATAAAATAGAAACAGACTGGGAGATACAGAGAACAGACTAACAGCTGTCAGAGGGGAGGGAGTAGAGGGGCTGGGGGCAGTTAAAAGGGGTCAAAGGGGAAATAAATGGTGATGGAAGGAGACTTCACTTGGGGTGGTGAACACACTATATACAGATGATGTATTATATAATTATACCCTGAAACCTATATAATTTTATTAACTAATGTCACCCCAATAAATTCAATTTTTTAAAAAAGAAAATTTACTAGAGCTATCTATACTAATAAAGGGTAATATGCTAATTAGGGCATACCTCTTCCGATGTCCATCCAGACAAAGCCACAGCTGCTGCGAGGGCCTAGAGCCAGCACCGCATGGGAGAGGTGGGCTGGTCCAGTTCCATGGCCCCCCTTGCAGAGGCAACGAACGGCGCCCGCACGAGCAGGTGGCACTGCGCCCCCTTTCACAGAAGTGGTACGGGACAGGCCACGGCGTGGGCTGGTCCCAGTGCTGCCCCTTCCGCAGAGGCAGCCACAAAGGCAGCAGCGTGGCCTGGTCCAGGCGCCATGCCTCCACAGAGGCTGGACAGAGTGCAACCTGCTGTGCCTCAACCTCCCACAGCCCCTCCCCCAGCCGGCCTGGCCCCAGATCGCCCCCCAACCCACCAATGGGTGAGGGGTGGGGCCAGCACTAAGAAGTGAGGGCTGAGGGCCAGCAGCTGCAGCAGCAGCCGGCAGTGGCAGCAGCAGCAGGGTGATGGGGGCAGCACCTTCCCCTGATCAGCCTGGTTGCCTCCCACAGAGGAGGACATCCCCTGAGGGCTCCTGGACTGTGAGAGGGGGCAGGCCGGGCTGAGGGACCCCCGCCCCCCACAGTGCACGAATTTTCATGTACCAGGCTTCTAGTAGGACAATAATTGACAATATGTGCTGCCTTAAGAATAAGTCATTCCTTATCTCTTACTGAAGTCACTTCCAGGTGAGGAGATTCCAAATGAACCAAAACCTATCTTCCAATGAGTATTGTTCTCATAAAGTATTACAAAAAAAATTTTTTAAAAATCCTCAATTCCTTGTTACTGGAGACAGAAGAGTAGGAAGTCTTAAAAAAAAGTTGTTAACCTCATAAATTGGGAAACTCAGAGCGAAGTTTCTCTAGTAAAATACTGTACCACCACTATCTGCTGACCTGATTTATCCCAAGCATTTGCTCAAATGTGATTTATATTTTATTAGTGACTTACTTTAAAATAAACAAAAAGTTAGGCATCAGGAGAAGGTAACTTGGAGTCAAGGAAGAAAGATTCCAGAGCCAAGTCACAGCCAGCCTCATATATGATAGGCTCATGGAATTTACTGTGTCCTCCATGCTTGTCTAGTGGACTTTCCATCATAATTATCCATTCAAATGGGGCACCTGAGGCCCAGTGCACTCAGGGCATGCATATTCATTACCATTATTTGAGGAAATGCCATGTCACACCCCCACAAGGGCAGCCTTATGGAAAACAAACATGTCCTCACCCTTCAACTTGAATTACCTGCATCCCATGGCATTTTGGGACTGTAACATTTAACAAAATCCCTGAGCTCAGAACGTCCCTCTTGAAAACAGCTTTAACTTAATTGTATGGTATAATTCCATTTTCACATTTGCCAAAGCAAAAGTCCCATTTGTTCTGAACCAATCTTGACAAGACATGTCTCATAAGCTATATTCCCCAAAGCTCCTCTGTCCACAGAACCTACAGATAGATCTCTACTTAAAGGGATGAGGACAGAGAAGTATCCAAAGGAAAAGGCAGTTGGAGGAATTTTAGGATTAAATAGAACTACAGAAAGATTCACTCTATTGTCAAGTACAGTTGTAGATGCAGATATATGTATACCAGCATATATATGTATGTATGTATAGATATAGATATACTAGAGGCCCAGCGCTCTGCCTCCCACCTCCTTGCACAGCCATCTTCGAGCGCCTCGATCTGCACGCAGCCTCCTGCTGATTGGTTGTTATGGCATGACAGTGTGGCGACCATTAGCATATTAGCTCTTTATTATACTAGGTGTAGCAGTTAATAATGCAGATTTTTTCAATAGATGGAGTTACACATATGTTGATATATATGTGATTTGATATGTATGCTATTTTATTGTATTGACAACAAGCTTCAAAACTTCATATGTCAAATTTGCTGAAGGTGTTAACATCATATATATTTTTACACTTAAAAATGTTGAATTTTGTGCCAAAAAAAAGAGCATTTGCAGGAAGTTTTAATTCATTACTTTATTTTGAAGAAAAATTGTATACTTCGGGAAGTTTATGGTGAACATACTCCATTTCAAGACACTTGTGAATGCTGGTTTAAATGCTTTAAAAGTGATGATTTCGATGTGGAAAACAAAGAACATCCAGGTCAACCAAAGAAGTTTGAAGACCAACAATTGCAAGCATTATTGGATGAAGATGCATGTCAAACTCAAAAATAACTTGCAGAAAGATTAAACGTTGCTTAGCAAACAATTTTCTTCATTTACAAGCAATAGGAAAAGATTTTAAAGGAAGGAAAATGGGTGCCACATCAACTGAACGAAAGACAAATGGAAAACCGAAAAGCCATCAGTAAAATGTTGCTTCAATGGCACAAAAGAAAGTCTTTTTTGCATCAAATTGTGACTAGCAATGAAAAGTGGATTTATTTTGAGAATCCCAAACACACAAAATCATGGGTTGATCCAGGTGAATCATTAACATCGACTGCAAGGCCAAATCGCTTCGGAAAGAAGACAATGCTCTGTGTTTGGTGGGATCAGGAAGGTGTGGTGTATTATGAGCTTCTAAAACAATGTGAAACCGTTAATACTGATCACTACCGACAACATATAATCAATTTGAACCACACTTTGATCGTGAAACGACTAGAACGGGCCAGAAAACACAGCAAAGTAATTTTGCTTCGTGATAACGCACCATCACACACTTCAAAACCAGTTAAAGACACGTTAAAAGATCTTGCCTGGGAAGTATTAACTGCCCGCTGCATTCACCAGACCTTGCTCCTTCAGATTACCACTTGTTCCGATCAATGGCACACGCACTTTCTGAGCAGCACTTCAAAACGTACGAAGAAGTGGAAAATTGGGTCTCTAAATGGTTTGCTTCAAAACAAGAAAATTTCTATTGGGACGGTATCCACAAATTACCTGAAAGATGGGGGAAATGTATAGCTAGCGATGGACATTACTTTAAATAAAGCACTTTTGATGTTTCTCTTGAAATTATCATGTTTTCTTTGATTACAAAATCCATCATTATTAACCGGTACACCTAGCATAGGATGATATACACACTTTAACAGCTGATAGCTCAATTTTGAAAATGAAATGATGAAATGTATTTTAATAAACACTACCTTTATAATTATACATATACATATGAATTCATTGGCAAATGTCAGAATTCTTTTAACTTACACACTCTGGACAAATATGTATTAGAAATATGGGCATGAAATTAATGAGCCCACAATGTCTCATCTTGAAGTGTATTAAAAAAGCATCTCGGTACAACATAAAATTTCAAGTAAAGGAACTATTGACATTTAATCATTGCATTCCAAAAAATAAAGAACATAAGTGCAAAAGAATATAAACTGTATGATTGTATTTATACAAATTTCCAAAGGAAAAATGGGGCAAAGCAAAGCTATAATGTTTAGAGATGCATTAAATGAATGTAACTTGCCTACCTCCATACATGTGTTTCTTTAAACCCTCCTGCAAAGATATATATTCAGTCCCAGATACTTTTTCATCACATGCTACATTTAGTGTTTTCATTTAGAAAACAGATCTAAAACACTAGTCATATCATTCTTCTGTTGTCAATCTAAAAATAAAATCCTGCCAGTATTGCATCCATTAAAATAAAACAGTCTAGGAAATTAAGCACTAATTCCCTCTTCAAATGGCCATTTCTGTTTTTTACTTTCTAATTACCACTGTAATGAAGTGGCCAGTATTATGGTAGGAAGCGATTTCAAAGGCAGCCATTTCTTCTTATGAATCATACACTTTATTTCCCCCCTAATGTGAGTCTGCCCCAGTTACATAAAATGCATGTGCAAACTCCATGTCTGCTGAACGAAGACAGTTCTGGAACAGCAAGTCATGCCCTCAGCTCAGGGAGCTTGCCAGCATTTCACTGGAGGAAGGCCATGTATTTTCACTGTTAGATCATTTCTGATCACCCTGATCTGTTCCTCTCAGCAGCGGATTTTCACTATCTTAAAACACTGCTATAGTATTAACGCATCTGATAAGAACAACTTGTATCAAAAAATGTATACACACTGTAACAGCTGATAGCTCAATTTTGAAAATGAGATGTATTTTAATAAACACTGCCTTTATAATTATTCAAAGTGTGTATATGAGAAAGGGCACCTAGAAAACTACAAAGCACTGTGAAAGCACTCATTTTTGTGAAGCTACTGGTCTGCTCATGCTCTCCCATGCCATTGGCCATGCCATTCCCTCAGCTTCTAACATGGCTCCTCTTTTTGTTCCCCATAAAAGTGAGACCTAGCAAAAGTTATTTGCTTTCAGAGTCAAAAGGGGATTTCTCTTTTAACTTGGATCATATCCCATCTGATCTTTCTATGTCCCTTAAGTTTACTTTTCATCAAATGACTGCACTGTGGTCAAGCGAACGTCCGGGGCTTCTTGCCTGCGGATTGCATGTGGTAACATTGAGTCCTGCTTTCAGCCGCTGTATTACACTGGTGTCCTGGTCATTTACTCCAAGACAAACAGTGATAATCATGCACTAGCAATTTTAAATGGGAACAGCATCTAGAAATGGGTCGTTAAGGTATCTATTTGAAAATGAGCAGTGCTGAGGTCTACAGTGTGAACTCATGACTGGGTTTTGTTCTGATGGAAAAATCCAGAAAATGATAATACTGACCACTGCAAACCGCGGCTCGCGAGCCACATGCGGCTCTTTGGCCCCTTGAGTGTGGCTCAGCGTTAGAACCACTTCTTCAAAATAGACTCGCCCAGGCCGAAAACCGACTTCTGCGCATGGGCCATGAAGTTTCAATCGCACTGTACACGTGCGCGCCCGCACGTGGTATTTTGTGGAAGAGCCACACTCAAGGGGCCAAAAGGCCGCATGTAGCTCGCGAGCCGCGGTTTGCCGATCACTGCCCTAGACTGTATATTGGATGTATTGGATGATTTTATCATTGTCATATGTAAGAAAGGAATAAACTTTTCTAAAACAAATTTTTTAAAATAAGTTTTTATTGATTTGAGAGAGAGAGGAAGGGAGGAGAGAGAGAAACATTGGTTGGCTGCCTCCTGCATGCTCCCTACTGGGGATCAAGACAGAAACCTGGGCTTGGGAATCAAACCAGTGACCTCTTGGTGCACAGGATGACACTCAACCAGCTGAGCCACACTGGCCAGTGTAGGAGTAACCTTTCACTAAGCTCTTACACCACTGCTGGTTGCACTTGGGACTAGAAAGAATTCAGCGTCTTTCGTGGGCATTTCTGGGTCTATCTGGACCCTCATTTATCCCCAAGGGTGGACCTTCCTCCTATAGCTTTAGTTGACCAGCGATCTATTCACTGCAAGTTAATGCAAGAAGAAAATACAACCTGGTCCTTGAAAAACATTACAGCTACAAAATAACTTAAATTTAATGAGACTCTTTTTTTCATTTTAAGAAAACAGGGATCTGCCTTAAAAGGTGATGAAATCTTTGCTGCAAAATAGACACGGACAACAGTGTGCTGATTGCTGGGGGGCGGGGGGGGGCGGGAGGAGTGTACAGTGGTGATTTCCAGGGGATGGGAGAAAGGGATAATAAATGGTGATGGAGGGAGACTTGATTTGGGGTGCTGAGCACACAATACAGTGTATAGATGATGTGTTGTAGAATTGTATACCTGAAACATGTAAATTTTGTTAAGCACTGTCACTGCAATAAATTTAATAAAAATAGAATTTTGGTGCAAAACTACAGTAACAGGAGAAAGATCAGTGGTTGCCACGAGTTGAGGGGGAGGGCAAGGATGAATAAATGAAGCATAAATGAAACTATTCTGTGAGAAACAGTGATGGTGGATACACGTCATTTTAATATGTTCTGTCAAAACCCATAGAACTATACATCACAAAGAGTGAGCCTTAATGTAAACTACAGACTATAGGTAATAATAATGTATCAGTATTGGAACATTAGTTATAACAAATGTACCACCCTAATGAAAGATATTAATAATAGGGAAACTATGTGTGTGTGTGGGAGTGGGCAGTGGAGTATGTGTGTATGGAATGCTGTGTATTACCTGCACAATTATTCTATAAATCTAAAACCTAAAACTAGGATGGACCTGGAGAGCATTATGCTGAGCGAAATAAGCCAGTTGGAGAAAGATAAATATCACCTAATCTCACTCATTTGTGGAATATAGTGAACAACATATACTGATGAACAAAAATAGAGCCAGAGAAAAAAATATTTTAGAATATTATAGAAGTAATCCTGTTATTTGCAGATTTTTAATATTTCCTACAACTTTTGTGATATTATATACTACTAGAGGCCCGGTGCACGAAATTCGTGCATGGAGGGGGGTTGTCCGCTTCTGCCTGCCAGCCTGATCACCCCCTAACCACTCTGCTGCCAGCCGGTTTGCCCCCAACTTCCCTCCTCTGCCAGCCTGGTCACCCCTAACTACCCTCTCCTGCAGGGTTGATCACCTCCAACTGCCCTCCCTTGCAGGCTTGGTCCCTCTCAACTGCCCTCCCTTGCAGGCCGGGTGCCTCCCAACTGCCCTCTCCTGCTGGCCATCTTGTGGTGGCCATCTTGTGTCCACATGGGGGCAGGATCTTTGACCACATAGGGGCAGCTATGTTGTGTGTTGCAGTGATGATCAATCTGTATATTACTCTTTTATTAGATAGGATAGAGGCCTGGTACAGGGGTGGGGGCCAGCTGGTTTGCCCTGAAGGGCGTCCCGGATCAGGTGGGGGTTCCCTTGGGATGTGGGACGGCCTGAGCAAGGGGCCTGTGGTGGTTTGCAGGCCGGCCACACCCCCTGGCAACCCAAGCAGAGGCCCTGATATCTGGAATTTATTTTCCTTCTACAATTGAAACTTTGTAGCCTGGAGTGGAGCCAAGCCTGGGGCTCCCTCCGCTGGCAGCCATTTGTGTTGGGGTTATAATTGAAACTTTGTAGCCTTAAGCGGGTGGGCCCGGCCAGGGTGTGCGGAAAGCTTTGCTTCCCCTGTTGCCGGCGGCAACCCTGGCCTGCTCTCTCAAGCTCCATTCTGCGCCATTTGTTTGAATTTGTTTACCTTCTATAATTGAAACTTTGTAGCTTGAGTGGAGGCTTAGGCCTGGCCAGGGCAGGCGGAAAGCTTGGCTTCCTCTGTTACCTAGGAAACCTTACTCTCTGTGGCTGTAGCCATCTTGGTTTGGGTTAATTTGCATACTCTCTGATTGGATGGTGGGCGTGGCTTGTGGGCGTGGCTTGTGGGTGTGTCGGAGGTATGGTCAATTTACATATTTGTCTATTATTAGATAGGATGTTAGTACAGTTTTGATATTATTATATTTAAAATCTTTTTTTCTTAAAATATTAATGTTTATTGCATGTAAAAAATAAAATAAAAGATAAAAAAGAAAGTAAAAAAATAAAATAAGAATAAAAAATAAAATCTAAAACTATACTAAAACATAAAATTTATTCTTTTTTTTTCCCCAAAAAAGAAGGCAATGAAGAATTAATAGACAAGAAATAGCCTAATCTCTTACTCAAGATTTGGGAGTAAATCCACAGCCCCAGGCTTGTTCTGGTGTGAGTTACATATAAAATTAAAAGCTTTGCAAATATGAACAGACTAAAAAGAATTATATCTTTTTTGAAGTTTTACAATTCCTATGTTTATCTAAACTATATCAGAAAAATAAAGCAGAAGAGAAAACCATTACTTATTCATTACGGTGTTTTACCAAAGGTTAGATGTTCTAATTTGAAAAGATTTGCTTGCTCTTTGAGAAAAAAATTGAAAGAATGGGGAAGTACAAAAACAATTTTAAGTGTTAAAAATATATAACATTTGCTGAATACATCTGTAATGACAAGAACATTAAAGGCAGAGACCTAACAACCCAGCACTAAGAGGTTGGGCAGAGACGTGTACGTGAAGATGATTGACAGCAAAGGAGCACAGCAGGCTGCAGGTAGTCGCTGCCCATGAAACCTGGGTTCCAGTGAGGGCTCAGTTGTAGAGGAGGGTGGGGGAGGCCTTGGAGTTTGGGTTTTGCCCTTTGGGAGTAAGAAGCCATTGCAGGGCTTTCAGCTACAATAACATGGTCCAGCCTGTGCCTGGGGATTGACAGTGGGACACGGCTGAAGTGGGAGGGACTGGTGAGGAGAGGTATTAGAATAATGCAGATTAGACTTGCTGAGGCTGTGATGAGGGGATACAGAGGAGGGGAAGACTTTGAACTATAAAAAGAAGGCAAAACAGTGAGACTGGGTGAACACCTGAAGGTGAAGAGGGAGGAAAAGGACTTGGAAATGACTCCCAGGTGCCACGTAGGAGAGAGAATACAGGAGGAGCGCTGGGAGGTGCAGAGCAGGGCACAGTGAAGGCAATGAACTCCACCTGGGGCATGTTGAGACTTCGTTTAGTGTGGGTCATCCAGGAAGAATAGCCCAATAAGAGGAACTGGGATCTATGATTCTGCATGTCACAATGGTCTGTACCAAGGGGGAAGTCATTGGTCTATGGAAGGTAGCAGACACTGAATGCATGAGATCACCTAGAAGACATCATATACGCTAAGAAGAAGTGATGCCCAAGGACAGAGTCTGGGAAACACCAGTATCTAACAGGCAAGCAGAGGAGATGCCCCCCGCAAGGGGTCTAAAAGGAACTGAAAGGAAAGAGAGAAGCAGGAGGCTGGTGTCATGGAGGCAAGAGGAAAGAAGAGCTATGCTCTGGTGAAAATGTTACCAAGTTTTTTTTCTTCCTCATTTCCAGAGTGTTTAAAAAAGTCATAAAAGAAAATTGTGGGCCATATATCTACTAACTTTGAAATATTAAAAACATAGCTGAGTTAAGTCAATCTAATGATAATTGATTGCCACGCGAGAATTAACTTTTAAATTGTTATATTCAGCCTGATCTGTATGGGTCAGTGGTTAAGTGTCACCCTATGAACCAGGAGGTTACAGTTTGATTCCTAGTCAGGGCACATGCCCGGGTAGGGGATGTGCAGGAGGCAGCGGATCAATGATTCTCTCTCATCATTGATGTTTCTTTCTTTCCTTCTCCCTTCCTCTGAAATTAATAAAACAAACAAAACAACAACAACAAAAACTTGTTGTATTCAGCTAAGCACTAGAGTTCAAGAGAAGAAATACTGTTGGCATCTGTTAATGTGATTTACCACACCATCATGGCTTGTACATTTGTGAACTTCTAAGAGAAAAAGTAAAGCAATACAATGTGTACTGGCCTTGGAGTCAGAAGACTTGAGTTTAAATATGACTCCTGTCACTTACCAGCTGTGGCTAATTCATTTAGCCTCTTCCAGGTCCAAGAGGGGGATGACAAATTCAGGAAATTAAATATGCGGAGAATATGATTTGTACAATTCATTTAATATTTCTTAACTCTTTTGTATTCATTACGTACTTCCAAATACTAAAATATTTGATGGCATTTTGGAGATTAGTTAATATTTCATAATACTTACCTAGAGGCACACAGGTACCCCTGAGATTGAAGAAGTTTCTCCTTCCTCTGTGGAGATTTTAGTGCAAACACATGTGGAAACCAACTAGCTGAGAATGACTTAATTATGCCCATTTTAAATGCGAAAATTAGTGTGCATTTTAACATCTCAATTAAATCTGAAGATTTGAAATGAGATTTCTCCAAAAACATTATCTTATCTTTGAGTCTGTTGGATTATTTTTTGCATCACACAATTTATTATATATATACACACACACACATGCTAGAGGCCCAGTGCATGAAATTCATGCATGGGGGCGGCAGAGGGGAGGGGGAGATGTCCCTCAGCCCAGCCTACACCCTCTCCAATATGGGACCCTCGAGGGATGTCTGACTGCCCGTTTAGGCCCGTTCTCACCAGGAACAGGCCTAAACAGGCAGTCGGACAGCCCTCTCACAATCCATGACTGCTGGCTCCCAACCACTCGCCTGCCTGCCTGCCTGATTGCCCCTAACCACTTCTACCTGCCAGCCTGATCATCCCTTAACTACTCCCCTGCCAGTCTGATCAACGCCTAACTGCTCCCCTGCCAGCCCGATTGCTACTAACTGCCCTCCCCTGCCGGCCTTGTCACCCCTAACTGCCCTTCCCTGTCAGCCTGGTTGCCCCTAACTGTCCTCCCCTGCCAGCCTGGTTGTCCCTAACTGTCCTCCCTTGCCAGCCTGGTCACCCCCAACTGCCCTCCCCTGCAGGCCTGGTCCCTCCCAACTGCCCTCCCCTGCTGGCCTGATCACCCACAACTGCCCTCCCCTGCTGGCCAACTTGTGGTGGTCATCTTGTGTCCACATGGGGGCAGCCATTTGTGTTGGAGTGATGGTCAATTTGCATATTACCTCTTTATTATATAGGATATATTATATATATATACACATATATGTATATATATATGTATATATATATACACATATATATATATATGAAACATAAAGTTCCTCCTCTCCCCCATCTATCTCAGTATATTAATATCTCACCTCTCCCTATATCCTAGCCTATGTAATAAATAATAGTGGATTCTGAAAGCCTCTTGTAACAGCAAGTGAGTGGTACATAATGCACTGTCCTCTCTTAATTACCACAGCAGGAAAACCTGGCAGCCCATTTATTGCCTTAGTCATTTTGAGGAAAAATAAAAATTAATTAGGTTTCTAGAAATGCTTGGAACTGAAAACAAAATGCATATCCTTTGACACATTAAACTGAAATTTTGCTTGTCTTTATTTTGTTTTCTTTTTAAATAGGTTTACTGAGGCATCACTTACATATAGTAAAATAATTCACCATTTTTGATACAATTCTGTACATGTTGAGAAATACATACAGTGCCGCAACACATAGTTACATCACCCAAAAAATTCCCTTACCCCCAAAATTTCCTCATGCCCTTTAGAGTCAACCTCTCTTCCCCACCAGCTCTTAGCAACCAATGGTATGTTTTCTTTATTTATGGATTTATCTTTTCAAGAATGTCATTTAAAATGGAATCAAAGAGCCTTTTGATTCTGGTTTCTTTCACTTACACTAATGCATTTGAAATTAATCTCTATTTTGGCATGTCAGCAAGCTATCCCTTTTCATTGCTGAGTAGTATCCATTGTATGTTTGTACCACAGCGTAGCATTTCACTTGCTGATTGATATTTGGGTTATTTCTAATTTTGGTGATTATAAATAAAGCCACTATAAATATTTCTGTACAGGTTTTTATGTGAACCTAAGTTTCATTTCTCTTGAGTAAATAAAATCCTAGAAGTGGGCTCTTTGTACCACATGGTAAGTGTATGTTTAACTTTGTAAAACACTTTCAAACTATTTTCCAAAATGGCATTCCCATCAGCAATGTATGAGAGTTACAACTATTCTGATTCCTCACCAACACTGAATATTATTAAAATTTTACATTCTAGCCATTCTAATAAGTGTATAAATGTATCTCATTGTGTTTTTAATATGCACTTTCCTTATGAAGTTGAGTATCTTTTCATGAGCTAATTTGGCATCTGTATAGCTATTTTGGTATAGTGTGTTAAAATCTTTTGCTCACTTTTTTATTGACTGTCTTCTTATTATTGAATTTTAGGAGGTTTTTTTAATATGTGGATATACATTCTTTATCAGATACATATCTTGTAAATATTTTCTCCACAATGTTCTCAATAATGTTCTTCAAAGTGCAGAAATATTTAATTTTGATGAAGTCTAATTTATTATTTTTTTCTTTTGTTGATCATGCTTTTGATCATTTCCAATGACCAAAGTCCTGTGGTAATTAAGTGGTCCTAAGCCTAGAAACGAATGTACATCTACAGTGGAAACAGCCTTCAGGATACCAAGGCTCCCGTGATGCCCCTGAGCTGTTTCCTGGGCAATGTATATGCTGAGAGTGTAGACGTTCTTTGAGATGGAACTGGACCCTCAGGTTTACGACTTCACCTACTTGCTGCAGGTTGTGGACCTGGCCTGTTAGCAGATGCCAAGATGCGGGTATTTGAACGTTCAGTGTATTTTGGTGATTCTTGCCAAGACGTTCTTAGCATGCTTGGTTCTCCACTGCCTTAACCAAAAATCAGAAAAATTTTATTCTAGGAGTTTTATAATTTCAGATTTTATATTTAGATCTAGTGATCTTTTTGAAATAATATTTGCATATAATGTGAGGTATAGGTCAAACTTCATTGTTTCATATATATATTTTCAATTCTTCCAGCACCATTTATTGGAAAGAAGTTACTTTTTCCATTAAACTGTCTTTGTACTTTTTTTTCAAAAAATCTATTATCTATATATGCATGAGTCTAATTCTGGACTCTCTAATCTATTCCATCAATCCATATGTCTCTCTTTGCTAATACTACACTGTCTTGACTTTGTAACTTTAAAATGTCTTAGGTAGTGTGAGTCCTACAACTTTGTTCTGCTTTTTAAAAATTGTTTAGTATAATTAATTCCTTTGTATTTCTATTACATTTTAGAATCAGCTTGTCAACTTCTTTGTAAAAATTGCAGCTAGAATTTCAAATGGGAATGAGTTGCAATACACATCAATTTGAGAGATTTGACAGTTTAAATACATTGAATTTTCTACATATCTCAATTTACTTAGATCCTCATTGATTTCTTTCATTAGTATTTTGTGGCTTTCAGCATATATACCTTGTACATGTTATTAGACTTATACCCAAGTATTTCATGTTTGCAATGCTATGTGAAAAGGCTGAGAAGTGATAATAAATTGTACTTCTATAAACTTCAATTGTTTATTGCTGAAATATAGAAATACAATTTATTTTTAATACATTTTAATTACAAATTTCCCCTAAAACAGTGGTCCTAAGCCTAGCTGAACCTCAAAATTACCTTTGGAACACTACACATGGGTTCCCAAAACTTACCTGCTATGGGTTCTTATTCTATAGTTCTGAGACAGTGCTAAATCTATGTTTAAAAATCTTCCCTAGGTAATTCTGACCTTGGTGAGGTTTGAGAACACCATAAAGCATTTGTGGATGTAAATCTTTCAAAGATAAGACAGATATGACAAAAACATAATCCATTTCCCATACTGAGACTACTAACCTACACTTATTGGGCATTTTTAGTAGTTATCAACAGTGATGATTTTCAGTACTGTCTGTTCTGAAACCTAACTGCTTCTTTTTAACCAATGGCATGCATTTGTTGTAAATTGTGCCAAATTACTAACTAGGGTTAAAAACTCATTAAAATTCAGCCTATGGCCATGCCTGGCCAGATTAGCACAATATAGATACGGAATTTTTGGACTGGGACCCTGGATTCTCTGTCCATGGGAGTAGAAGAATGAATCCACAGACAGAAAGTGATATAGCAAAGGTGGAGATTTATTGAAGAACAAGTACAGGCTCCCACGTGGGGAGAGGGAAAGAGTCCCACAGAAAGGACTCCCATGTGGGGAGGGGGAAAGGGGCCCACCGACTTCCTATTTTCATGGTTTAGAAAGGCTGTAGTTCCTGTGTCCTGATATCCCCTCTGATTGGTCAATATTCCCTTTTGAATTGGTTACTATAGTAACTCCTGAGGCCCTCCTCCCTCATTGTCCTCCTGTTCCCTCTGGGCTTTCTTCCTTCTTCTTTATTTTGTAAATATAGACCTTTTTTGGCTACTTCCAGTTCCCTTGTCTTATGGAATTATACCTGTTGCTGCTCCAAGTCTTATGGAAATGTAACTACACCTGGCTTCCTTGTGTTATGGAAATATACCTTCTCCCAATCTGTAGCCCCATGTTTTTTTTCTATGGACCCCAATTCTAATAATTCCCTAAACCTGCCTATATTCCCTTAAAATTCCTGTTTTAATATTGCTAACTAGTTGAGCAAACTAAAATTGCTTTTGTAGGGGAAGCAAATAAGAGGTCACTGTCTTAAAAAGCAATAAAATTGTGGTTAAATTCCAGAGTGGTTTACCAAGATAACAATGGTGATCAAGGGACTGTTGAGTGCAGGACTACAAAATAACATTTAAGTAGTTTTGTCAAGAGGGTGGGAATGGACTTATTACTAGGGCATTGTGGTATTTTTTTAGAAGAACTCAAGAGCAGAAATTGTAAACTGGCTTCCCAGGGGACTGAAAAAAGGACAAAAATGCCACTAGGATCCCAGAAAGTTCCTCTGGTTCCTTCTGTCCCCGTGGCTGTTTGTTGCTTCTCTCTTGTTTTCTTCCTGCAGAGTAGCTTTCCCAAGTCCCTCTCAAACAAAAATATCCCTAAAGGAAATCCCACCCCATACAGCTACAAGACTTCAGAAGTCATATTAATGTCCAAGTGTTAACAAAAAAAAACCATTGAAACCTGTAAAGAATTTTAGTGAGTTTATTTGAGCCAAACTGTCGACATATGCCGGGAAGCAGAACCTCAATGAATTGAGATAATGCTCCAAAGAATGGCGGGTTACATCTGTATTTATACATTGCCATCAAAGGAGGGACATAGGTGGGCTACATGAAATTCATTGGTGACGGATTAAGGAGGTGGGATAAAGTCAAACTGTGGGAAACCCCTGGGATTGGATAAAAAGTAAAATGATGGACACATACTTAGGTGGGTACAGGAACAATTAACATGATAATGAAGGAATTTGAGGCATCTGTCCTGGCGCCCACCACATTTGGTTGTGCCCCAGGGGCTCCAGCGAAAGAGGAAGTTACAAGTTACCCAGACATCTCACAGATATGTTATCTTAGAGGCAAAAAGGCAAATGGGCTCAGGAAAGATCTAAGTTGATCTTAGTCAGGGAAAATATCAGTTTAGGAATGACTGCCCACTATAACCTGTTTGTAGTTAAATATTTAATTTTCAGACCATCTTTTGTGGTTATTTTAGGTCTCTGAGTTTTCAAGACTGCCACACAGGCCTCCCCTGAGCTTGTCAGGTTAGCAGGTGGCTTCTTTCGTTCACACAACTAACCAAGAAGTTAAGTCAGATTATGAGATTGGCAAATTAGATGATGTGACCTCCCCTCAATCTTGACTGATAGGGGCTATGGGAAAGGATCCTCTGAGGAAGAGATAGAGTAAGGCATGCGGTATGATGAACATCTGCAGTATGTAGAAGCCATATATGGAATCTCCTAAGAAGCACAAATGATTGCCATATAGTGATATGAAGTGTTTTACATGTCATTCTGTGTTAATGACATATGTCCCATATAAGTATACATATTGTGCATTTCCTAATAAATTAAGGACAGCATTTGCTAAATAAAACTAACACTTATAAAGAAAACATCCTCTTCTCATAGGGCTTAAATTTACTCTATCCTTTTTAGTATGAACATTGCAGAAACAATCTTGGGGTAATTAAAAGTAAATTACTTCTAAAATAATGAGCTAACTACATAACAAGGCTATGGAAATAAGGCTATTTACTTGGATTTTATACCATGTTTTTCCTTCTTCTTTACTACTTCTCAGATTACAGTGTATTCCAGATTATACCTCAGAATTCAATCAAGTGGGGCATAAGGCTTGGCATTATAGAGCTACTTATGCTTAAGAGGGGAGGGAAAGTTTTTATGTTACATAACAAATGTTCTAGAAACATTGGAACCGGCATACTCATTCTCCAGAAGTCAGTCTTAGAGTCACAGAAACCAGGTCTTATTGAGATCTATACTTCGCTTTAGAAAAGATGAAACTGAGGTCTCCGAGGATTATGGAAATTGTCTAAGGTCTTCCTCTAAGGTATCAGCAGGATTGGTTGGGGCAGAATTTAGGTTTCTGACACTGAGCTGAGCTGCCTTCTGCGAAACTATGTTTTCCACTGACAAGCTCTGGGCAAGAGAAAAATAACAACAGAAAGCTTTTACACGTCACGCCTGTTATTCTCCCTGAAGAAACAAACCTGAACAGGGTTCCTTCAGCTCTCCCTCTACTGCTGATGCCCACACCTATCTGCTTTATGACACCCCTTCATTAAACCTCTCCTCCACCTCTGCATGTCCAAGCCTAGACTACTGTCCACTGCTTTCATTAGAATGCTACTTTAATCTCCAAAGAAACGGGTCAGTGTTGCTGATCCTATATAATAAAAGCCTAAGATGCAAATTGTTCCCTCGACCTCCAGGGGGGCAGATGCTCCAACCGGTAGGTTAGCTTGCTGCTGGGGTACAGCCAATCGGGACTGGGCGAGACAGGGCCAGACATGTCCTGGAGCCCTCCTGCAGTCACTCCCGTGGTCTCTCCTGGGCCACCGGCCCTGATTGACCCGATCACTGGCCAGGCAGAGGGACCCCACTCATGCACGAATTCATGCACAAAACCTCTAGTATCATTATAAATGCATTTATAATTTATAAAAGATAGCTGGCATAAAAAGTTATGTGACTAAAAATATTTGTATATCCTATATAATAAAGAGGTAATATGCAAATTGACCCTCACGCCCTCACAAGATGGCTGCCTATGACAGGCCAGAAGGGGGGTTAGTGAGGGACGACCAAACGACTGAATAAGCAGGCTGTGTGGGGCGACCAGGCCAGCAGGGGGCTTAGTGAGGGATGACCAAATGACTGAACAGCAGGCTACGTGGGGTGACCAGGCTGGTGGGGGGGCGGGGGGGACAGTTGGGGGTGACCAGATCAGCAGGGGAGGCAGTTGGGGGTGACCAGGCCGGCAGGGGGGCAGCAGTTAAGAGTGGCCAGGCTGGCAGGGAAGGAGCAGTTGGGGGTGACCTGGACGGCAGCGGGCAGCAGTTAGGGGCAACCAGGCCAGCAGAGGGGACAGTTAGGGGCAATCCGGCTGGCACGCAGAGGCAGTGAGGGGTGATCAGGCCAGCAGGGGGGGCAGTTAGGGGTGACCAGGCAGGCAGGCAAGTGATTACGAGCCAGCGGTCCAGGATTGTGAGAGGGATGTCCGACTGCAGTCGGACATCCCCCAAGGGGTCCCAGATTGGAGAGAGTGCAGGCTGGGCTGAGGGGACCCTCCCCCACACCCCTGTGCATGGATTTCGTGCACCAGGCCTCTAATAAATACATAAGACAGTAGGAGAAGAAAGTAACTTAGTAAGAATTTTAATAACCTCTGTTGTGATCTAGGTCCTCTTAGAGTTCATGTTGATGAGTGTTATAGACTGAATTTTGACCCCACAGAATTCAGATGTTGAAGCCCTAACCCCCAATGTGACTGCATTTCAGGAGATAGAACCTAAAAGAAAGTAGTTAAATTTAAATGAGGATAGAAAAAATGGTGGCCGAATAGGCAGATCTGCATCTCCTCCCAGGGCCAGACTAGAAATACAACTAATTTGGAGAACATTCACCTGGAATTACAAACCGAGGTCCAGCTGAGGAGGAGACTTACAGCAAGGAAGGACAGGAAACACCTGGACACCAGTAGAAAGGGCGAGGTCCTGAGAGGAGCAGCAGGCCAGCAGGCTGAGAGAGAGGAAGGAGCTCCCAGCTATGGGAGGGCCTGTTCCCTCTGAAGATAGAGGCCCGGAACCCAGGCTGGGCTCCAGGGCACAGAGCACCAGAGCCCAGACCAGCAACATCCAGCTGTGAAAGGTGGCAGGCTGCTGGCTCTAATGGAGTCTGAAGCCAATAGACCAGAGCCGGCCAGAGAGAAAGCCGCAGTTTTGTTTTTGGTTTTTATTTTTAAACAGGAGTTTTCATTGAAGCTACTCACCCGAGGTTTTGGTTCAGGGAAGCATTCGTGGGCTTGCGGTGCCTAAGGAGAGACAGGGGTGGGAAACATTGAGGGGAAACATGGAAAAGCAGCATCCAAGAGTATTTGGTCATAAGTCTCCAAACCTAAATGGCCATTTTTCCCAAGAGGAGCTAGCCACTCCCAGTAGCTGCAGGGCAGGAAAACAGAAAGAAACCACTTTGCCCTGCTTCAGGAGCCCTTCCTGCCACGCCCAGCATTGACCTCTTCAGAGGAAACAAAAGCAGAGGCCAAGCCTACAGGTTTGAACAGTCTCAAGAGCCTCAGTAACTGGTTTGCGGGAGGGTCTGTCCATTCCACTATTCTGGGAATCAGACTGGTACTTGCCCCACATGGGAGAGCTGATAAAACTCCAGGTTTCCAGCCGACTTCCATACAAGGATCTCTGTCCAGCGGAGGGCAGGAGTCGCTCTGGGACAGGGAAACACACCCACCATATTCCCTGAAAGCTACACAGCTACCCCCCCCCTCCCCGCCTAAAGCCCTGTCAAAAACAGACTTTTGAGTAATTAAGATTGACAGATAGCTAGTAGGCAAAAAGTGGGCAGAGGTGGAGCCCAGGGAAGAAGGGAAATTTGCTGACCCAGCCCTGGGCCCCATGCTGATAACAAACTTACTTTAAAGGGCAGATTGGCCCCTCCTGCTTGCAGCCAAGTCCTGAGGAGACGGACAAAAATGGTGGATCACTTGGATAAGCAGGTTGCCGAAAGCCAAAGGAGGACAGTCCCTGACAGTGGCTAGCACCTAAGTACCTCACAGGAAGGCCAGAACTGTCAGACAGAACCGAAGAGTAGGATCCAACGTGATACGGAATTTTGGGACTGGAACACACGGTGTTCCCCTGGGCAGGATGGTTCCCTGTATTCTTTGTCTGTCAGAGTAGAAGAATGACTCCACAGACGGAAGGTCTTATAGCAAAGGTGGAAATTTATTGAAGAGCAAGTACAGACTCCCACGTGGGGAGGGGGAAAGAGTCCCACCAAGTTCCTGTTTCCACAGTTTATAAAGGCTGAAAGTCCCTGTGTCCTGATGTTCCCTCTGAGTGGTCAATATTCCCTTTTGAATTGGTTACTATATAACTCCTGAGCTTAAAGGTTAAATCTCACATGGGACACATGAGGCCCTCTTCCCTCATTGTCCTCCTATTCCCTCTGGGCTCTTTCCTTCCTTCTTTATTTTGTAAATATAGACCTTTGTTACTCCCAGTTCCCTTATCTTATGTAAATGTAACTTCTCCCAGTCTCCCTTGTCTTATGGAAATGTAACTGCACCTGGCTTCCTTGTGTTATGGAAATGTATCCTCTCCCAGGTCTGTAGCCATGTGTCTTTTCCATGGGGCCCCTTAATTTCTAAAATTCCCTAAACCTATATCCCCCTAAAATTCCCATTTCAAAAGGAAGATCCCATGGGGCACTAATCTCTGCTGAAACGAATGCCACTTCACTTTTTTTTTTCTCTTTTTTCTTCCCTTTACTTTTTAAATATTTTTTCCTCTTTCCTTTCTTTTTTGCCCTTTTAAAATTTATCTTCATCTATCTGCTTTTTAAATTTCTTACTACTCTAGTCTCTGTTGTTTTGTTCGTATATCTAATTTTCCTCTTCCTTTTTCCTACTCAATTTTTTCTTTTTTTCACTACTCTTTTTTTTTTCTCTTTTCTTTTTGTCCTGCTTTCTTATCTTTTTCCTTTTTCATATTTTAGGTCTATCTGCTTTCTACTCTCTTTTCCTTTTGAAATTTTCTTTTCTTTTCTTTTCCATTTCATTTCTTCCTCCTTTATCTTAAACCATTTTCTTTCCCCTACTCCCCTAATTTTTTATTCCTATTTCTTTATTTCAGCTCTGTATATACTGGAACATATTGTTTTCCCCCTTTTTTGTTTTTGTTTTGTTTTGTTTTCTCTTCATTTTTTGTTTGTTTGTTTAATCCTCACCCAAGGATATTTTTCCACTGATTTTTAGAGAGGGAAAGACAGAGAGAAATATTGATGTGATAGAAACACTCTATTGATTGCCTCCTGCCCAAGCCCCAGCCAGGGCCAGGGCCAGGGAGGAGCCTGCAACTGAAGTATGTGCCCTTTACCAGAATCGAACCTGGGACCCTTTGGTTCACAGGCTGGCGCTCTATCAACTGAGCCAAAATGGCTAGGGTCTCTTTGTATTTCTTTCTTTCTTTTTTTCTATCATTCTATCATATTTTTCCTAATTCTATCTTCTCTGGTGGTTGCTTTTATTGATGCTATAGGGGTCTTGAGTATGTTTTTGTTTTGTTTCTTTTGTTGTGCTATATTTTGTTCTGTTTGGTCAGCACCTACACAGCAACTTGCACAACATGGCCTGGGTGAACCACATAGCCAGCTAGCCTGAGAGGAGATTCCATCCATGAATAAGACAATAACTTTCAAGACCCAACTACATCAGGAGATCCAAAATAATGCAATTAGGGGCTTTCCAGCTCAGGAGATCTAAGATACTGCACTACTGGGTCCCAGAAAACACCTACTACATAAGACCACCCCACAAAGTCTGGGAGGCCTAGCAAGTTGATCTAATACATAGAAACAAAAACAAAGGGACGGAAAAAATGGGGAGACAAAGAAACAACCTCAAATGAAAGAAAAGGAGGAATCACCAGAAAAGGAACTAAATGAAATGGAGGTAAACAATTTGTCAGATAAAGTAATGGTAATAAGGGTGCTCAAACAATTCAGTGAGAACTACAAGCAACATAATGAGAATTATGAGAGACTTAATGAGAGCCACACCAACATGAAAAGACAGCTTGAAACAATAAATAAGAAACAATTGGGAAAAAATGACATAAAGTCTAAAAAAACAATGGAAAAGATCAATAAAACCAAGAGTTGGTTCTTTGAAAGATAAACAATATTGATGAACCTCTAGCCTAGACTCATAAAAAAACAAACAAACAAACAAACAAACAAAAAAAAAAACAGAGAAAGGACCCAAATAAACAAAATCAGAAATGAAAGTGGTGAAGTAACAACTGATCCCACAGAAATACAAAGAATTATATAAAAAAATACTATGAATAACTATATTACAACAAACTGGACAACCTGGACAAAATGTACATATTCCTAGAAAAATACAACCTTCCAACATTCAATCAGGATGTATCAGAAAACCTGAATAGGTAGATAACTACTGATGAAATTGAAGCAGTAATAAAAAAAAAAAATTCCCAGCAAACAAAAGTCATGGTCCAGACAGCTTCATAGGGGAGTTTTACCAAAAATTCAAAAAACAGCTAACACTTCTACTCTTCAAACTATTCCAAAAAGTTCAAGAGGAAGAAACACTTCCAAGATATTTTTATGAGGCCAGCTTTACCCTAATTCCAAAACCAGATAAAGACACTACAAAGATTGAGAATTACAGGCCAACATCCTTGAACATAGATGCTAAAATCCTTAATAAAATATTATCAAATTGAATCCAGCAATACATTAAAAAGATCATAAACCATGACCAAGTAGGATTTGTTTTGGGGATGCAAGGATGGTACTATATCCACAAATCGATAAATGTGATACATCACATAAACAAATTGTAAGACAAAAATCACATGATCATATCATTGATGCAGAAAAATCATTCAACAAAATCCAACACCCTTTTTTGAAAAAAACTCTCAGCAAAGTGGGAATAGAGGGATCATACCTCAACATAATAAAGGCCATATATGACAAACTTACAGCCAACATCATACTAGTGGGCAAAAACTAAAATCACTTCCCCCAAGAATAGGAACAAGACAGGGGTATCTACTTTTGCCACTCTCATTCAACATAGTACTGGAAGTCCTAGCGGTAGCAATCCAACAAGAAGAAAAAATATAAGGCAACCAAATTGGAAAAGAGGAAGTGCAACTGTAATTATTTGCAGATGAGTAAAGCTTTAGACTATTTGTAGATGGTAAAATGTTTTCTGAACTCCTATGCAAGTCACCTCTGATGAAAGAAATAGCATAAGTATATCTCCAAAACATGTTATAGTAACCATTTTTAATATTTTATTTTAATCTTTCAATGTCAGTACTTTTAAACCTTATTAGAGTGCAATATATTGCTGTGTTCTTGCTACCATAAAACTTTTTTCCAGGTTTTTACATAACCTAGAATAATTTAAGCATGTTTTTTTAAATATATTTTACTAGAAGCCCGGTGCACGAAATTCGTGCATGGCAGGGGGTTGTCCCTCAGCCCAGCCTGTACCCTCTCCAATCTGGGACTCCTGGAGGAATGTCCGACTGCCTGTTTAGGCCCAGTGGGATCGGGCCTAAACGGGCAGTTGGACATCCCTCTCACAATCCTGGACTGCTGGCTCCCAACTGCTTGCCTGCTTGCCTTCCTGATTGCCCCTAACCGCTTCTGCCTGCCAGCCTGATCAGCCTGGTTGATGCTTAACTGCTCCCCTGCCAGCCTCTTTGCCCCCAACTTCCCTCCTCTGCCAGCCTGGTCACCCCTAACTGCCCTCTCCTGCAGGGTTGATCACCTCCAACTGCCCTCCCTTGCAAGCCTGGTCCCTCTCAACTGCCCTCCCTTGCAGGCCTGGTCCCTCACAACTGCCCTCCCTTGCAGGCCGGGTGCCTCCCAACTGCCCTCTCCTGCTGGCCATCTTGTAGTGGCCATCTTGTGTCCACATGGGAGCAGGATCTTTGACCACATGGGGGCAGCTATATTGTGTGTTGCAGTGATGATCAATCTGCATATTACTCTTTTATTAGATAGGATAGAGGCCTGGTGCACGGGTGGGGGCCAGCTGGTTTGCCCTGAAGGGTGTCCCGGATCAGGGTGGGGTTCCCTTGGGGTGTGGGGCGGCCTGAGCGAGGGGCCTGTGGTGGTTTGCAGGCCGGCCACGCCCCCTGGCAACCAAAGGGGAGGCCCTGGTATCTGGAATTTATTTTCCTTCTACAATTGAAACTTTGTAGCCTGGGACGGCAGCCATTTCTGGGGTGGCAGCCATTTCTGTGGCAGTTAATTCACCTTCTACAATTGAAACTTTGTAGCCTTAAGCGGGTGAGCCCGGCCAGGGTGTTTGGAAAGCTTTGCTTTCCCTGTTGCCGGTGGCAACCCTGGCCTGCTCTCTCAAGCTCCATTCTGCCGCCATTTGTTTGAATTTGTTTACCTTCTATAATTTAAACTTTGTAGCTTGAGTGGAGGCTTAGGCCTGCAACGGCTATGGAAAGCTTGGCTTGCTCTGTTACCTGGGAAACCTTGCTCTCTGTGGCTGTAGCCATCTTGGATTGGGATTAATTTGCATACTCGCCCTGATTGGCTGGTGGGCGTGGCTTGGCTGATGGGCGTGGCTTATGTA
Organism: Cnephaeus nilssonii; assembly: GCF_951640355.1. NCBI lineage: Eukaryota > Metazoa > Chordata > Mammalia > Chiroptera > Vespertilionidae > Cnephaeus > Cnephaeus nilssonii. Next base: position 16,965,738 of record NC_137078.1, on the reverse strand, counting down.
GCGGAGTGATGGTTAATTTGCATATTACCATTTTATTAGAGAGGATTGATTTTTTACAGAGAGGAAGGGAGTAGGATAGAGAGAGAAACATCGATCAGCTGCCTCCTGCACACCCCCTACTGGGGATGTGCCTGCAACCAAAGTACATGCCCTTGACCAGAATCGAACCTGGGACCTTTCAGTCTGCAGGCCGACGCTCTTATCCACTGAGCCAAACCGGTTAGGGCAAGCATGTTTTATATTTTTATTTAATTTGGATTTCAGATACGCCATTTACCAACACTTTTCTATTGGTCATCTTTTATATTTTTTCCAAAAGTTTCCTTGAGAATTTCATTAAATATTGTGACCTTTAAGCTACTCTTTCTTGACTCCTAAGTACTTGTTGTTTTTTAATTCTATTCTTCCAATTTATAAATTTTCCATCATGTAAAATGTTTAGGCAATTTAGATTAATTTGAGCTTGATCCTTTAAGATTTACTGAAAATAAGCTTTCTTGTCTATTGCATAAGCTTGTTAAACAGATACTATTTGTTTCATCATATCTAGAACTCACTTCTAAATTGTAGGAGGAGTCATACTTACAATACATATTTACTTACTCCTCAAAGATATAAAATCTCTAAATGACAGTATATTACATTTTCACCAATAAATCCTAAAGGCATACAGAAGGTTGCCATTTATTGCATTGTCCACCGACAAGGCATTTGTGTTGAAAATCTGTCAGGGCATTTGACAGGCCTGAAACTGAACAGCAAGATTATGTGAATTTATTTTCAGAATCATGCTGAAAGATCACAATAAAATAATCCACACTTAGTACATTTCTATTTTCTATTACCTTATTGTGAAAGGCCATTCAAATATTCTTGATTGAGATCAAGGAGGGAAGAAAATGCCCACTGACTTTTCACAGTTCTAATACATTGCCAGGTAAAGCTACTCCTGAAAATTTTAACTCTATAAATGTAGGTTAAAAATGCCTAAAAAGTACCAGTTATGATGCTCAGATTCACATTAGTACATGTAATTTAATACAAGAAATTTAAACACATCAGAAATTGGTACAAAGCATGATTTGAGAAAGATCGGTATTCGTTGAGATCATTAAGACATAGCATTAATTTTTCACTTGTCATCATTATGTGATGTTTGCTAAATCATAGAATATGACTTTGATTGCCCTCATTCCCACAATCTGATTTGATTATTTTGACTGCATATTATCATGTGCATGAAAGTCACATTAAATGACTCTCATTTATATGCCAGAACAAGGCATGAACTTGAAGTGGCTACATTACTTCCAGCTTGAATCTAAACTTATTGTAAAAGACAAGTCTTCATTTAGCTTTCTTTTCCAAACTTTCTCTTCTCTCTCTTTTCTTTTACTAGTAGCCTCTATAGAAGCCTAACCAAGCCTTCTTCCTCCTTGCCTTTCATGAGTGTGGTTTTCCTGCCATGCTGCTTTAAGGATAAAACCAGAATCCTTTACTGTGACTTACTGGGTCTTCCTTCGCCCAGCCCCTGACCGTACCTCCATCCTCATAGCTTACTGTCCCTGGCACACACATCCCATTCCGACTAAACTGAGACATGTGACTAGCTCTCCCTCCTCTCTTTCCTGTTTGCCTTCACCAAATGATTCCATCTGCCTGAAATGTTCTTCCTCTCCTTCTTCATGTAGTTAATTCTTTCTGGTCTTAAGATGCCTCTTAGCCATGAATACTGTTTTCTTCTTGTCTCTCCCTCACTGTGCAATGAAGCCATTCTCTGAGGTCAACTGCAGGCCGTGCTCAGCTCTGGCATGGCACTGACATTCTACAACACAATCTTCCCTGGGTTGTTCAACTTTTAACTCTAGATAAGAGACCAGGTCTTTTATCTTTGCGGCCCCCTCACCTTAGAACAATGAGTGAAAGAGTAAATGTTTATTAAATGAATACCCAACATTGTGCCTTTGTTCATATTCTTCCTCTTCTCCCTAAATCCCCTCCTTCATTTGCCCACCCATCCCAATTTTTTTCTTCTCCCCAAATGCCATTTAAGCCCCATTCCTCTATGAAGCCCCTATCCCCCTCTGTTTTCTGAAAACATGTGATTTCTTCCTTTGTTTATTTTGTGAAAGTCTTATGGACCCATACCCTACTAGAAGACCTTCCAGGTAAGAATAAAATTTTGATTACTTCTGCACAGTCTGGTGCTTGGGCACGTAGAAGGTTCTTAGTACATTTTGATTGATTTGTCTGAATGGGGAATAAAACACTCTAGAAATAGGGTAGAGGGTCAATTCCTTCAAAAGAATAATGATCTGTACAAGGCTATGGCACCTTTTTAAAATAAAATAATTCCCTTTATTTAATACAGGCACTATTATTATCATTATTTTTTATCATTATTTGCCAAATAAAACACATCTATCCTGAAGCCAAGAAAAGCAATAAGAGTAGTGACATGCTCTGAGTGCTTTTATTAGTCAGAACACTGGTCTGTTACATGCTCAAGTCTTTAATATGCATGAAACAATATTCTCTGATGCAACAAATGATTAAAGAAATATATTAAAGCATTCATTCTGAATGAAAATGGACAAGGTAATTCCCAAGGCTCAGAGCAACTACAGGAAAAATATAAGCTGAAGTACTCATTTCTCCCCAGAGAAATTCTATAGAGATTGCTTTCAATTTTTGGTTTTAAATCTAAGAAGTTGTGGCACAAAGAGTTGAAAAATAAGATTTCTGGCTTGTTCAGAAGTGTAAGCTCTGGTTGAATTTTTTAATATTTGAGGGGTTTTTTCCGGGGATGAGGGGAAGAAAAAATTCTTTTTTCTCTTTTGAGGACCACTCATTGGCACTTTCATCAGAGGACCTATCTGTTGTCAAAGTGCCTACAGCCTTCTACTCGCCATTCTACACTAGTAGCTAGTTAGGGGCCTGGCAAAGCCTCTTGACCTTTCTGAACCTCTGCTTGTATCTTTCAAATGGGAACAAGAACACTTTCTTTGCTTATCCCAAATTGCTGTGGTGTGGAGTAGGGCTGAGAGATTGAATAAAATAAATTAGAAATTTCCAAAGCAAATGAAAAGATAAGGCATTAAAAGTCACTTCTTCTCATAGTTTGGGCTGCCCCAAACTGAATTTACATTAAACCATGAGACCAGCACCAAATATGTTTAATGCAGGCTTAAATCAAAACATGCTTTGCTTATCTGCTGGGAGAAGAGTTATTCTTGGGCTAGCCAGCACATTTGACAGGGAACATAGTCCTAAATTGTCCTCTTCTTTTAGCCAACTGATCAGCAAATATATATTGATTAACTGGTATTCACAGGCAAGTAGGATGGACACTGTATAGAGTTTCCACAGTATTCCCAATCATAAAACGTATTTGAAGACATATGGCATATACATGTGCTAAGTTAATTAAGAACCAGCCCAATATAGTTGAGTGTGGGACTGGGGTGGGGGAGGAATCAGACACCAGGAGAGACAGTCTGCTAGGGCTGCCCTAACAAAGATCACGCAGACTAGGCAGCTTAAACAGCAGAAATTTTCTCACGGTTCTGGAGGCTGCAAATCTAGAGATCAAAGTGTCAGCAGGGTGAGTTTCTTCTGAGGCCTCTCTCCTGGGCTTGCAGATGTATCCTCCTCTCTGGTCATCCCTCTGTGTCTGTGTCCTAATCTCTCTTCTTATAAGGACACCTGGATTATTGGATTAGGGCCAACCTTCATGACCTCATTTTAACTTAATCACTTCTTTAAAGTCCCTACCTCCAAACACAGCCACTTTCTGAGGTGCTGGGACTTTTGGGGGAACACAATTCAGCCCATAAGAGATATGATTCAGGTTCTTAGAGGAAAAGAAGAGAAGGCATTCCAGACAGAGGGAAACTTCAGGCACAGAAAGGTGCAGGGGGGGGGGAGGGGCTGGGACAGGGAGTAATCCAGCCTTTTGTAACTCACATCAGTAATGTGCTTCACAGTCACCAGAATACTGTGCTTTATTTAATTGTCACAACAGGCCTAAGAGAGATTATTGTTTAAAAACTAGAAAACTGATATTTAAGTGGCCTGCTTCTCACCTAGCTCCTCAAACTTCGTGTACTTGAGGGACCTTATTCCAGAGCAGATTCTTCATTGGGTGTGAAGTTGGGATGGAGAATCAGCATTTCTAACAAGCTTAAGTGATGTTGAGGCTGCTGGTCTGTAAGCACATGCTGGTAGCAAGAATGCAGGAGACAGGAGAGCAGAGTAGTAGAAGGCTATGTTTTAAAAAAAAAAAACTATGACAGGAACAGGATAACGAGTTTGGACTTGACTCTGTGCTATTCAAATAGCTATCTCTGATCTTGAGTTAGATTAGGTATAATCTTGCAAAATTCAAACTAGTGATAGTTTTCCAATTCATAGAAAAACAAATGGACCAATTAGCTGGGGTTTTCTCAATTAAAAATTTTAATGTATAAAATTTTCTTTAAAAGTTTAACATTTAACTAAGATGAAAATACAAAGCGCAAGAAATTTCCAGGAAAAAAAACACAAAAAACTGGAGGTAGCCAATCATGCTTAGTATGACATGTTCTTAAGAAAGACGTTCTCATGTCAGTGATTTTTATATTATGCACAACAGAAAATCCTCTCCCTTACAAATATTTCTCTTAGTGTATTTATTGGAATTAAGTATATCATTACTCTATGGTGCTTTTCAGACAGCACCTAGACTTCCAGATGAATGAGCTGGAAATGATTCTGTGGGGGAAAAAAAAAACTACTGAGGGTTATTAACCAGGGTCAGTTTGATGAAAGCAGTGTTTGGGGAGGCTGGAAATAAATCTCAAACTCCTCAGACTGGTAATGGCTCTTTCTGTTGAACTTCTAGTCAGTCAGTCATTTATCATTCAACACATAGTGTCGGGTATTTACTTCTGTGCATGTCACTGTCCTGGGCGGGCACTTTGGTGGTGTCTGGCAAAGCACAGTCTCCATGTTGAAGAACTCTAGGAGGAAGAAGAGAAGACTGTAAATAACTGTAAGCGGAGATAGGAATAGAGTACAGCCAGTCAAGAGGACCAGAAAAGACATTTGAATGCGAAGATTGTGACAGATGGAAATTGGAGGAGGTGACAATATGGTAATCATATAGCATCATCTAAACTTGAGCACTGTGATAGTGAAAGGGGGCACCATTGACAATTACTCCAGAGAATAAGCATAAGCTAGTGATGCTAGGATTGGGGGAAGCAATGAGACCCCTGGGCAGCGCAGAGAATAGGGAATAGACCAACCAGACTAGGACGTTAATCAGGTGATCTGGCCCCAGCTACCTCTGGACCTCATTGTCTGCACCTCAGTCTCCACTCTCACCATTGTCCCCAGACACACCAAACAAGCTCTCCTCAGAGTCCTTGCACTTGTGTTTCTCAGATGTTCACATGACCAATGCCTTCATTTCATTCATGTCCAAATAAAAATCTTTCCCATGACCTTCTGAGTATGATGGTGTGTCACTGAAAGGGAGTGGTGTGCTCTGACTTACAGCTTAACAGGATCTCTGTGACTACTGTGTGGGGGCAAAGTGGAAGCAGAGATCCAGAGAGGAAAGCAGTACAGTTGTCCAAGTAAGAAATCAGAGATTCATTCTAGGAAGACTGATGTAGTAGAAATGAAGACAGACCAGTTGGGAGGATTGGCTCACCTAGACATGAGGGATTGACACCTGAATTAGGATTGTGAAGATAACAATGGGCAAATAAGGGGCAGAAGTGATAGCATTAGCATCTGATTGCACATGGGAGAAAAGCAAAGAGGAGAGTCTAAAATGTCACCAAGATAACACCCTTCATCCTGTGTTGCTGAGAAATGCTCCTCAGAAGGACATTTCTAGCTGTTGGTCAATCCATTAGGAAACATGAGAGTCCCCACACACAGGAGGAAACTCATGGTTGTGAGAAGTCAGCTGTACAAAAACCTCCTTGATTTGACTTTACAAATCTATTTGATAGTGGAACTTTTTAAAAACAAATTAAAATATATGAACATCCTGTTAGAGCCAGATTTTACCAGCTAGCTAGAACTAACACATTTTCACCAATTTTGCAAGCCATAATGATTAGTAGCTTGAAATCAACCATTGTGGGACTCTTTATACCAGAAATCAGCAACGTACTGCCTACCTATTTTTGTACAGCTCTGAGGTCAGAACAGTTTTTATATTTTTAAATAGTTGAAAAAATTAGAAGATAGCTTGAAGAAGTAGTTGAGTTTAAGGGAAAAAAGATCACTTGTGGGGATAACTGAGTTGACTGACATCTAACAGGAAACTATTTATGGAAATAAGTGATAAAGTTCATATCTGTATCTGGACCCACAAAATAAAGGCTGTCCCAATGGCCTGGCCCATGTCACAAATTTAAGTCTAAGGTCAATCTGCATTAACGGAAACACCTGTCAAGGAAACCTAATACACACCAATCATAGTCCTCCAACTCAGCTTTGACTCTCTTACCCTGCCCTGGAAAATGGGGTCTGCTAGCTTTCTCAGGAAATCCCCACCCTCCTAGCCAATCAGGCCTTGCTTTTGTGTTGCCTCTTCTTCTTCTTTTTCTTTTTTAAAAAATAGTTTCTTGATTTTTAGAGAGAGAGGAAAGAAGAAGAGAGAACATCGATGTGAGAAGGTAACATTGATCAGCTGCCTCCTGCACACCCCCTATTGGAAATTGAACCTGCCACTCGGGCATGTGTCCTGACCAACTGGGAATCAAACATGCCCAACAACTGAGCCACACCCACCAGGGTGCGTTGCCTCTTCTAATGCTCTATAGAACTTGCTCTTCCCCCAAATCTCTCTGGAAGAGTGCTCCGCTGCGTGGGAGGCACTGTACTCCTCCACTCCATGGGTTGTTTCCCCTTGGACATGGACATCAAACTCACTACTAACTTGTTTAAGTTGTCATTTTACAGAAGTAACTTGAAGAAGCAAGAGAGATGAGACAAATAATGGAACAAAGCCTCAGTGACAGTGGAAACAAATCAGCATGAATGGTGGTGGGATTGATTTTGGGAAGCAGACACTTCTGAGACAGGACAGAGAGAAGAAAGGAAAAGAAATATAAATAAAACTGGAGGTGGAGGAGGTTGGCGTTAAGAATATCCACACAATCTCGAAGAAAAGAGAAGTGAGGTGATTTGTAGAGAGGGCAGGGGTGAGAGTGACCTTGGAGGCCAAAGTGAATGGAGAGAGTGGAACAGCGCAGAGCTCGAAGGGGATTTATGTCTCTCCCCTTATATACAATGCCATCCATTCTAGGATGCAAGCCTGGTGCTCAGCCAAACGGGCAACACTTGAGTATCAACATCTGAAAAACCCTCCTCTCTGCGGGAAGGAGGAGGGACAGAAAGCAACAAATGCTTGTTAATTGATTTTCACAAGTTCATCAAAATGAAGCCTTTAGGCTGAATAAACTAATCAGTCCATCAGTGACAGGCACCAGGCTGGGCTCCAAATCTACAGATAGAAATGCACACCATCGCCACCCTCAGGAAGCTTACAAGCTAGAAAAAACATCTGAGCCCAGACATTCCCTCAGGTCCTCAATGCTTTGCCATGGAGTTCTGTGCACTGTAGGTCAAAGCTATAAGCAAAACAGAGTCCACAGGAGCAGCATTTGTAAGTCACTGGGTGGCAAAGCTGCACATCATGGCACAGAGACCACCTAGACTGTGTTTTTATTAGATATTAAATAATGGCAAGTTAAATTTTTTGATTTGCATTGCAAATCAACTCTGGCTTTTTTTAAATACACTATTTGCATAAAGAATCGTATCTCTGCTACACCAGCTCTCTCCACTGTAAATTATTTCTCTGTGTGCTTCCTCACTGCACAGGAGAAAGATTAAACTAAAAATAGCCCTAAAAGTGAATCATGAATTAAGACTGACTACAAAGTGCCTTCTGATTTAAAAAATATATTTATGTACCTGGGCCATTGATTACATATTAAAATAAATGGAGATATGTCCAGATATATCCTTTTCCTAAAAATACCTGGCAAATAAAAGAATCACAAACATAAAGTTTTAAATGTGAATAAAAAGGGAATTAAAAATATTTGCAACCTTAGTCTGTAATGACAAATAATGTCCAGTTAATCAAAGACCCACTCAGATTTTTTTCTCAATGAGAAAACAAATACGTTACCTATTTTTTAAGAAAACAGTTTAGGCACACTATAACACAGAGTAGGGAAACCCTGGTTTCCATGCACCCATTGAGTATATAATCTAAACTGTGATATGTTCAAGTAGCAACCCTCTGGGTCCTCCCAGGCTAACATAAAACATTATAAATTAAATGCTGGTGCAATAACAAAATTGCTTTTCATGGTCATAGGTGAAGTCCCTCTGGGGTACTATTGCTAGTAGTGACTTTAGAATTGTATTTGCTGAGGTAGAAAGGTATAGCTTGGGTTTACAAATGGTTTTACATCAGGGTAAACAATATTAATAGTAACAATAATTACAATGACAATGATGATGGTGGTGATGACGACTCCAGAAATGACAAGTACTCAGCATTCTTGGCTCTATTAAGAGGCAGGTCCTCTGTGTTTGTGGTTTTGCCCAAAAGATCTATCACCTAGTTTGGTCATTGCCTTGTCAGTTACCACACAGACACACACACACACACACACACACACACACACACACACAGAAACAAATGAGCTCCGCACACTTCATTCATGTCAGAACTCAACAGCTTGAGTAGCACAAATATTCTGCAGTCACTCATGAAAAGAAATTTTTAATAATAAATATCTAACAATTAATGGGCTGGTAGCTGCAATTGTCTTCAGGGCATACTATCTAATTTCCTTGCAATGTTTCATATCCTTACTTTTCACGCTGCAACAGTCTATCATTAAAACCAAATGCAGGTTTCTATCACTTTTATTTATTTTTCAAATCAACTTATAAATCAGTGCCAGGCCTTGTTACAGATGAGTTCCAATAAATTATCGGCTGTGGACAAATTCTGAATGTTAAACACTTCCTTCCCCTCCCGCCGCCCTTGGTCTCTGCCTGCCTCTCTCTCTCTCTCTCTCTCTCTCTCTCTCTCTCTCTCTCTCTCTCTCTCTGTTGTTTTTCTTTTCTGCTCTGAAAGAAGGCTTCTGCATGGCCCTCCAGGCCTGCATACCTCACGGGCTGGGCTTTGGGTCCAAGTGAAAGAACCCTGAGTACTTAATCCTGTGCTATTTAAATAATGCAAAAAGACATTTATTTTCAGAAAAAAAATATTAATATAGGAGACAAGAGTCATTTTACAGTCCTTTGGAGATTTACCTTTCTGAGTTTCAGAAGTGCAGGCCTCTTGTTAGAGGCGTGTTCCATCCTCTCCGCAGCCTGAGACTGAAACCCGAGGTGTGTCTCTCACAGATGTCAGTCTGTTAAGCAGGCCACCTACCTTCTCCAAGCAGCCCTGTCACCCCCAAGGAGCCCTTTGGGATGCTGTGACAGGCTCCTGCCAAGTCTCCCTGGGAGGATCCAGCTCAGACCTGGGCCCCTGCTCTCACTGACATGGGTCTGCAGGACACACAGGACACACGAGACACCCTGCCTATAGGGAACAACGTTTCTAAAGAGGCACAGTCCACTCCGACAGCCTGTGCTACCACCTGCTCACTCAATCGTGCACACAGTCACAAGGTGCATCTGAAATACTCACATCTTAGCTGGAAACTAAGAAAAGTGCTGTAAGATCCGTAAAACAGCAAGACCCTCTCATGGAAGCCACTGTTAAAGTCGTGCACCTGCTGGCACTGTAAGTAGATAGTACAATGCACTCCACTGTACTACGCATCTTTGCCATAACTCTGACTGCTGATCCATTCTACAGCAGCTAAGACTGCGTTTGTAATGCCTCCTTGATGTTGTTCATTTGACAAACGCAGGAAAGCTCTCTGAAATGTCATTTGTAAAAATGTGATAGTTCAGTTAGTTCCTGGAATGGACTTCTAACGTTTCTCAAGTTTTAGCAAGTTCTTCCTGCTGGAAACGTATAGCAGCCAGGTGGTTGCTATGTGTGACCCAGGTGCCACACCTGACCAGGTACCAGGAGAAGGAGGTACCCCGCCTTCGTCGGTGCCTGGCGAGCTCAGAAGGAGGTGCTATGCAATTCCAGGCACAGGGAGTTCAGGTCAGGGCACAAGCCCTCGCACGGGTCACAGACAGAGCCGCTGCCGAGTTTCCCGTTACCGTCTTTACCTACTAATTTTAATCGAGTCAGCGCTCATGATTAATGTCTAAGTAAAGGACCAACGGCCGAGAGCCCAGCCTGTAGCATCTCTTGGAGAAACAGGTGGCATATGCTTATCTTGGCTCCAGAGATGGAAGGCAATGATGTTTTATTAACTAACCCACTGCACATCCAAAAATAGAACCAGGGAGAAAAAAAATATATATATATATATATATATTTTAGTTCAACCAGCAAAGAGATCTTGTGGGTTTCTCTGCCCAAAGTGCATGACCTCCTTAGCAGGACAGAGGAGCCCAGCGTGCCCCATGACAGTTCAGCACAGGATGGGTTTATAGAATTGTCTGCATGGGCCAGTCTCCCCCACCTGTGCAGGAACCGCTGAAAGGTGGTTGGGCTTTGCCACCTCAACACCTCTGCGCTGTTTGGCAGGGGTTGCCAGTGCAGAAACTGGCAACCCTGCTTGGCTGGTCCGTCGGCACGCACCACGCTTGGTGGAGTAAGGAGCCCAGTAGCACTGTGGGGCGATGGTCAGTGTTCAGGGAGTTGTGCCTTTCACTTTGCAGCAACCTGCCTTCATCTACCTCACTAAAAATACAGTATTTTTCACACTTTTGCCATTTGTGTAGTTAAGTGAATAAACTTCCATCTTGCTTTGAGTTTGCAAAGCCAGGACTGGGAACCTGACATCGGACTAGCCTGACGTGCTGGGCTGAGGGCTGTGAAACTGGAAATGAGCTTATAGGGTGGTCATTGTTATTAAACACTCAGTGAGTCAGTCCCCACGCTGTTAAGATGGAGATGCCCTAACTGGGAACTTAGGAGAAGCGATGAAGGTGCTCTAAATTGAGCGAGGTTTAGTGATAGAAAAAAAAGTTACTTACTCTGAAATGATTCTCAAACATTCTGCTATATATGCTCAATTCCATTCCAGAAGACTGACTTCTAATGCATAGACTTTATTCAGGAAAAACAAAACAACAACTAAAATCCCTCTAAACTCTCCAGGTCCCTCCAGCTCACTTCTGATGAAGCAACACCAGTAGTGGAGGCAACCTGAAACCATAATGCCATTAACACAACAACAAAAGGACTGTTATCCAGTATCATCCAATACTAAGGTCATGTGTCAGTCCCCTGATTGTGCAGACCCCTTCTCTGCAGTGTCTTCTCAGACCAGCAGCATGGGCATCACCTGGGGGCTGGGCACGAAGGCAGACCCCAGGCCCTACCTCCAGCCAGCTGAATCAGAACCTGCGTGTTCACAGCATTCCCGGGTGATTTGTAAGCTATTCAATTATTTATGAACCTGTGCAGTGAAAGGCACTTTCCCCACTCCTGTCCTTTTTTGTAAGTTCCACTCCTACACAGGCGCGCATACACACACACACACACACACACACACACACACACACACTAATAACTACTGTTACTGGTTTTGCTTTCCAACGTTTCATTTTGCATATAAAATCAAATGCAAAGATATGCACATTTCCCACCTTTTCCTACAGTTAGCTACTATTTTACTCATTTACAAATATTGCATTTTTTACTTAGTAAAGTTTTTTTTAAAAGAATTGAATGCTTTTCTTTCCATGTTTTCTCACTGTTCTCCCCTCATTTTTCCTCACTTTACACATATTTGTCAACACTGATGGCCAGTTGCTGTGAGGCATTTGCACTCTTTCATCATAATTACCCACATCATGCAGTTGCAAGATGAGCACTTAAGCTGATGGCATTACCCATGACTTCCTTTTAATATGAAATCAGAAAAGCCAATACAGGAACTCAGCCTCTCCCACTGAACCTTGCTTAATCTCAAAAGAGCTTTAAGGGACAATTACAATAAAAAGATTATTCTCTGCATTTCCAGTCTGCACAGGACAGTTGGAGATGCTTTATCTCATGTATATGTATGCAACTCGTGTAGATGTGTGGTGGTCATACATCTAGGATTTTCCACCCTCTGCACTTTTCCCCATGCCATCACCCCCGTTGGAATCACCTACCCTTGAACACCCCCAACTATTGAAATTCTTCCCAGATGTCAAAACTCAACTCCGATACTACCTTTCCAGAAGCCTTTCCCGACCACCACTGCCAGAAGCGCTTCCTCTATCTCCTGCTATTTTCTTTCTTTGAGCACCACCTTTCTGACCGTTCCCATATTCTGCCTAATTGCTTGTGAACAGAGCATTCCCTTACTGAACTGTGGGCTTCTTGAGGTCGGAAACTGTTGAAAATCTTGTGTCCATTTTTGTGCTTACTATATTACAGAATATAGCATAAGTTCTTGATAAATATTTGTAAAGTAAATGAGTGAAACTATGTAAAGCACCATAAGCATATCGTCCTGTGTGAGGTTCTGTATTACCTATTTCTCTCTGGCACTCCACATCTGTTCTAATCCTCTGCAGACAGACAACGTCACTCAGCTCTGAGAGCAGCAACCCTAATCAGAAATTGCTCCAATGTTAGACTGTTAACCAAATTAATATTTTGCATGTATAGAAAACCACTTTTCCATTTTTCTTTATTTTAAAGATTACTATTTCATTTTTCCACTAATATATCTGTGAGCCAGACATTCTTTTACACAATCTCTTTTTAAAAGAGATTTGAAACTGCAATGATGTTTGATTCCTACAGAACCTGTGGTAGGTAGACAAGAGCAGAGCAAAGACGATGGGCCAGGTGCAGAAGGTCACCAGGGTAGAAAGCCCCAGGTGCCTAGCCATGGGGAAAACAAGGATCTCACCCCCAAAGTATCCTTTCCTCCCCTAGCATATAGATGGCAATGCAGTTTAGACCCCTTGGCCTTTCATGTTGCTGGTCATGGGGTCTGGACCCTCCCCTGACCTTTCCTTTCCTAGCATGTCGCTGGTCATGTGGAGGAAGAACAAGGGGCTGAAGAGTGGCCTCATGTAACTCCCATGTGGGTCCTTGCACGACCACTCCCTTAATCATTAACCCTTAGGGATAACATCTTGGCCTCAGTTGTTTTTCAGCTCCCGGCCTAGAAAAGCAGCAAAACCAGACCAAGCAATGCCATGGCTGGCATCAGGACCAGATGCAATGACCAATGACTCCCTCCTCTAGTGCCGACCAATCAGTGGAAACCACAACCCTGCGGGGAAACACCTGGACTTGATGAATATTCTATTGAGATCCTCCCCTAGGACCTCCCCTGAAATCCCCACCTTTGTAGACTAGCTAAAAGCCTTCAAGACAAAGAACCCAAATCTCTCTCTCTCTCTCTCTCTCTCTCTCTCTCTCTCTCTCCCCCCCCCCTCATTCTCCCCTTGCCCCACCCCTTTTTCCCTTGCCTCTTTCTTTCTCCTAAGCTCTAACTTCTTTTGTTTCTGTAATTTGTTTCCTGCCCTCATTTGTTCTACAGCTCACTTGTTCTACCTCTGTGACTTTCTAAACAAACTTGCTCTTATAGTTTGAGTCTTGATTTTGAATTCTTTCCTAGTCAGAACTCAAGTACTGAGGTTGCTAAACCCAGGTCCAGTCTGACTCCAGTGCCCTAACACCTGGTACCCTTCTTCCGCCAGCAAACCCAAAAATATTACAGATATATGGAAAGTATAAGTATGTAACTCGTAAAGTTCTCCAATCTAAGATCCAATAATCCTTTAATATGCTTGAACATATTTGACATTCTTAACTCAGAGGTAGACCACATTTGAGAAAATTGTTAAAAATACATACAACATTGGATTCAGCATCACTATGTGTTTGTAGATGACATGAATAAATATGTACAAAATAAAGGTTAACAAAAAGTGCTTCAACAACGTCATTGTCTATATAGCATAGGACATTTATATTACACTAGAGGCCCAGTGCATGAATTCGTACACGGGTGGGGTCCCTCTGGGTGGCCTGCAGGATTGGGCCGAACCCGCAGTCCAACGCCACCTGCAGCTCTGACCTGCTGCTCCCGCTCATCCTGGCCCCACTGTGCCTGCCACAGGCTCGTGCCCAGTCAGTCCCGATTGGGAGAGGCTCGACGCGCTGTCTGGCGCCCTCCCAAGGGGAGTGGCCTGCAGGATCGGGCTGAAACCGGCTCTCTGACATTCCCCAAGGGGTCCCGGATTGCGAGAGGGTGCAGGCCAGGCTGAGGGACCCCACTGGTGCACGATCAGGCCGGGGAGGGACTGCAGGAGGGCTCCAGGGCATGTCTGGCCCATCTCGCTCAGTCTCCATCGGCCCGACCCGAGCAGCTAGCTAACCTACAGGTTGGAGCATCTGCCCCCTGTACGTTTTAGTGACTGGTTGACTGCCCCCTGGTGGTCAGTGCAAGTCATAGTGAGCAGTTGAGCAGCCTTAGCATATCATTAGCATATTACGCTTTGATTGGTTGTTCGATTGTTCTACTGTTCGGTCTATTTGCATATTACCCTTTTATTATATAGGATTATCCTAGAGATACCTTCAAAATGGGGAGTGAAGATTATAGACACTATAATTTGGAATTTTTTAGGTATCTCAGGGCCATTCTAGACAGAGTTTTTATAATAAAATCTTAATATTTCAATGTTCTGTCTACAAATAAACAATCATGGATGCCATCACACACCTCAGCAGGAACAAGGAACTTCCCAGCTATCTTCCCCCTCCCCCTAAAAAGCAATTTAATGCACCACTGGAGATTGCCTATTAATTGGACTAGAAATAAAGTAGCCTATGAGGGTTGGCCGGGGAAAATCCAAGATATGTATGTGTGTACATATATATGTATGGATGTATATAATAATTCACCCACAAAGTAAACAAGCAACACTAGTACGTCATTTTCTAATTACAGGGCTATTTCATAAACTGTAAATGCTAACATGGGAGAGGTAAATCATAGCAATTTAATTAATAAAACAATTTAGACACTTAAACCCATATGTGCACCCCTAAGGGCACCACATCAATAATAGAGGCTTGCAGGCATATTTGAGAGATTTCATGCAATCGTTTGCAGATCTTGTAGTCAATAATTGTTTCAAACTGCATTAACTCTTCTCTCACCATACACAAAAAAATGAATTTTCATTTGTTAAATGTTCTTTTCTGTTCCAATGGTCTCATAGGGTTGCTAGGAGTAGAGCAGCCCAGGGTTTCTTTCCCTGAATTAGCAGGACAGAAGGAGATGAGAGAAACCCCCTGTCCAACAAAACAGCAAAATGTGGGGAGTGAGATTCCTAAAAGGCAGGAGCAGGATTCTCCCCTTTTCTCTCCATTTAAAGGGAGATTAGAAGATAAAAAATGTCAGAGAATGGAAATCCAGCACTTGAGTTTTCATATTTTAGGTCTTCTTTCTCTTTAAACGTTTAAAATTATGTATATAGAACTGGAATATATTGCTGGGGGGGATGTAAAATAGTGAAATAGCTTTGGAAAATGGTTTAGCAGCTTTTTAAAAAGTTAAATATAAATTTACCATCTGACCGGCAATTTCACTCTTAGGAATTTCTCAATTTCTAAGATAACTGGAAATATGTGTCCTTCACAAAATTTGTACATGAATATTCAGTGACATTATTCTTAACAGCCAAAAAGTGGATACAACCCAAATGGCCATTAATTGATGAATGGATTAACAAAATGTATATAGCCATACAAAGGAATATTGCCCATCAATACAAAGAAACAAAACACTGACACATACTCCAACATGTTAAAAAAACAAGTTAACTGACAGGAGCCAGACACACAAGAGTACATATTGCATGATTTCATTTTTATGAAATGTCCAGAAAATACCAATTCAAAGAGACAGAAAGTAGGTTAGTGGTACCTGGAGCTGGGCATAGGAACTGGGGTTTACTGGAAGCAAGCATGAGGGATCTTAGGGTGATGGAAATGTTCTAAAACTGGATTGTGCTGATGGTTACATAATTTACCCAGTAGACTTACTAAAAATTATTTAATTGTACACAACATTGGTGACATTTTTAGTATATAATTTTTCTTCAATAAAGTTGTTTAAAATTTGTGCCCATAATTTTTTGATGTTTCCTAGCAATCCTGAAAAACAAAAAGGGATTTGTATTGAACGATATTAGTGGATTGTAAAGTGTTTTGTGGCTGAATAACACTCAGCCTAAGCAAATGTAGTCTTTTTGTAGCTGTAGTTATCATTGTCAGTTTGTATACACTCGGATCCCCTGTTACCAACAAGTGTTCTTTTCACTTCTGCAATTCCCATCAGAGAGATAATAAACTACTATCAGTGAGCATTTACTAAGTGTTATGCACACTATATGGTATTAACTTCTTAATCAATGTAATAATTCATATGCAACACTTTAGTGTTCCCATTTACACACGAGCCAGTGAGGCAAAGAAAAGCTGAATCATTTGCCCAAGTTTGGCGAAAGTGCAGAGCTGGGATTTGAACACAGTTGCTGCAGGCTGCACTCTGACCTGCCTCCATCACTGATCCCTCTATGGGGGCTGAGCTCTCTCTTCTGGAATCTAACGGTGTCTTCAGCTATTCGTGGGCAGCTTTAAAGGAATGAGGCTTGCCCAAGAGATAGTGTGGACGTGCACAGGCAAAGTGTCAGTAGTGGCTGCCTCGGGCGTCACTCTGAAGGACAAGAGTGGGTGACTCTAAACTTTCTTCCTAAGACTGCTCATTGCTTGATCTATTATAATTAGCATATATTATTTTTGTAATTAAAAATATCAACTAGAAATACTTTTTTCCCCCAAGAACAGTAAAAGTAAGTAAAAATGCTATAGGCATGCATCAGTGTTCCTGGCTATGATTGTTTCCAAATTTACCCAGTTTACCATCTTCAGCAAGAAAACTGAACAACTGTTTTAGCCATGTGACCTATTACTCTGAAAGATCACCAAAAACTAAGAGAAAGCAGGCCATGAAAAAAAAAGGAAAAAATTTACAAGAAATGTGAAATCCGGTCTATGGTGTGAGTCCTGTGTCCCCCAGACGTGGCTGCTCGCTGTCAGAAGGCTGGGTGCTGGGCAGAGCTCTATACACAGCTCTGTGCTATGGCTACGGAGGATTTCTTTAAATGTCAGGAAAGGTCTTCTGAAAATTCTGGCAAATCTGTATTTTAGTATGCATAAAGAAAGTTCCAATGTAGAAATACATTGCAAATGTATCCCAAACATTTATTTATCATTGCATGGAATGTATTTAATCTATTGTAATAACATAAAATAGTAGGTTAGTTGTCAACAGAGGCTACATGGACTGACACAGAGAAGAAACATACCGATCATAAAAAATGGTGGGGAAAGTGCTATTGCAATGTCAGTAACTAAAGAAAACAGACATTTTAAATTAATAATTATTTTTAAAATTAGATTAAAGGCTGCCAATTGAGGATCATGTCATGACCTCAACCTGCTATATACTGAGGTATAATCAGAATGTTTTGTAATCACAGCATCCTTATAATTTTTTTATTCCTCAAATGTACTCAATCTTCTCTTCCCCTCTCAGTCACCCGCAATCACTTACGTCTAAACTCTACATCCATCCATTTATCCATACATCCATACATCTGTCCTTCCCTTACTACCTCACATGGTTCCTGTTATAGCATGGATAACATAATTAACCATTTTATAGTGTTTTTACTAGCACTCCAATATATCTCACCTTCTTGTCCTTCTCCTCTGCCCTACACAGTATAGGCACTTAATAAATATTATGACTGACTGACTTCCACCTCCTTGTTGGAGAAAGTAACAGAATTGCCTTGATTCAATCCATTAAAACATGCTGAAGTCTAATGTCAACTGAGCTTGCTCCAAAATCCTCCCATTCAACCCCAAATAACTTACACTGACTTTCCAGTGGGAGTATGCTACTATACTCAACGCTGTCTACCATTGAAAAATACCAACCACAGGTCCCATTCTAGACCAATTATTATACCAGAGATCAGGACCAAGGCATAGCATACGTAACAGCTTCCCAGGGGCTTTCCTCAAGGTACCGAAGCCCGCATCCCATTACTCCCTTCCTCACTCTGTGTAGTGAGAGGAACAAGATAAGTGGGTTCTCCTGTGTTATCGAGATGATGGAAGATATCAGTATATGGTTCTTCCATTTCCCTCCTTACTAGAATATCTTTTAAGAGCAGGGGTAGGCAACCTTTTTCTATCAAGGGCCAGATAGAAAACATTTTAGGCTTTCAAGACAAGAAGCAATATCTGCAACTCTTCCAGCATCTGCTATCACAGTGAAATGTTTTACATTTTAAAATCCACTGTTAGCTTGTGAACCATACAAAACCAGGCAACAGCTGTTGTTGGCCAACCCCTGTTTCAGAGTCACGAATGATCTCTTAACTGACAAGTCTTGGCACTGTTTTGAATGTTTCATACAACTTGATCTTTTTACAGCCCTTGACACCATTCATCTTTATTTCCTTTTTAAAGCTTGACTTTCGTGTCATTAAGCCAGCTTGGTTATCTTACCTCCATCCCATTCTTTCTCTATCTCATCCACCAGTTCCTTGTTGTGCATGTGTGTTTTCGAGCTTGTATGTATGTTAGTGCATGTGTGTGCGTGTGTGTGTGTATGTGTGTGTGTGTGTGTGTGTTGTATTGTTTACATCTCAAGCTGATGGCCCAAGCTGCTTGTATGGCCATGTTGTCAGTCCAGCTGCAGATATACTCCTATTAAGCCAAGTGGTAGCTCATCCTGAAGCCTGACAACACTGGCCGCAACTGCTGCTCTCATAGAATGCTCTGGTCAAACTGTGCTGCTCCTGCAAAGCAGGAAGAACAGCTCTGTCTCCATCTGCAATGTGCACAGCAACTAAGGCTGCCTGACCAGGGTTTGCAGCTCTGCCTAATTGAAACCCAAGGCCATGGCAGTACAATTATAATTGGAAGAACAGCAGTGGCATCTCATGTTTCCACAGTACCCCATGCGGCAAGAGTTTATGTTCTTATCAAGGTCAGTTGAATGAACAAAACTTATTTCCTAATGTGGGAAAACTGACATAAAATGTGTATTGAGAATATTTGTCAGTTGCTCAATATATTCAAATCCATATTCAAATGCCATCTCTGCCTCAAATAGTTAGTAGCAGGGACAGCTGTGCAGGGGAAACTGCTCTTCCAGCTGGGAGCTGAGCCTGGGAAGGGACTCCAGCCTGATTTTGAAACTACTAAGCATTCTAATGAAGTTGACTTGATTTACATTTTAACAATATCACACAAATGTACTACATGGCACTTTTCCAATAGCCACTTCAACATCATTCATTTTGACACCTCCCATTGTTATGAAAGGCAGAATGAATAAAGCAGCATTCTGTGATGAGGTGCATGGGGAGGGGAGCTGGGTTTCATGTGATTTTTAAATCAGCTAGCCCAAGCACACCCTTTTGTGAAATGCAAGGTTCTCATGACTGAAATTCCATGACTACCTTGCCCTTCACATCACCTTGAGCCCTGAGTTCTTCTGCCCACCTGCGGCCAACAATTAACACTCAGTTTCTGACTGATCCATTCTGGGAGCCTAGTGTACCATACTTCCCCTACTATCTGAGCTGCCATCAGTCTTGGGTAAAGATAATGCTTCAGGATACAGTAGTCCCCCTTTATCTGTGGTTTTGATGCCATCTATATATATAAAAGGCTAAGTGTCTGTCTGTTAGGCCGGTAGCTATGACGCACATTGACCACCAGGGGGCAGACGCTCAATGCAGGAGCTGCCATGATGCGCGCTGGCCATTTAAAAATAAACGGCACCACGGACCTGGTGCTGACAAACCAACACTCAGCTTTCCCCAAGTGGGACACAGGCCCTGCCACCACCCCTGAGTGACACCCCACCAAGTCGCAGCTACTGCTGCCAAGACCCCATGGTGCAAAATGCGGCCCATAGCCCAGCCCAGCCCAGCCCAGAAACAGTCACTGTGGGCACCGGATAATGACATCACATAGAAATGCCTGGCTTCCTTTCCATAGCGACTAGCCTCCTTGGAGTTTCTTCAGCCCAGGAACCCAACTTGCTTTACAGCCAGGTACAAACATTTTACAGTTTAACCAAATGTTTGAGAAGCGTTTTCCCGTTCCTCATCTCATTTGATCCTCACAGAAGTCCTGGAGTAGATAGATAGGAGACTCAGTAGAATCCTATTTTCTTTTCATTAGCAAGACACAAATAGTGATATTACTAGTAAAATATTTCTTCTAATTAATTTCCTTTAAATGTGCATGAATCCATGCACTGGGACACTAGTTATATTAATAATAGAAAAGGAGCAAAAGGGAGGCCAGACATTGTAAGCATGGTCATTTGGGCAGCTTCACAAGGAAGCTGCAACTTTACATTCCCCAGTGAACCACTGGTCCATTCCCTGCAGATCACTGGGGGAAGGGGCCCAACAATGGGGAGATGGGTGCATGGGCAGTGAAACTGGGGTGACATAGGGAAGGTGCCTGTCAGTCAAACCTGGGAACAGAGATTGTTGGTTAGAAAGGGTGGGGCCACTACAAGCCTGCAAAAATTTGAAAATACATAATCCCCCAAACAGAGGAGGGTACTGTCCTGGTTCTTGGCTGTCTTGTGTGACTCTCTGGCATTCACCCATATTCCCTCCATAGCCATGTGGCCCTCCAGATGGAATGGACTGATGAACTGCATCAGGGAACACAAGTTAAGCTGGCCTGATTCTGGATGTGCAGACAACGAACGGAAACTCTGGGCAACGGCTTTAATCTTAGCTCTGCTGAAGACACAGCTGGACTTCTTCCTTGGCAGGATGAAGAGAAATGGGACCTTGGAAACTCAGGGATGTGATTCCACAGAAATAAAGCTTTCTACAATATCCCATCCTCCTGTGCACATCTCAGAAAATTCCTTTTCCTGTGACATCAAAAGAAACCCACTTCCCCCAGCAACAGGTGGGGACAGGGAGTGCCCCCCAACAATAACAGTTTCACTTTCCGCTCTCAGTGACCCAGGGTCAAAGAAGGTCTGAAAATATTAAATGGAAAACTCCAGAAGTAAACAATTCATAATTTTAAAATAGTGCACCATTCTGAGTAGCAGTCCCATTTCACCCTGCCCAGGACGGGAATCACCAGTTGTTCAGCATCTCCACACTTTCTATACAACCCGCCCATTAGTCACTTACTAGCCTTCTCATTTATCAGGTCAAAGGTCATGCTTGTTGTCACAGTGCTTGTGTTCAGGCAACCCTTATTTTATTTAATAGTGACCCCAAATAGCAAGAGTATTGATACTGGCAATTCACATATCCCAAAGAGAAGCTGTAAATTGCATATATGTTTGTAAAAAACACAATACATATAGAGTTCATTACTCTCCGTGGTTTTAGGCATCCACTGGGAGGTTCTTGGAAGGTATCCCTAAGGATGAGGGACTAATGTACTTACTTTCCTCCTAATGAAATTACCTGATGAAGGCTTCTTGCTTCTTATTTTTGAGCCTGATCAGAAAAATGAAAAACCAATTTTACTTTCCTATTGGCAATACTCAGAGCAGTTTAAACATGGCCCCTAGAAGGTTTGATCAGAAATGTTCCCAAAGTTTGGTTTCCCTAAAAGCAACACTCTTGACACAGATGGTGTTTGTGCTAAACTGTGCTGACAGGGAGGCCCTCCTGTTTCTTTTCTATCCTCTCTCCAGCCCTAGAGGAAGAGGGGGGCATTGCTCATCTTGTCTTGGGAGATATCCATTTGGGTGTTCCTAAGGCTTAAAATGTCAAAAGCCAAGGCCAATGTTGCCCTGGGCACCCTGGACAAAAGAGTTTGCCTCCTGGGAGCCACGAGCACCTGCATGCACAGATGAGGATTAACTTTTTACTTGGCACATCCTTTCCCTTCACAAAGTTGGAAATGGAATGTCTGAGCACTGACTCCTTATTGATTGCTGGAACGTTATCCCAGCATTGAAAGGGACCAAGGCCAGGTCACCTAGTTAGCCCTCATGCAGTGGGACAATTCCTCTAGATTATCTTCAGTTAGTGGTCATTCAACTTCTGCTTTGGTACCTCCAGCAATGAGAAAATTACTGCTATGTGCAATATCATTCAGATTGTTGATAGCACCATCTTTCTTTACAGTAGGGGGAAAAAAGGAGGATATTTGTCTTTCATTTAGACTTCCTGTATAAGAGTCTAGAGGAACCTATGTTCATATTTTGAAATCCCACAACATAGATGGGTGGACTTTTGGCAAGTTTATTTTTCATCTTTTAAAAAAACTTAAAATTTAATTGACTATCTCATTGGTTCAATAATTCTTTCAACAAATATTTGCATTGCTTATTTATCTCGTTTATTTAATAATTCTTTAAATAAATATTCAATGAATCCATAATATGTGACAGGCACACTCCTTAATACTGAAGATGTATGTGTAAACAAAACAGACAAAATTCTTTCCTTCATGAAACTAGCATTTTACTGGGGAGGGGGGATTAAAAAAAAATAAAAGAGTGAATTATATGGTATGTTAGATGATAGAACTATGGAAGTAGGAAAAGAGAATAAGGAATAGTAAATTAATATTTAAGCAAATATTTAAAGAGAGAGTAAGCCATAAGGATATCTGAAGAAAGAGTGCTCTAAGTAAGGGGAATGGCAAGTGCAAAGGCCCTGTGGTTGGAGGGTGCCAGGCAGGATCCAGGAATAATAACAAGATCACTGTGGCAGGAGCAGAATGAATGAGGATGAATGAAGACAAGATATAAAACAATGAAGTAGTTGGATTCTGGATATATTTTGAAGGTAGAGCCAATTGACTTTGCTGATGGATCAGATGTGGGAAGTATTAGTTATCTATTATTTCATAAAAATTTAGCCCAAAACTTAGTGGATTAAAATGATAAATATTTAATAATATCTCACAGTTTTTGTGGTCAGGAATTTGAAAGCAGCTTAGTAGGGAAGTTCCGGCTCAGGATCTCTCATGTGATTGCAGTCAGGATGTTGTCATCATTACAATTATCTGATGGCTTGGTTGGGGCTAAATGATCTTCTAAGCTGGCTCACTGACATGGCTTCAGCGGGAGGCCTCAGTTCCTTTACACAGGGGCCTCTCAGAGGCTACTTGAATGTCTTTATGACATAAACACTAACTTCTCTTAGTGCTATAAACTGAATTTTGTCTCCTCCCCTCCAAAAAAAAAATCTATATGTTGAAGCCCCACCCTCCAATGTGACTGTATTTGGAGATAGAGCCTTTGTGGCTATGATTAAAATTAAATGAAGTAATAAGGGTGGGATTAGTGTCCTTATAAGAAGAGAACCAGACAGCTTGCTCTCTCTCTGTCACCCTCCCTCCCCACACATGAGAAGGCAGCTGTCTGAAAGTCAGGATGAGAGTTCTCACCAGAAATCAAGCCTGCTAGACTTTGATCTGGGACTTCTAGACTCTAGTACTGTGAGAAAACAACTTTCTGTTATTTAAGCAACCCAGTGAATGCTATTTTTTAAAATATATTTTACTAATTTTTTTACAGAGGAAAGGGAGAGGGATAGAGAGTTAGAAACATCGATGAGAGAGAAACATCGATCAGCTGCCTCCTGCACACTCCCTATTGGGTATGTGCCCGCAACCAAGGTACATGCCCTTGACCAGAATCGAACCTGGGACCCTTGAGTCTGCAGGCCAACACTCTAGCCACTGAGCCAAACCAGTTAGGGCTGAATGCTATTTTTTATGGTAACCTGAGCAGACTATATATCCAAAGAGAGAAAGGAGGGAGGCACAGGGCCTTTTATGATCTAATATTCACAGTTGCACAGCTTTACTTCATTTCATTTTGTTTATTAGAAGCAAGTAAGTCTAGCTCACACTCCAGGGGAAGAGAATCAGCCTCCACCATTTGAAGAGAGGAGTAACAAAGAATTAGTGTGTCTATTTTAAAACCGCCTTATAAGGTATAAAAGAAATAGAGGCAACAAAAATCATGCCAAGATTTCTGGACTCAGTAACAGAAATAAACAGAGTTAGCATTCATGGAAATGTGTGTAACAGTTGTTGAATAGGAATATCAGGAGTTTAAGTTTGGGAAATTGAGTTGCTTATACACATAAAAATGGAAATGTCAAAAAGGTAGTTAAACATGTGAATTTGAGTCATATGAGTGGTTTGTGCTAGAAATATAAATTTGCAAGTTGTGAGCATATATATCGCATTTGAAACTTAGTAGAGGAAAGAGGAGGGGAGGGGAGGGGAGGGAAGGGAAGGGGAGGAGAAGGAAGGGAAGGGGAGAGGAGAGGATAAGAGGGCTAAGGCCTGAGCCCCCAGGATATTTCTACATTAAAGGGAAGAAGTGTGAAGGAAAAGAGTTGTGTAAGAAGAAAACCCAGGAGAGGGACATTTTGTAAGCTGAGTGAAGAAAGTGTTTCAAGGGATAGGGAATGACCAACTTTATCAAATGCTACAGATGATGTACAATAAAGACTGAAAATTGGCCTTTGGATTTAGTAATGTGGAGGTCACTGGCATCTTGATGAGAACAGTTTCAGTAGGACATTAAGAGGAAGACCTGATTGCATTTAATTTAAGAGATAATGAGAAGAGAGGAATTACTGAGATGATATAAACTATCTGGGACATGTTTCTTCACTCTACTGAGATTTCTTCATAGAGTCGCTGATGGTCTCCTATTTGAGTGCTTTATACACTGTAATCTTTTTGCATCCCTTTGACACCATTGATTATCCTTTTCTTCTTAATCCCTGACTACCATGTCATTAAATCATCTTGGCTACCCCACCTCTATCCTATTCCTTCTCTATCCCATTCACCAGTGTGTTCTTGTGCATGTATGTGTATGTGTGTGGTGTGTGTTTGTACATGCATGTGTATCTAGTCCCTTGTGCTGCCTGAGCTGCTTCTGTGACCATGCTCTCTGTCTTGAGCTTGAAAAGTATTTATTTCCTTAACCCAATCACAGCTTGACTGCTCCTCCTTTGAAGAGTTGTAATGGGAAACAGAGAAATGGGATAGTTAGTGGGACAGAAAAGGAGGCCTGTGCAGAGTTTTTATCAGATAGGAGAAACACTGAATATTTGAATATTGATGCAGAGTATAGAGGATTGATGCAGTAGGGAAAAGTGCAGGGGAAAGGGAATATCCATGGTTATGCTGAATGTACTAAATGAGATTAGATTAGCCTCCATTTAAGTCCCATGTGTTAGATATTATTTGAAATACTTTAGATATATTACCCCATTATATGCTACCTGCAGTCCAATAAAGCATTATTGTACTCGTGGTACAGATGCAGAATCTGAAGCAAGACAGATAAGTAACGTGCACTGTGTCTCTCGAGAGCAAATAGTAGAGCTGATGCTCATTTCTGCCTGGCCGCAAAGACTCTGCACTGCACCTGGCACAAAGTAGGTGCAAAGAGTATCCTTTTTTTTTGCTTTTTTTATTTTTTATCTTTTGTCTTTTTTACTTCTCTTATCTTTCCTTCCTAGGTAGCTATTAGAGTGCATACCAAGTAGAATAAATGCTCAATAAGTGTTTGCTGAATGAAATTTGCTTAAATGAAGATGAAAATTTATGATAGAATGAGCAAAAATATGGAATTGCTTTTGATTCAGTCCATGAAGAATACCCTGCTAGTAAAGAGTTCCCCAAAAATTTTATCTTTCTTTTATGAAATCTAATAATTGATCACTTATCATTTAATTTTTTAATTTAAATGACTCCTTAATGTATTTTTTATACTCAACAACCATGCAATTCAACTTTTAGGATAAAATTTCTAACAATTGGACAGCAAATAATTATTTTTTAGAATCATTGGACATCAGGGAATCTGCTTGTTTTAATAGTATGAATAAAATTTAATACCATCTGAGGATTAACAATTTTTAAAGAGAATACATTCAAAAACTATCCTTGGCACCAAAACTCACTCTAAGATCGTGATTTGCTGCCTATCAATGAAGTACTTCATGGTTTCTGTGGTGCCTCAGGGATATGGTTATGAAAATGAATTATAATCTGTGTTTCTATGAAAAGGAAGTCTGGCTAT
This sequence comes from Cnephaeus nilssonii, assembly GCF_951640355.1. Lineage (NCBI taxonomy): Eukaryota > Metazoa > Chordata > Mammalia > Chiroptera > Vespertilionidae > Cnephaeus > Cnephaeus nilssonii. The sequence goes on along the minus strand of NC_137078.1, from coordinate 16,939,468 downwards.
TTCATCTTTCTAGGGTTCTGAATTCTGAATCAATGGGGTCCTGAGTCAATGTCAGAGAAAATTTTATTAGGAAACAAAGACGTGAAACCAAAGCAGCCTAGGGGTGCAGTTTAAAGGATGCCACCTGCACCCTGAGTGGCTTAGCAAACCCGGAGAGTAAGAACGTGGACCCAGAGAACAGCACTTCCGCCAAGAATGCAGCCTTGGCCATCCCAGGTGTGGGAAGGTTTTGTGTCAAGCGTGTCCTAGTCCATCTGTGCTGCTATAACAAAACACCGTAAACTGGGCGGCTTGAAAGCAGTAGAGGCTGGAAGTCAAGATCAGGGCGCCGGCATGGTCAGGTTCTAGCGAGGGCTGCAGCTTGCCGGCCTCATTGTGTCCTCACACATTGGAAATGGGCAAGAGAGCGCTCCTTTTTAGGGCACTAATCCCAATGGAGGGCCCTCATGACCGAATCGCCCCACAGAAGCCCCACCTCCTAATATCATCACCTTCGCGGTTAGCTTTCAACAGCTGAATTTTGGAGGGACACAAACATTAAATCTATAGCAACACATTCTCTGTAGTCCCTGGAATCAAATAGCAAAGACTTCTGTGGCATCTCATTTGAGCCCCGCATAGCAATATAATTCCTATGTCTATAGTTAAGCATTTTACCATAATGTGGTCTGTAAGTACCATCCATTCTAACAAGCCTGATATATTCAGCAGTAATTGCCATTCTGGCAAAACTTCCCCTTCTTAGTTTCAACCAAAGGCAACTATTTTAGGAAAGTCTGAGCCAAATTAGTTGAACTGCTTTTGAGTTCTATATGAGAGTAGGGGGCAAGGGGGCTACACTTTCCTTTATTTAAAAAAAGACAGTGTCCAGCATTATTCATTTCTTTTTATCTATCCGATATAATAAAGAGCTAATATGCTAATTAGACCGAACAGTGGAACGACCATCCGACCACCCGTTTGCCCTTCCATAGGCAGCAGGGGCTGTGATGGCCGAGCCCCTTGCACGAATTTCGTGCATCGGGCCTCTAGTGGTGTTATAAGGTTGTAGCACACTTAATTGCATTTAATTTTTTTTACTTAGCTTTGTAAGTTCACTTTAAAAAATATTTTAAATATATGCTAAGCTGTTCAATAAAGCTAATTTTTAATGATATTCAAGAGATTTTTTCCTTTGGTTCCCTAGTCGATGTCAATGCTCCTCAATGAGGAAGGAAAAATCAATTCAATTATCAAAGAGCAGTTAATTGCTTTCAAGATTAGGGTGATTCAAAGAGCAGCAAGGTATTTTGTCTGTGCTCAGCAGTTTTGGCTAAGGAGAGTCTCCTAAGCACACTGGGAAGAGAAATTTAAAATTCTTACATTCTTCCCAGCTTTCTCACTTCTTACATTCGTCCCAGCGTTCTCCACACCTGTCATTAATAGAGCCAATGGCAGGAGCTTTTGCCCCTAGAGCCACAGCATAGGGTACTATTTTCAACTAGTATGATCTGTTTCCTCTCTCCAAAGGCTTTGGTGCTTGGCAGTCCAACTATTTTCATGTTTAGCCAAAATAGTTTCTTGGACATCCCTGGAATAAAGAAAAAAAAAAGTCTTTCATGCTAAGGATTCTCCCACCCCATGTACCAGTATTCATTGGTGGCTAAAATTCTCTTACCAGTGTCCCTTGAGTTGGGTTAATTTTTGCAGCTTATATCATGTTGGAAAAGCATTCTAGAAGCTATTAATATGAAGATGAGTAATATTTGACTCCTACTCTTAGGAAGCTTACAATCTAGGGGGGAGTAGACAAGAGCACAAACCATTTTATTCCCAGGGGTAAAATGCAGTTTAGCCCCAGGGAAGTCTTCCCCAGGGGAGGTTCCGTGTAGAGCTGCAGCCTGCTCTGAGTAGAGGACAACAGACATCACCCTGGGATGGAACGTATCCTTGGTGGAGGTAGCCATGTTAGCAAAGACAAAGACATGAAGCAGCTTGGTGGTGCGGGAAACCCCATTCAGTAATATTAGGGCCTGAGCTATAACTCAGATAGGGGTGGAGTTATGAAACAAGAAGAGGCTCTTACACTAAGCATGGGAATTGATCCTGCAGGCAATGGGAGAACACTGAAGGTTCCAAATGGGGATGTGACATGGCAAATGTAGAATGTGTTTAAAATGGTAATGTCTGTTTGAGAAACCAAGATGGCGGCATAAGGTAAACACCTATACTGCTGCTTCGCACAACAATTTTAAAACTGCAACTGGAAGACAGAGCGGACATCGTCCAGAACCATCGGAAAGCTGGCTGAGTGGAAATTCTACAACTAGAAGGAAAGAGAAAAGGACACTGAGACTCAGGAGCTATGGAGGTGTGGAGACCCATGCGCGAGGAAAGGGCGGGGGGCTGAACACGCAGCTGGCTTACTCGCGGTGCGCGGAGCGGGTGGGCAGCAAACGCGCAGCTAGCTTTCTCATTCGGGAGGAAAACAAAACCTCCCAACTGCACTGAAATCCAGCTCCGGGTGAGACATTGGGTACCAGACTCATTCGGGGAGAAACTGGACTGTCTGGCAGTGGGCAAAACTCAAGAGCAGCATTCTCTCAGAGGGGCGCAGCCATGGCCGGGAGACACAGAGACACAGGGCCCTCGTAGGGCAGGGATGACGGGAAACCAAGGCTGTCTGCTCCACCCTGAGACTCCGCCCCATCCAAGCTGAGCACAGAAGCCCTCCCAGTGGAGACACTGCTGATCCTCACAGCCAATTGGCCTGAAGGTCAACTCCCCCCAAAGATACCAACAACAATCAAGGCTTAACTACAACAAGACTGCACACACAGCCCACAATGGGGTGCACCAAGAGTGTCCACCTCAGGTAACTGGGGAGGCTGAGCTACTGGGCCCTGCTAGGACACCTAGCACACAAATCCACTCTATCATCTCAGGGAAGCAGCTAAAATGTGGAGACAAAGAGGCAGGCCACAAATGAAGGAAATGGAGGAAAGCAAAAGACTGGATATAGAGTTCAAAACCACGGTTATAAGGTTTTTCAAGAATTTCCTAGAAAAGGCCGATAAATTTAGTGAGACCCTCGAGGATATGAAAAAGGACCAACTAGAAATTAAGCATACACTGACTGAAATAAAGAATATTATACAGAGACCTAAAAGCAGACTAGAGAATCGCAAGAATCAAGTCAAAGATTTGGAATACCAAGAAGCAAAAAACACTCCTCCAGAAAAGCAAAAAGAAAAAAGAATCCAAAAAGTTGAAGATAGTGTAAGAAGCCTCTGGGACAACTACAAGTGTACCAACATCAGAATTATGGGGGTGCCAGAAGAAGAGAGAGAGCAAGATACTGAAAACCAATATGAAGAAATAGTGACAGAAATCTTCCCCCACCTGGTGAAAGAAATAGACTTACAAGTCCAGGAAGTACACAGAACCCCAAACAAAAGGAATCCAAAGAGGACCACACCAAGACACATCATAATTAAAATGCCAAGGGCAAAAGACAAAGAGAGAATATGAAAAGCAGCAAGAGAAAAACAGTTAATTACCTACAAGGGAGCACCCATATGATTGTCAGCTGATTTCTCAACAGAAACTATGCAGGCCAGACAGGAATGGCAAGAAATATTCAAAGTGATGAATAGCAAGAACCTACAACCAAGATCACTCTACCCAGCAAAGCTATCATTCAGAATGGAAGGTCAGATAAAGAGCTTCACAGATAAGAAAAAGCTAAAGGAGTTCATCACCGCCAAACCAGAGTTGTATGAAATGCTGAAAGGTATTCTTTAAGAAGAGGAAGAAGAAGAAAAAGATAAAGATAAAAATTATGAACAACAAATACTTATCTATCAACAAGTGAATCTAAAAACCAAGGGAATAAAAAATCTGATGAACAGAATAAACTGGTGAATATAATAGAATCAGGGGCATAGAAAGGGAGTGGACTGACAATTCTCAGGGGAAAAGGGGAGTGTGGGGTGCGGGAAGAGACTGAACAAAAAGCATACACCTATGGATGAGAACAGTGGGGGGGGGGGTAAGGGCAGAGGGTGGGATAGGAACCTGGTGGAGGGGAGCTATGGGGGGAAAAAAGAGGAACAATTGTAATAATCTGAACAATAAAGATTTATTAAATTTAAAAAAATTGTAATGTCTTTTTATGTTTAAAAACATGATATATGCATCATAGAAAAGTTGGAAATCACACAAAATTATAGAAACAAAATAATTATGTGTAGTCTTAGCACCCAGAGACAATCAGCACCATCACTGTGCTGCTTTTCCTAAAAATCTTTCAGATGTATAAATGTATTTTATGCAGATATATACGTAAATTATACACACACACACACACACACACACACACACACACACACACACACATATTCCAACAGATGATCTATGTTAGAGAGAGAGCAGCCTTATTGAAAAGATGCTTCAACAAGCCCCTGAAGGGGAGAAGTAAGGCTTGGGCACTCCCCACTATGGAAGAAGGAAGGGGATAAATACACTAAAGGAGGACTAGGAAGGAGCAGCAAAGCTCTACATGGGGACAAAGAGTCAAAAAAAAAAGAAAATCTCCTGCCGGGCCAGTGTGGCTCAGTGATTGAGTGTTGACCAATAAGCCAAGAGGTCACAGTTTGATTCCCAGTCAGGGCACATGCATGGGGTGCTGGCTCCATCCCCAGTAGGGAGTGTGCAGGAGGCAGCCAATTGATGATTCTCTCTCATCATTGATGTTTCTATCTCTCTCCCTCTCCCTTCCTCTCTCTCTAAAAAGCAATAAAAACATTTTTAAAAAAGAGAGAAAAAACTATTTGGCTGCATGGTATTTAACTGGGATTTATTAGATTGTTTGTTGTGTGATGTAAATCTACTCCCCTCTCTTCTTTAAATTTCTTGAGTAAATTCAATGTTGCTCATCCACTCATGCTTTTGTGTGTATACATGTATATATAGCTATATGTATAGCTTTCCACCTAGAATTCTTTACTTTGATTGTATCTCTATTGACTAGATAATAGTATATGTCTTTGAGTAAGCTTTTTTTCAGAAAGACTAAATGAACAATCATTGCTAATATTTAGTTAGCACTTACCATGTGCCAAATGATTTTTTTATCTGTATTAACTCATTTAATCTATACAACAACCCTAGGAATAAGTTACTATCATCATCTACTTTTTACAAATGAGAAAGTTATAACACAGAGAAGTTAAGTAACTTGCCTAAAACCCCACAGCTAACAAGTGGCAGAACTGGGATTTGAGCCCAGGCATTATATGATAAATCCCAATGCTTAGTCATTTAACTGCACTGTGTAATATAACTTTGAATCCTTACATATCTGTGAAAACTTTTACTATTACCATCACTTTTAAGCAATAAGAGGAGGTGTAAACAATTAAGATGTAAACTGAAAAGTTATCATTGAATTTGTCAATTGGAAAGTCATTGAATGACAGAGCTATTTTCAGGGGAGCCATAGAGATAGAAATCAGATTAAAGTGGGTTTTAGAGGCAACTACTAACAGGTGTATCCTATAAGTTCAAGGAAGTGAGTATGTTTAGATACCTAAATCAGTCTATATTTATCTAGCTATCCGTCCAGCCAACCATCCATTCATCTATCTACCTACCCATTTATCTAGCTATTTTGCTATTTATATGAATATGTATCTATGTATATGTACATGTATGTACATGAGGGTGAGAGCACGTAGATGTAGCATGGTATGTAGGTGGCACCTTTCCTATACAAAGACTAAGACAAGAAAGTTATATATAAAGTTACATATAAATGGGAGAGCTTAGCATGTTTACTAGTACAGTCTGAAAACATCATAAGAAAGATAAAAGAGAAATATAGATAGTTAAGCAGCTAAATCCCAAGGAAATCAGGCAGTAATGGAATCAAGAGCATAAATGGAGAAGCTAGCTTTGAATAGAGAGGACTCCTCTGAGCCGGGAAAGAAGTTGTAGAGATAGGCACAGATGTGCTTTACATCCGGGCTCCTGCCTAGTGCCACTTTTGTTGAGAATGAGAAGTATAGGGGAATGGTAAACACTTAGAAGATGTTCTGAGAATAGGAGATGCTGTGACATAAAATAAGGAAAAGATGAGCAAGCTGTGTTGTAGGGTTAGTTGAGACTGGAGACCAGGTATTTGGAGGACATTTTTTTCAGGGAAGGTCTGCAGGTCTTGTTATCATCCTGATATTATTAAATATTATTATATGTGAGGCGTGGAACTAACTGCTCTTTAGGTAGTATCACATTCAACAACTTCATGAGGCAAGAGTTATTACCTCCATTTTAAAGGTTCAAGAAACTAAGGCACATGGAGTATAAACTAAACATACCTATCTCCACAGCTAGTAAAAGAGTGACTGTGGGACTTATTATTCCCCCCAGTACCTGGAGAAAGCTGAACTCCAAACTACTCGAACTCATAATAAATTGTGGTTTACTGGATCTATTAGAAGAAATTTTATTAGGAAGCATTGGCTGAAAACAAGGTGACATGCTGGGAAGTAACAGAGAATCTCACAAGTCATTTCTAACAAGAGCTCAGTCTGAACTGGCATCTAAGGGGCTGAGTCTCAGATGAGAACAGGGTCTAAAGCAACTGCATAGAGACATGTTTTCCAGCCTTACCAACCTGGCCTCAGCATACCGTACTAGCCTCTCTGAGCTCGACTGTTCTACTCATCACTAGGTTTTAGCCAAGATGCTGGGAAACACCAACAGCTAAGGGTCCAATTTAAGAGGACAAGTAAATGTCATATTTAAAACTGATTTTCAGTCACTCACGTGGGTCATTTGCCATCTGGACAAGGTCATTAGGAAATTGTCTAATCTTGTTGCTCCTACAGCACCCATGCCACATTCTTATTTCAGCATCTATCACGTGCTCCTACAACTGTTGGTTTACATATAGTTATCCTCAGTACATGGAGGATAGAGAATCTTATGATTATATTCATGGGACCTATTAGAATATTTGCTAAATAGTAGGAAATATGTAAGAATTAAAAATAAATGAATAAATAAGCAACTGTGGTTGCATGGGTTAACAGTATATTTTAAAATGCAGTATATTGTAAGCAGTAGCTTCAAATTTAATGTTGATGAAGAGGTATCAAGTAGAGACTCTGTTAGGCTTGTAATAAATAAGAGTTAGTTCTTTATCCTAACATTTGAGGTTCTCCAAGATTTGAGCTCAAACTACCTTTTGTATGATATTTCCCTTGAAATAACAATCAATAACTATTCACTGAGTCTTGCCTAAACCTCTACTTGTCCATATTCTTCTCACCACCAGGATCAACCTTCCTCTCTATACTAGTATTTGTAATTTGAAATTTACCTAAGCTCTAAGCTCAGCAGCCACCTCCTCAAAGCCTTGTAACATTGCTGTGGTTGGAATAAATCTCTCCTTTTTTTCTATATTCACATAACCATAACCTTTCCCACTTACTGTACTTAGAAATCTCATTGTGATGTTTGCAAAGTATGGGGAAATATTTGAATTTGGGCTCAACAATTGGCTAATTTGGTGACTTTAAAAAGTTACTTAGACTCACTGAAGCTCACAATATTCATCTTTGAAATAAAGAATAGTAATACCTCCTGCTGTCACTGTGAAAATTACAATATTGAATGTAAGTAAAAGGCTCTTTCTCTTCCTTCTTACAATTTTTTGTGTTTGGGTAAGCTTCTAGTCTACTAGACTCAAGTTTTTTAAAGGCAGAGGTACTCTTTGGTGACTCTTATAATATTCCAAACATATAATACTCAATAAAAATGAAAATGAATATGTAATATACGTGTTATTTTAATGTAAATAGGTACTGTGAAGGTAATTAGAAAGGTGTTTTTCCTTTAGTTATGTTAGCTACTTTCTCCTATAATCTTCATGACAAACTTTATATCAAAGCCCCTCTAAATAAACAAAAGTTAGATAATGTTTAGTCATTAACTCTGAACTAGTCATGATTTCATTTATAAGATTTTTGTTGTAGATAGACTCCAGTGTTGAGACAATTAACAGCTAGTTACTTTAGTTATAAGTAGTGAAAATTAACTCTACCTGGCTTTAGCAAGAAAAAGATATATATTAGAAAGGTTCCTTACAGTTTTCAGAATTAAAGAAAGAACTGAAAAATCAGGACAGAAATTTCAGTGGCCAGAAAACATGGACTATACCTCAAGGCCATTGCCATTGGATGACCATCTTCAACCTTCCTCCAGGAACAGATCTCCAGGTCAAGAATTTTCTTCTGGGGAAAAGAATTTGTTTGGCTTCAACTGGATTTCACACCCATCCACAGGACCAGGGGATCATGATTGGCAGCCTCTCTGAGCCAAATACTAGGAAAGGCAAAGGTTAAAATAGAAAACAACTCACCAAGATATGATGCTCTGTTTTTGTGAGTTTTTATGAATCCAACTGTATTTTTTTAAATTACCACCTCCCAATTTATGAGAATAGAAATGTGGGGAATTGTAGACTACAAATATGGACTTTGTTCTAACTAATAAATAAAATTGTTTTTTAACTAAGGAAAAATACCTTAAAGCTCAAAACCATACCATACAGGGTATTAAGGGAGACAGTCATGCGCAATTCACCTTATAAATACATTATTGTTTTTCTCTGCATTTGACCATTAGATTTATCATCTGTGGCACAAAGGTTTTGAGGTAAAGTCTATTCAGTGATAGGCAAATATTAATAAGGAATACTTCCTGTAAGACTCACTCATTCATTCATTTATTCATTCAACATGTGCTTATTGTGAGCATAGGAGCAGGAGCTGGGGATACAAAGGTACACAAAACTGACATGAGGCCTGTGCTCACAGATCTTACAGACCAATCAAAGAGAAAACACTCATAATTATGTAGTAAATATATAGGTACTGATAAGGATAAATCCTATGAAGAAAAAGTAAAGTTCCTGTGAAAAACATGAGTGGAAAGTTTACTTTATATTGAGTAATCAAAGTAATCAAAGAAGGAGTTTCTGAATAAGTTGAAGCCTCTCATTTTAATCCACTAAGGGAAATAATGATAGTGATGGTAGATATGAAGATGTGGATTCAGATACATTTTAGGAAATGGATTCTACAGCACTTTGTACAATTTTATTGCAAATGAATGATTCTCAGGTTTTTGTCATGAGAAACTGGATAAATGGGGGGTGTCATTAGCCAAGGTCACTGATCACTGGAATAACAGTAAACCTGGAGGAACTGTCAAGCGTTAAAGTTGTTAAATTTTGGATGCTACATGATATTCAATGGGAGATGTCATGCAAGCCACAATATATATAGATCTGAACATAAAAGAGTCTGGACTGAAGATATAAATTTGAATGTTGTCATTTATAGGCATTAATTGAATTTATGGGCAAGGGTAAGATTCCTGTAAAAGGATGTGTAGATGGAGATAAAGTGAGGACTTTGGACTGAGCTCTGGGAAATTCCAACTGTAATACCAGATAGAGGAAGAGAAACTCAGAGAAGGGATTGAGTAAGAGTCTCAGAGACATATGTGAATAAAAGAATGTGGAATACAAAAGATAAGAAAATAAGAAACAACATAAAGGATGCATATAAAGTACTGTGGAAATGTAGAGGAAAAAGATCAGATTTGTCTTGGAACTAGCTGGTTCCTATTTAAGAAAGGTGTGAAAGAGTAGTTGCATTCTAAAACAATTACTGTTTTTCTTTCCAGCCTTCCTGGGTAGGAGCCAGCTCCAATGAAATCTAAACTTGTAATAACTTGCTTTTTCAGAGCACATTGGTGGCATTGTGAATCTTGGAAAACCATCAGATTTGACAATGCCTCTGGATGAGAGAGTTTCAGAAGTCTCTCCTTTTAACCCTTTTAGTTACATGATTATGAAAATCAAATTGACTTAGGAGGCAACTAGCAAAGTTACACTATTTTTTATAAAAAGGTGTCTTTCTGCATTGGGCTTGGATGAGGCCCTCACATCTTTTGGGTGGAGAACACAAAGTGCTATTAAGTTGTCTTAAAATTCAAAAGGCTATAGCCCCTGTGAAGAAGGAAGATGGTTTTTATTACCCATCCCAGTGGAGATGGCATGTGAGATGATATTTGAAGCATGGGTAGGCTGGGACTTGCAGACATGGGAATAAGAGAACAATAGACAGAAGGTGCCATGTGCAAAAGTGTGTGGAAAGGCAGAGGATGATCACAGAGAAGAGAGAATTACTCATGACTAGAGTATCAGTGGTCTGGATGAGGGCAGAGCGAGATAAAGCATGAAAAGTGTTTTAGAGCCTCGTTATAAACAACATTAAATGCCATGCCAAGAGCTTTGCCACTGGGAAGCAGTAGGAAAGAAGATACTCCTTTGGATTGGCGGGGGGGGGGGGGGGGGGGGCGGGGGTGCTGTGTTCTTTAAATTGATCTGTATTTTGGCTTCTCTCTGTTGCTGCCTCTTGATATGGAGAGAAAGAGAGAGAAATAGTTCCCCAGGCAAAATAATGTATGGGAATAATGCTCCCTGGTCAAAAACAGCTAGTGACAAGGGAGGAGGAAGAACATCAGTAAAGCAGCACAGAGCTGGTGGAGGCAGAGCTGGTGTGCATAAAGAATTTCACTTGCTAAATTCCGTGTTAATGACTGCAGGCCTAAGGCATTTTTCCAGATGGGTGCCTGTAACCTCTGGACTCGGAAGAGGAAGAAAAAAAGAACAAAAACAGAACTCTGTTCTTCCATTTGCTTTTACTTCATTCTTCAAAGCAGTTATTTGCCTTCCATTACCAATATAACTTCTGTTCCCTCCCCAAGTCCTCAAGGAATTATTTTTGAGTAAAGAAGTGGCAAAATTAAGTTGAGTTATAGGAAGATTACCCAACATGGCATTTAATGTTGTTTATCCATTATCCCAGTGGATCTTGGGATAGATTGAAGGAGGGCATTACAAGAGATCTGATGAGAGTTAATATAGAACTAAACTAGGGTAGGATAAAAGAAAGAGACTAATTTGACAAAGACTGTAGAAATGGAAATGAAGCAAATTGCTGGCTGATTAGACTTGGTAGCAAGAAGGAATAGTGAGTAGGGGGCCAACCCCAGTTTGCCAGGGACTCTTGCAGTTTTAGTGTTAACAGTCCCACTCCTGAAAAATCTTTCTATCCTGGACAAATCAGAATTGTTGGTCATCCTTAGGAGGCTGTGATGGTTGTAAGATTTCAGTTCTGGGTAGCTCAGAGAATTATTGTCTTTAAAAGAAATTGAAGGCACAGGAGGAAGGAGGGCTGGAGGAGAAAGATAACGAGCTAAGGTTTTAAGAATGTTAAGTTCCAGGATCCTGTGGGGCAGCCGGCGTGGGGCAGCTGGCGTGGGGCAGCTGATCAACTGAGGATAGCTGAAGTTGTGATATTGGGTAAATGTGCCAAGGGAGAAAGTTTAGGGAGAACAATAATCAGGAAAACAATGGGTCCTTGAATGCCACCATTTAGAAGTTGGGGGAAGGAATAGGAACTTGAGAGGGACAAGAAGAAGGAGCGCACAGTGGAACAGAAGGTTGACAGGAAAAGAAAATAAAGAAAGATCTTCCTGCCAATTATTCTTCAATGTTCCATGATTTAAAAATATAATTTTAAAAAATTACAAAATAAGAAAAAGCGTTTGGATTTTGTGACTAAGCTGTTATTGCTGACCTTGGTGGAGGAATTTTAGTGATATAGCAAGACATTGCAAATAAACAGTCAGGAACAGGAAGACAGAACAAAGACTCTCAAGGAGCTTGGTGATGGAAAAAAATTATGATAATAAGCTAATAATTTACTATTTGATATTACACTAACTTCTAAAATACTAATGGGCAATTAATAAGCCATCTTTTTTGAGAAAAAGCACAATATAAAGTTATGAAATGTATTCCAGTAACTAGTTGTGGGACTTACAATGTCACTAGCTCCACCCGAACCCATCCTCCCTTAGGTCTGTAAAGCAAATGGCTCATCTTGGATGATTTCTAAGGTTTTCCTCCAGCTCCATTGGACCTCATTTCTAGAATTTGAGACTATGAATCAAACAACTGTTTTCTGTGACACACAGTTGTGGTTTTGGAACTCCAGACAGTTTCTCTGAATTATCTAAGGTAGCATTATCCAACTGAACTCACTATCATGATGTAAATGTTTTATATCTGTGTTGTCCAAAACAAGAACCACTAGCCACGTGTGGCTATTGAGCATTTGAAATGCGTCTAGTACAACTAATGAACTGAATTTTAAATTTTATTCAATTTTATTAATTTAAATTCAAATAGTCACATATGGCTTGCATATGGCTTGAGGCTACTGTATTGCATAGTACCGCTCTAAAGAATTATAATGAATGTCTCAAAAAATTTCAAACCCAAATTAATTTAGAATAATCATATACTATGTGCAGTATTTTGTTGATAGGAGGACTCCAAAACAGACAAGCCCTTGAGAACTTTAGCTGCCAAGACATTTTACTAAATGAATGCAGAGTAAAAGGAAGCCATGTCGGCTGCTACTAAGGTAACTGTCCTGACAGAGAATGAATTTCACTGCTGGAAAAAAAATGCTCCTAGGAAGGTTATTTTCATTTTTATTCCTGCCAAAAGTAGGAATACATGTGTTAGGAGTTACTAATTGGTTGGGAAGAAGCTTAGAAAGATGCTGAAAATAGATCATGACTTACTATATGTAGTGTGTGCCTAACTTAGTCCTAATTGCTTAACTAATTACAGTGCAATAAAAGCTGTACACAAAGCAGAGCTTATTATCTAAACAAAAATGATTAAAAATAAAAAATGGTCTTTCTAAAAGTCTCTTCTTAGATCACCCCTATTAGTTGTAACTGTTAATAAAAAATTAGGTGTTAAATTTCAGAAAAATCAGCTTTTTGTTCTCTTCATAGGTCAAGCTATTAACTAGGGAAGAACATTTCTTTTTTCTTGTAGAGAGATTCCATTCTGATCTCACTGTGAATAAAGGCAAAAACAAGGTTGGAACTTAATAAGATGCCACAGGGAGGAATCATCACTACCATAGTTTTCTAACTGCAGATATAAACATCAATTCAGTGTTTATTAATTCACCAGTGTCATCATTTTTCATCTCAAGGTCAGAGAACCACTTCTTGAGGCACACCAGTTGATCAGTGTTCAGAGCATGGGTGTGATTCTAAAATGTTAGCAAGTAATATGGCCATTGATGTTCAAATAGTTGGGAACACTTTTATCTAATAGCCACAAACCCTAGCCAGTCAGTCACCTCAGTACCAAAGGTGCCTTTTATCATATGCAACACTTAGAACTAATATTGTCTGTATAGTGATAAATTAAAAAGGAATAAGAGCAGTATAAAAGGCATTGAACTAGGAGACCTGGGTATGGTCCTGAGCATAGTACTTACTAGTTAGAAAGCAAAGCTAAGCTCTCTGGTCCTCGGTTGGCTCATTTATAAAATGAGTACACTATTAGTTTTGCTTTCCATTCTGCATTGTTGTGGAGCTCAAATAAATAATGACTGTCAACGCATACAAAAATCATAATGTACTTTCCAATTGTAAGCATGAATCTAAATTAATAGCAATAATTCTGATTATTATTACAATGTCCTGGAATGCCCAACTCTGCATATAGAAGTAGGAAGCCTCTCCTATATATTACATTAATGACTCTCTGAAGAAACATTCACATGGTAAAAGTGACACCCTGGTTTGGAGGTTCCTCATTAAATTAAACATGGAATTATTATATGACTCAGAATTTTCACATAAAGAATTAAAAACAAGTCTTCAAAAAACAAATAAACAAACAAAAAACCCTGTACAAAAATGTTCATAGCATTGCTATTCACAATAGCCAAATAAATAAATAAATTGTGGGATATAAATACAATGGACAATTATTCGGCCATAAAAAGGAATGAGGCATTAATACAGAGTTGGTGCCAGGTAGAGATAGAACCTTGAAAACATTATGCTAAGTGAAAGAAGGCAGACATAAAAAGCTACATTATATAATTCCATTTATATGAACTGTCCAGAATTGGCAAATCCCTACAGGCAGACAGCTGATTGCAGGGTTAGTAAAAAATGAGTTTTCTTTAGGAGTGATAAAAACTTTGTGGAACAAGACAGTGGTGATATTTGTACAACATTGTAAATGTACTAAATGCCACTGGATTGTACACTTTAACATTATTAAAATGGTAATTTTATGTCATGAATATCATATCACAATAAAATATTTGCTATTAAAAAAAGTTGAACCTCCAGTTTGAAAATTGATTAAACTTAGAAAAATTAGATTCTGCTGTGGGTTAACAGCCATTTTGCAAAATACTAATCTAATAATCCAGTAATTTACTCTAAGCATCCTCTAGACTAGAGCTATCCTATATAATAAAAGCCTAATATGCTAAGTGTCCAGTCATCCTGGATAATATAGACCAGCATTGTTGTCCATTCAACCAATCAAAGAATAATATGCTAATGATATGTTAAGGTCACTCAATCGCTTGCTATAAAGTTCACTGACCACCAGGGGGCAGATGCTCTGATCAGTAGGTTAGCTTACTGCTGGGGTCCGGCCGATCGGAACTGAGCCAGTCTGGCCAGAAACACCCTGGAGCCCTCCCGTGGTCCCTCCCCAGCTGACCAACCTCCCATGTCCCTCCCCAGCCCCAATCATGCACTGGTGGGGTCCTTCAGCCTGGCCTGCGCCCTCTCACAATCCGGGACCCCTCAGGGGATGTCAGAGAGCCGGTTTTGGCCTGATTCCGCAGGCCAGGCTGAGGGACCCCACTTGTGTACAAATTCATGCACTGGGCCTCTAGTAACAAATATATGAAAAGAGGACAATGACTTATCTAGACCAGTAGTTCTCAGCCATGAGGTCATAACACATAGTGGCTTTCAGTCAGCTGTATGAAAAGGCAAGAGCTACATGTAGTACGATGGAATTGTATATAACCTACCATATTACCCACGAGAAAAGTCCCCCAACTCACTATGTAATTACCTAAGAAGGAGCATATGGGAAAAGTGTTTTGGAATGCTGGTCTATATTATTCAGTATGAAATATCTGCAGTCCAGATGGTTCCAGATGGTTATCAGATGGTTTCAGAATAATGCCAGGACAATTTCCTTAGAGCAGAGAACACCATGACACATCAGCAAGAAAATTAAACAAATGTGAGTAATAGACCAGTAATTTTTTCCAATAATGTTCAAGGATATGTCAAGATATTTAAGAATTAGTCTTCCTTGCCTTAGTTGATGTGACTCAGTTGGTTGGAGTATCATCCCTCACACCAAAAGGTGGTGGGTTCGATTCCTGATCAGGGCACACCCCCAGGTTTCAGGTTAAATCCCCAGTTGGGGAGCATATGAAAGGCAACAGATTGATGTTTCTCTCCCACATACCTATCTCTCTCTCTCTCTCTCTCTCTCTCTCTCTCTCTCTCTCTCTCTCTTTCTTCTCCTTCCTCTATCTAAAATAAAAATCAGTAAAAATTTGGAAAAAAAGTGCACAAGATTTACTCTTCCATCCCACCATTGGGAAATTCTATAGTCAGCAAGCCACAGAGATTTGATACCCTCTAGCAAAGTAATTAATGGCCTACTAAACACCCCAATAAGAGCACTTCACAAGGAAGGTACAGAATAATGAGACCAAGGCCCTACACGTAACTCAAGGAAATGGAAGAAATAAATTAGAAAAGAGAAAAAGAGAATGTCAGAGGTACCAAAGGAATGACTCAAAAGTCTTTCAATTTTCTAGAGAAAATATGCAATTTTTCTGGAGAAGACTTTTAGCATGGGCACGACTAATTTATCAATGTGTGGATTTTAGCCCCTAAACTACAACTTTATCATTAACACAGGTAACATAAAAATATTTGAAAATTGATTCCAACTTTTGAATAGTAAACTAAAGGATCTCCCAAGAAGAGAATCAACATTTTTATTCTTACATATAGCTAAATTTATACAATTATCAAGTAGATGTTAAAATTTATAAATACATTTCATTTCCTATTCTGACTTTAGCTCTTTTATTTTCATATACCCCCTGAAATTGGGTACTTTGCGAATGTCATTATACACTCTGGGCCCCGTATAGATCTTCAGTCAAAATGGAAATACTCACAGGACCTGAGACAGATGAGAATCTGCTGTGAAATCCTCTTAAAATTAAAATGACACAAAGCAACATTTCAACTGATGGATAGAGCATATCCAACAGGCATTTGAACACACATTTTGGTGGGGGATACTTTTGTATCAAACTTTTCTTTTTTAAAATCTTGATTTCTCCATTCACACAAAACCCAGATCTGGTGAAACCTCAGGCAGGTTTATAAATGTAAACCTTCAGTCAGGGAAGGGAGACATCTACTGGTGGATAAAATAAAAAATGCTAGATATATTTATAGATGTATTTATATCTATATATAGTACTATAAACATATACAAATTCTACATGTGTAATATATTTGTATTTTGCCTGTTAGTATATTTATATGTACACACACACACACACACACACACACACACACACACACACACACCAGGTAAAACAAGTATTCAACCAAAGGCATTTTGTAAATAGTAAAAAGGACAAGTTAAAATATACTTTCTTAATACATAAACTGTGACCTGATGTAGTAAGATACAAAGAAAGATACAGGCAAGCACGGTTGGTTAATGTAACAGAAAATATATAACTCAGAAACCTACCTTGATGAATAAGGTACAGTCTGTTTCTCTCTAAAAATTTCAATATTATTTCAATATAGTAAATTTTGATTTCTCATGTGATTTTACTCCAATAGAGGAACTACACCAGATTACTATTTTTGTTTACCTCTGACATTATTTTGGGCCATTTATACATTTCACTTTGGTCTCAATCTTTGTAAATAGTTCTCTGAATTTTTATTTATTTAATTCAAACTGATAATGCTCAAATGATGTAATTTCTAGGTTGGTGTCACAGAACTTCATTGTGCTTGCATGGACCAATGTCATTACCATCTGCTGGCTGGGTGATCAGTGAAGCAAATAATCTCTTCTCTACACATCAAACCCCATGCCTTCTTGCTATTTCTCTCTCTTTTCTAAAATGGGAGGAAAAAAATCCTTTCCCCAATCAGCAGTAATCTCTCCAAAGGTCTTTTAATTTCAAAAGTCATAAGTGTTAATTAGCTATTATTAAGTGCCCTCTGTATAAATTAACATGATTGATGGAAAAATTAAGGCTAATGAAAAATGTGGCAATGCATGTATTTTTAAGTGACTATATTAAAAGATGGCGGTCCCTCTGGGCAGAATTCAGGCCCTCTGTTCTGTACCCTGACTTATTATTATCTCTTGCTATCTCTCCTCCACTACTTTTTTTTTTTTTTTTGCAATAGGGGAAAATGTGAAATCTTTAACTTTTTAATTCAGTTACTTTACAATTTTATTTTTTTTTAACTTGGGACACTTATTTAATATGCTCTCATGAGGTAAAAAATATCCCTCAATTTTAACCCTCCAAATGGAAGTAAATGTCCTCTATTTAGAAAGAATCAAATACCTCTCTTCTCTGGGTGGCTGGGAGGTAGTGTGGGAGCCCGCAGGGCACCCACACTGTGGAGCAGGAGCTATATGCCCAGGGCTGGTGAGGCACCAACCTCCCTCCTTTCATTTCCTTACCTCACTCTAGAGTATTTGGGACAGAGTTCAAAATTAACAACAGTTTTTCACAAAAATTAAAATGGAACCTACACACCGATACCTACTATTGAAAGTTAAATAATATAAATTTGACACTGAAGATTACTAGGTTTATTTGGAGGAGAAGGTTCTTTGTTTTTTATTAAAGTATGTAGGATTGTCACAATGAGAACAGTTCTGTAGTTGAAGATTTGGGGCATCTAATTCAATACAAATATTAGTGAGAATTTTCAAGAATAAAAGATAGGGTAATAACACTGTGTGGTATCAGACTTCATAAAGTATATAAATGTCTAGTCACTGTATTGTACACCTGAAATTAATATAAGAATGCATGTCAACTAAAATTAAAAAATTAATTAAAAATTAATAAATTAAAAATTTTTTATTCCAGGATAAAGGTGGTCAAAAGTCATGAAATAAAACTACCAACACTTCAAAGATAACAATGTTCATTTAAAAGTATAAGCAGAGTGGTTTTTTTTCATACAATGCATGAAATAGATTTTAGTGTTCTTCTATAGATAACTGGAAGGCAGGCACAGTGTATATTTATATATATTTATATATATATAAAAGTTTAACCGTTTGACCGTTAGACCATTCCACTGGTAGCTATGACACACGATGCCCACCAGGAGGCAGATGCTCCGACCGGTAGGTTAGGTTGCTGCTGGGGCCCTGTCAGCCCCAAATCTGGTTCACTTGCACCAGATTCCCTTACTATGTGCACAAATCCGTGCACCGGGCCACTAGTTAATAATATTTCTTAAAAATTACTTTTATCCATAATCAAACCTTATCTCCAAAATATAAAATCCTTGTCTTATGTTTTAGTAAAAAATGGAAAAGCAATTATTTTATGTTTGTTTTGTAAAGACTACATCATTTTTCAAATTTACCATCCTTTTTAGAAGCATCAAAATAACTTCAACTTTGGACTTCTAAGTTCCCTAAAATGGTTCAAAACACCCAAAATGTCTTCACAATGTCCAAAAGTGATATATTATATGTAGGCAATAAACAGCTTAGCTTGCCTGATTGCTGTATTAATGGTTTGGGCAGGTGTGTTTCCATCTTCTTTATCAATCTCTCTCCCTGCCTCCCATATCAATCTCTCTATGAATACTTAAGAAGCCAGTGATGGCGAACACTTGCAATGCTAACCACTGCCTCATGTCTGATCTGTGGGACAATGTTTACTGTGACACATTGCACTTCGGGTTATTGTGACTTGCATCTTTTTAATATTTTCTTGGAGCTCTGTGCTTTCTGCAGGCGCTCAGACCTTGTTCAGAGGCGATCTAACATGCATCCAGGGGGACTGCTGCACTGGCTGTGGGGGCGGCCGCGTTAATTAGCTCACTGCCTTTTCCGTGGGAGAATGTTCGGAGTTGAGAACAGCACTGCATTTATGAGGCGCATTAACATATTGCTTGTAGGGACAAAAAGAAGAAAGAAAGCTGAGTGATGGGAAACAAAGATGGGCTCAAAATTACGATCATAATTGTTGACTGGTCTAGTCAGATGCAAGGACACTGAGCGCCAGAAGGATGTGGTAATTTGTGGCAGCCTCAGTGAGGGAGCGAGAGGACCCCTATTTAAGGGAGGAAGCTGTAAAAGGATCAATTTGATAATGAGATTTGGGGGAAAAAAAGTAAGTTAGTGCTATTTCTGGTGTTATATGATTTTTAATGTCTGTGGATCTACAGTTAAGTCTTACTATGGAAACAAACAGCAAGATTGAGGTGGAATGCACTCACTGTCCTCCTCACTCACACAAATCCCTCCTAAAGTGGAAGTACCCCAAGATTTAGTGAGAGACACAATTCCATTTTAAAAAAAATAGATTGCGTATATTGTGGCTTGGCATTTGAATCTGGAAAATGCTTCTTGGTGCTCTCAAGTATTTTCATTAACATTTTCCCCCAAAGGAAGTCATAATTAAGCAATCAATGATGTCGCAATATGGCTATCGTGAGAAAGTGAAAAAAAAAAAAATCTTCCAAGGCAGAAAGATAAATTTATGCTAAATTTCAGTGAAGTATAATTTAAAATAAAACCTAGAAACAACTCAGATGTTTTAAAAATATTTCATTCTGGCAAATGATGTGAAGAAAGAACATGTCACAGAAATCCCAGCTATGCAGGAAAAGTGCCTGTCTCTTAGCACAGGTGGCCAAGGCCCAGATGCCTTCTTTTAAACTTCATAATGTTAAACTATACTTCACTTAAAGAAGCAGGTACTTAGACTTCGCACTTTTTAGTGAGCTTGTAAGAGAGGTAACAGTTTGGAAATAGAAACTTAATGTACCTTCCTATCTTACCTTTCCACACACATGCATCCTGTCTCTGGTTAGCCCCAGTATTCATTCCATCTGCTGGGGTGGGGTGTCAGGTGGGCAGGACTAGGATTGCTATAGACGAGTGGGGTCTCCACGTGTGGCCCCAGACCAGAAGTATCAATGGAACCCATTAGATATGCAAACTCTCGGGTCCCTACCCGCCCTAAGGATTAAGAAACTCTGGGTGTGAAATCCAGCAATATGCATTTTAATCAGCCCTCCAGGTAATTCCAGGTTGTGTTAAAGCTTAACTATGGCTATAAAAGAATCAAAGAGGAAGAAACAGTATACACAGAATTATTATTTCATTTCTGACATCAAAAATAGAATTTGGCCCTAGCTAGTTTGGCTCACTAGATAGATCGTCAACCTGTAGACTGAAGGGTCCTGGGTTCGATTCTGATCAAGAGCACATGCCCAGGTTGTGGGCTTGGTCCCCAGTGGGGGGTGTGCAGGAGGCAGCCAATCCATGATTCTCTCTCATCATTGATGTTTCTATCTCTCTCTCCCTCTCCCTTCCCCTCTGAAGTCAATAAAAAAAAATATTTTAAAAAATAGAATTTGGCAAAATCAATGATTGTCTCTCATCATTGATGTTTCTAGCTCTTTCTCCCTCTTCCTTCCTCTCTCTGAAATAAATAAAAAATATTTTTTTAAAATAGAATTTGGCAGGACAATAGTCCTGAAAGGATAGCATGTTGGGGGACCAAAAGATTTTCTAAATCTCATTCAACAAATCAAGGGTTAAGCCAAGTGAGTGGGTCATAGATTTTTTTTTTTTAAAGGAAAGTCACAGGTTAAAGAAATAAGAGAAAACCCTTTCTGTTGCCACCCCAAGAGGACATGGGAAGAGAAAGTCAGATAGAAGAGAGAGGAGATATGCCCTGATATCACCATCCTGGGGCTTCTCAGGCACAGCCCTCTGAATGCTGAAGGCTCTTGCTGTACCTGGCAGTGCTCACCTCATCAATGTTGTGGCCAAGCAGAGAGAGGGTCTAGTGTGCATTCCCGAGCTGCTCTTGGTCTCCACGTGGTATTGACACTGGATTGAGAACCAAAGGGCTTTCCAAGGGCACAGTGTGGTTGAGAACAAGCTGACCATGAAGCTGAGCTTGCTGGGTGGTCAGCCTGAGATTCAGCAGTCACTCAGAAGGGTCTACGGCGCACGTAAGACCAGGGAGCAGGCTGAGTTTGTGGGGAAGTTTGCAGGCCCCAGACTTCACTTTAAACCTTAAAGAGTACAGCATATCAAACACACACACACACACACACACACACACACATACACACACACACACATTGTCTAAATAAAGAATAAAAATAAAATATGCAGAATTACATCACATAAAATAATTGTTAAGAAAAATACATGCAAATAAACAAATATTACTTTATTTTATACTAGAGGCCTGGTGCATGAATTCATGCACCAGTGGTGTCCCTCTACCTGGCTGCAGGATTGGGCCGAAACCGGCTCTCCAACATCCCCTGAGGGGTCCCAGATTGCGAGAGGGCACAGGCCAGGCCGAGGGGCCCCACCGGTGCATGATCGGGGCCAGAGAGGGACATGGGAGGGCTCCAGGGCGTGTCCGGCCCATCTCACTCAGTCCCGATGGGCCAGACCCCAGCAGCAAGCTAACCTACCAGTCAGAGTGTCTGCCCCCTGGTGGTCAGTGCACAACATAGATAGCAGTTGAGCAGCCTTAGCATATCATTAGCATATTATCCTTTGATTGGTTGAACAGCTGACAGGACAACCAGACACTTAGCATATTAGGCTTTTATTATATAGGATGGAATATAGAAATTGAAGCTGGAACATGTGCATGCATGTAATTGTTTCAATGAAATATCCTCATGGTCACAAAAGACTGTGTGCCTATGTGGACAGCTTTATAGAACACCTGGGCAGCTCCATCACTCAGGATCTGGGTTCAGGGCTACACACGACCCCAAGCATCTGCTCTCATGCCTAAACCTTTCATGTGCCAGGGAGATACCTCAATGCTTTGCCCTATGTCCTTAAAACAAGATGACTGCTTCCAAAATCTGTGATGGATCAAGGTGATCCCACTGCTGGTGTTCAAAGTAGGCCCTGCTTCACTGCAGGGAGGTTTGAGTAGAGGAGGAATTCTACCAAGTTCTTCCTCTCAGTAAAAATACAATAGAATTATCAAGTAATGAGGTGCCATTTCCCAAAAGTGTCCATTTTCTTGCTTGTTTTCATGCTCCAACTTGTAATCCAAGAGTACTTAAGAGCAAGCTCAGTGTTCAAAGCAGGTATGTGTGACGAGAGGGGACAGGACTCCATCTGGGTCATAGCAATGGTGTTCTTTCGAACAACCATAAATTACAAATAATCATTTTTGGATATGCTCCGGAAGGGAAAAATCTTAGTGAAAAGTGTTCATTTTGATCTTACAACCACTTTAGTTGCACATTGCTAAGCAAAACAATACAATATACTCAAGAGAAATGTTCAAATAGAGTGGATTGTGATCTTGCAAGAAAATAAAATTAATTTTGAATTCACAGTATTCACAGTATGTGATTTGAATTATTGCTTGCTATAAATGTTAGCAAAAAGAAAAAAACAAATAAGAACTTGGTTATTTCACCTTTAGAAGATTGAAATTGCTTTTTAAATTTTAGAACTATATGGTATGCCTGATTGAAAACAAACTGCATGTGAAATGTGCAAAAAATGTGACATTTTAATTAAAAAATTAGAATAAGGAAACAAAAATGCTTGCTTGACTATGAAGATTTATGTAGAAATACTCTCCAAACTGTTTCTATAGAGTCCATTTTCTGGACATTATAGATGAAGGCACAGTCTTTACTAAAGAGACAGTTGAATATGTAGAGTAGGGTATAGTTACCTTCATTTTTAAAAACATACTCATGAATTGAAAATTTGAAAGAAGAAAAACAAAATAAACTGTATGAATCTAAAGAGATGCTGAGGAATATTAGAAATATAAGTAATAATGTTTATATTGTGAAGTTTAATAATTTGTAATATTTTCCTTAGTAACAGTTTTATTATATGCAATTCCATTACAAAGTTTGAACAAATGTAAATTTCATGGATTAATTCCAAATCAAATATTGCTTTAAAATTCTTATTGACAATTCTGGTTGCCACCCCTTCAGCAGAGCTAAATTTCTCCAAATTGAAACCAAAAAAATGTATAAAACTATAACGTCTCATTTGGCAATTACTCTCAATAAGACCAAATTACAAAAATTTTGATCAAACAACATAATTACTAATTCTGCTGAAATGAAATCAAGAAAAATAAATTTATGAAACAAATGTTATATATTGAATTATGCATTTCTTTATTTTATTAGTCATCCAACTATTACCAAAACTGTTTTGCTGATTTTTATATGTATAAAAGCCATAGCTTTAAACACAGTTTTCAATATAAAGGTATATTTGTCAAGGTAAAGAAAAAGAACATATTAAAGTGTGCTATCTTGATTTATGTATACTAATAAAAAGGTAATATACTAATTAGACCAGATAGACTGGACATCATCTGGTCCTCCTCCCAAACAAAGCCACAGTGGCAGGGGCTTAGGCAGAAGTGGTTAGGGGCAATCAGGCCTCCAGGGGAGTAGTTAGGGGTGATCAGGTCTGCAGGGGAGGGCAGTTAGGGTTGATCAGGCCTGCAGGGGAGAGCAGTTAGGGGCAATCAGGCAGGCAGGCAGAGGGGTTGGGGCGATCAGGCAGGCAAGCAGAGTGGTTAAGGGTTATCAGGCAGGCAGGCAGGTGAGTGGTTAGAAGCCAGCAGTCACATGCAGTTTGTTTTCAATTCAGTGGTTAGGATTGCAAGAGGGATGTCCCAGATTGGAGAGGGTGCAGGCCGAGCTGAGGCCCCCCTCCGTGTATGAATTTTGTGCACCGGGCCTCCGGTATTTATATATGTATGTATATCACAGGATCTTGCTACACTATCATTAGCATGATAGGAGTCTCTTATAGACTGAAAATCCTTAAAGTCTAAAAGTAGAAAGTAAGGTACCATTGGGTAAAGGGAGTGGAGGGAAAACTCTCTGAATCACAGCCCATAAGTGGTCCCAGTCTCTTCCAACTTTAAAAAAAAAAAAAACTATTTTGAAAAACAAATGCCTCTGTAATACAATCTCAAATAGAACTCTGAACCTAATTTGCTCATTCAAAGGCCTCCATACATAATAAGCAAATGTGTTGACATATCACTCCCATCTTTTTCTTTTCTTTCTTCCCTTTGCAGCCGGAAATGTTTAAAAACCTAGTTGGAGTAATAAGCAAACAAACAACTAAAAGCAGTCATCTTCAATTTTAGTACTAAAAATTTAAACCTTGAACTGTAAACACAAAAGAAATCAAAGTGAATAAAAACAGACCATGTAGTCAGGCTGATTAATAAACAGCTTAGTGCATAATGAGGCCAGAATTGCAAGAATCAAATCCTCAAGATAGTCTAGAGTGTATTCTTTCCATTATAAAATGGGCCCTTAAAACAACATCTGTGATCATTAAAATGACTTCTTATTATGAAAACAGCATCCAAATGAGTTTCAGCATTTGCTTTTTAAAAACTTAAAATAACAATGCTAAATGATGGTGTGTGAAAAGCTTTCAACTTTGATGTAGTCATAATGTTTATCTGGTTTTCTTCCAGACTTTTTTGAGAAAGGCATGTTTAACAAACTATAACTACATGGAGCAGCTAGATTTGGGGAAGAAATTTTGGTAGAACTAAGAAATAAGGGGACTATATTGTGCTAATAGTATTCATTAAAATCCTGAAGTGTGGGAAACCATAGAGATCCTAATTAAACCTTTGCAAATTACAGTTTCTCTGGAGGAGCAAACTATTGACATGATTTTATAAAGGTCTTTTGGTAACAAGCTGTGAGTAAATAAAAAACAGGACTACATCTGGAAAATGGAACAATGGAATAAAGGCCAAAATAGGAAAATGCTGTCAAGAAAATCAATAAAAGCTGACTTGGAGATGTCAGGGGCAGAATGGAAGATTAAGTCTATAACAAAGGGAAATAGCAAAAGAAGGAGAAAAATGATAGTCCATTAATGTTTATAACAAGCTTTATTTTTACAATGGAAGTGTTCTTTTTACTTTCCTTGAGCCTTTCTTAATTTTAACATATTTTTCTAAAAATATTGTTATTAACTGGAACCAAAAAGTTAACATGGAGATGCTGTTACCACCTCCCTTGGTGCATCTGTTTATGACTTGGACCCGAACATATAAACAGAACCCTGTGCATCACTGCTGAACCTCCCACCAACCCATGCTTCACTCACTTAGAAGTTCACCTCAGCCAAGAGCCCACTAAACAGTCACAGGCAGGAAGTAAAGAGACCGCGTGCCACCTACTGCTCAGGTTTCAGGAATGCAAGGTGTTTACTTGGCCAGACACTACATGCTGCTGTGTCATGAAGCATCAGCATTACAACTTCTTTCTTTGGTTTCAGCTTTTCAGCAGGTTAGCATGCAATCTCTTTAGGAGGGTCACATCTAAACTACTACCTATCAGTTACACCTCCGTGTGCATGAGCTTATCAAATATTTTGCTAAGAACGGGTTTTTAAGGAGGAGGAGATAACCTGAGAACAGCCATCAAAGGCTACCAGGAGGAAGACATTGAAAGTGGCCAAAACAGCAATAACAAAACCTCTTTTCAATTTTGTGGGGGCCATAAAAGAGTTCCATGACTCCCTAAATCTTGCTCCCTAAGGAGCTAGAAACATATTTCCAGGGCAGAAATGGAAGTTAGCTACTCCCAAAGCTGTGGCCTCCTGATTAAGGCTAACTATATCTTAAGGCCCCTTCCAAGAAAGAATCTTGCAGAAAGTCGCTAGTGAACTAATACCAACGGAGGGTCTCGGAAATGCAGGCACAGTGTGTAAGACAGGGAGAGCAGGAGATGTAAAGGTAGGGCCCCTGACCTCAAAGAGGGGAACATCCACTAAAGAAAAACAGTAATTTAAATTTGCTTCAAAATATAAATGGAGAGGAAATGCAAAAGGAAATATGTCATAATAATTCTTTTGAGATTGCGATACTATAGAATTCAATAGGTTTGACATAGAGAAATGAATGGAGTCAAGTCCTTCATTCGTGAGAATCCACTCTCCTGTAAGATAGCATAGCACATGCTTAGTGATTCCAAGAGGCACCAGAGATGCTATAAGGTAAAATTTAGTTATAAAACCAAGAACAATCCTAAGGAAGAGAAAGTGTATGTATGATGGGGAATGGGGTGGGGGTTGAGGGAGGAGATCCTTTAAAGAAACCAGTGTTTTGACAGGGAACTTCCCTATGATCTCAGGTTTTAAAAAGATTTATAGGCAATTCAGAGGTAAAAAAACAAACAAACAAACAAACAAAAAACATGCATGACCTTTAAACATGAGAAAAAATGTTAACTCCGCTTATAACTTAAAATACACATGAAAACAATACCACTATCAATTATCTGATTAGTAAGTCAAAATGTGATATATCGTGTGGGTTAGGATTCTAGGCTATTTGGCATATTCACAATTTGGAAGATATATAAATTGGAATAATCTTTATGGAAGGTAATTTGCAAGTATATATATATATTTTAATTATATATTTTATTTTGAGATCATTGTAGATTGACATGCATTTATAAGAAATAACATAGAGAGATCCTATGTACCACTTATTCAGTTTTCCTCAGTAACATCTTGAAAAACTATAGCACAATATTACAAACAGGATACTGACATCTGTACTGTCAAGATATAGAACACTTCCATCACCACAAGAATCCTTCATGTTGCCCTGCTTATAGCCATGAAATGTCCTTCATCTCCATTCTCTCCTTAACTCCTACAACCACTAATTTGTTCTTTATTTCTACCAGGGATCAAGCCCACAACCCGGGCATGTGCTCTGACCTGGAATCAAATTGGCAACCTTTCAATGCACAGGACAATGCCCAACCAACTGAGCCACACTGGCCAGGGCTCAATTTCATTTTTTATGCACTTATCTTTATTATTTTTTCCCTTCTGTTTGCTTCAGACTTATTTTACTCTTCTTTTTCTTTCTTTTTGAGGTGAGAGTTTAGATTACTGATTGAGACTTTTTCTCTTTTCTTATGTAAACATTTGGTGTTATAAATTTTCCTCTCAGTACTGCTTTAGCTACATCCCACAAATTTTGATATGTTATTTTCATTTTCATTCACTTCATTTTATTTTTTTAGTTCTCCTAAGATTTACTTATTGACATGTGAATATTTAGAAGTGTATTAGTTTCCAAGTGATTGGAGATTTTCCTGTTATCTTTCTGTTATTGATTTCTAGTTTGATTCCATTGGGGTCAGAAAACATACACTGTATAATTTAAATTATTTTAAATTTATTAAGGTTTGTTTTATGGTCCAAGATATTTTCTATCTTGGTCTGCATTCAACTGGTACTTCAAAAAAAAAACCATATTCTGTTGTTGGATGGAGTGTTTTATAAGCATCAATTAGATACTGGTATATGTTGTATTGATCAAAGTTCATTTGCGAAAATGGATTCTTCTCTAATCCCCTGTTTCTCAATTAGGGTTCCATGGAACCCCAGGCTTCTGCAGTTTTTTCTAGTGATTTTTGTTACATCACTACTAAACAAAATAAACCTTATTTTTGAACATGGCATGAACATGTAGTGATCGACAGTGATGTAGGAGGTTTGTTACTTAGTTCATTAGCAGTCTTTCATGCTCATACAGCGTGGCACAGTAGGACCCTATTAATTTGGTTGAGATCTTCTCAGTTTTTGACCCAGGATAGGGAAGGTGATTAATAATTGGTGAGGACTGTACTGCTAAGAGACCAGGATTATAAACTGATGACATTAGTGTTTCTCTTCCAAATCACCTCTCCCCACCTCCTCTTAGTATCAACTGACATGTGGGAACAAACAATCTCTGATCATGTAATAGAAAATAAATAAACTTTTACTAGAAAAAATAAAATTTTATAAGCCACAAATTAGTTTCCTACCCCCACATCCTACCATTCAACCTTTGTTGTAAACACTGTAAAATATAATCCTCTAAGTTAGAAGTGAATTGTATTGTTTTGCATTATTTGTAATTTATTTCATTTACTAGTGGCCCGGTGCATGAAATTTGTGTACATTAAAAGGGAATAAATTAGAGGAAACATTTTAATATTGCTATTTGCCCTTTCTCTATAATATTAGTGTCAGAGATGAAAGAAAATTAGTAAAATGTATATGAAAATCTCCCTCCTGTCAGAGTATGGGCTGCACCATGGGTCAAGTCCCCACCATCCGCGCACACCTCAAAATCGAGCGAGACCCAGACCCAGGCGGCCCCACCCCCATTGGGCGAGATCCAGACCTGGCCGGCCCTACCCCTGTCAAGCCCTGCCAGGCAGGGGGCGCATCCTCAGGTCCCCCGGCCCGGCACCAGGTTGGGGGTTCAGCTCAGGGCCCCTGTCAAGCCCCTCCAGCAGGGGGCACAGCCTCAGGTCTCCAGGCCTGGTTCTGGGTGGAGGGTATGGTCTCAGGTCCCCTGGCCTGGTGCCAGGGTGGGGGGTGTGGCCTCAGGTCCCCCGGCCTGGAACAGGCGGTGTGGCCTGACATCCCCCATCAAGCCCCCTGGGCGGGGGGTACACCCTGAGGTCCCCCAGCCTGGCGCCGGGGTGGGGGACGCAGCCTCAGGTCCCCTGGCCCAGGACAGGGAGCGTGGCCTAAGGTCCCCCATCAAGCCCGGCTGTGTGGGCTGGGGGCACAGCCTCAGGTCCCCCATCCCGGCCTGGCACCACACAGCCTCAGGTCCCTGCTGATTCCTCATTACAGCTCATTATGGGAGTCCTGCCTCCGCTGTGGGTGCAGGCATCTTGTGTTATGAGAACCCAGCCTCCGCTGTGCACGTTGCCATCTTTGTGATGGTGTGAGGGTCAATTTGCATATTACCTCTTTATTATATAGGATTATTGTGCCCTTCTATTTTATATTTTATTAGTATTTGTGTTTTACATAACATACCTAATGGTCCAATGTGGAGATATTTGAAGACAGAGTCTTAAGATGGAAGAGGATTGTAGGCCTAGGCCATGTGCAATACTGATAAGGTTAATGGTAGAGCCACTTCCTGAGTCATTTCATTGCACAAGGGCAAGAAACACCAAAGAAGTTGTTTTACAATAAAGCTGTTTATCAATTGGTTTTACATGGGCTAGTGATGCAAATAAACTGTTCTATTCCATTGTTGGCAAATAAGTTTAAATGCAGTACCTGCTCCAGCAAAATGGGCGACATATACCCACAAATCGCAGCCATTTGCCAAGTAATGGTGCCTATTATTTTTAATGGCCATAGGCATGTCAAAACAAACAGTAAAATATTTGTTTAAAAAGATGTATTTGTCTCAAAAAGCAAGTTATTTACTAACAAAATGTATTACCTAAGAAAAGTTGCACAGGTAGTGAAAACAAAATAATGTCAAGGTTCTATTCTTTAATAATATGGTAAGTCAATAAATTAATGACAAGTCTCATAAACCTGAAGAAGTTCTGTAATCAACTGAAAAACAACAGCTTCTCTGTTCATGTCAATGAGTCAACCTATTTATCCAATAAAAGTCATTCTGTAGCATTTGTGAGATTTGTAGAGGATAGTGAAATTCAAGAAAATTTTCAGCTGCAAAGAGCTGTCCCAAACAAGCAATGGCCAAGATATATTCAATGCTTGGTCTTCCTAGCTGGTGACAAGAAGTCTATCTTGGAGAAATGATGTTAGCATGATATTGATAATACCCATCAATGGGTGGCCCCATGAGATGCTTTGCCTCTCACATAAAAAGTCCCAACATTATCACAATACACTCTTTTCTTCACAGACATGAGGTGATGTTAAAAGTATTGGAGCTTAAATGAACAAAGTTCTGGACAATACAAAATTTGGTGACTATTAAACTCACTCAAGAATGTTTGAAAACCAGGACAAAGACCACATAAGTCTGCTCCATACTGAAATGTGGTGGCTTAAAGAGGAAGAGTTCTCAATAGGGTATTGGAGCTGAAAGGTGAAAGCCAGGAATGCTTCAAGGAAACATTAGGCCATATTTTGCTGGGGGTTTTCAAGATGATGACTAACTACAAAAACCAGCCTACGAAGCAGATTTTTTTTATCACATGAATTAGTTGAACAAATCCCTGAGAAACCCTGGGAAAAAATGTTTTTGCTTCAAGTTATAAGATTTTAAAGAAAACTGAACCTTTGGGAAAAAAATATTGTAAAGAGGACTCGGAAAATGTTTTTACTGGAGTAGAGAAGGAAATCAGTAAGTCGCAAGTCTTACTGAAAACTCTCTCTAAGAACTGCAGAGCAAACTGAATAACATCCTCTTTCCCTTTCAGTACAAGTGTTTAACTAGAGAAGGGATCTATCTCTGAATCTTTTGTTCAGCCGAGAACTTGACTTTGAGAAAAGATGAAGAATATGTAAACTCAAAGACTATATACTCAAGATGAGATGTACTAATATCTCCTGAGACTAGTTCTCTATTTCTATAAAAGTAGGGTATGCTGCCATTCAAAAGAAACATTTTGCTATAGTTTTCAACCTATTACATGTGTTAGCAACATTTTTATTGTTTCATAAATATCACTAGCAAAAGCAGAAATCATTTAATTTCAACTGAAAATGAAATCCATATGTGTTTATTGCAAGCTCAACCCAAAATTGAATATTTGTTCAGCGAAAACCAAACACAGGTCTCACATTAAAGGGTTAGATTTTATTCTGTATATCTAGTTCCAAAAATAAAACTTTTTATGCATATCTAAACTTCTAAAAGAGATCAACACATGCATATAATTATTTTGTAATGTCTAGACCAATGTTTGAGCCTGATCATGTCACTCATTTAAAAAATGTGTTTCAAAGTCTAATATTCAATTGCATCTTAGGCCAAATTTTCACCTATTTTGCTTTCGCTATGATTTTAGTTACTTTACTATTTAACATTATAAATAAATTTTCATGTTGCAAATAGCATTCATTTAAAGCATCTTATAATGGTTAGTTAAATTAAATCTACCAAATCTGCCATTGAAAAATTTAACGTCCATTTTTACTTAAGCCCATGAATTGGCAAAAATTTATTCCTTTTGCCTTTATGAAAAGAAAGCATTAAGTAACTACCTTTTTTATATAAAAAAAAGATGGGCAAAAAGTATATTTTTCATTTTAAATAGAGCAAAAATTACCCTTGCACACACCATATTACATATTCCACACCTTGTAGAAGTTTGTGACAAGACTCTTGGATTTACTTGGATATGGTAAAACATCAAAAAGAATTTATTTTTAAGGTTAACCTGAAGTTTCCTCGGCCTATATTGCTGACTTGCATTAGAGTAGATAGCCTTTGTATAAGGGAACCATATAAAAGAGTAAATGAATAAGTTAGCCAAAATAAACATCCTCAAAAAAGATAATTCTTTACTCAAAAGAGATTGACAATTATCATTCAACTAGAGGCCTGATGCACAAAATTCATGCAAGAGTAGGCCTTCCTTCCCCTGGCTGCCGGCACAGGCTTCCCTCTGGCACCCGGGACCCGGGCTTCCTTCGCAGCCCTAGCTTCATCCAGAAGGTCATCCAGAAGGACATCCAGAAGGATGTCCAGTCTAATTAGCATATTATGCTTTTATTATTATAGATTATTATATTACAAGGTAAAGATAATGCTAACAATTTCATGAACTTGAAATACTATCATTTTTAAACAAAGGGATTGGCTGAAATCTGGAGATAATTTTAAGACATTTTAAGGGTAAAAGATTAAGAAATAATAGTTTAGGCAATTCAAACAAGAATGGATATATTGCAGCATATTATGTGGCTTACAGAGTTATGGGAAGACTTGGGAAAAGCAAATTAAACAGGTTAAACTTTCAGGGACATTTTTGTGCATCAAGGGAGCTGCTGCCTCTTCTATGATTAAATAGTCAGTTCTAGAACCACACCTTACTTCCTATAATCTGCACTCCTTGAAGAGGAGCCAGCTCCCTGGCTCTCAAAACCAGCAAAGCTGGTGCCTGAAGACTGGGCCTTCTGTGAACTGCTGAGAAACCAAATTGTCACTGTGCCTGTTTGCCAGGAAAGTACAATACAGGGACAATTCTGCATCTTCTAAGCCCTGCCTAAGTACACTTTATTGTCGACACCTACATTTAATTTGGACTGATCTTACTGGAGTCACCAAGTTCAGAATTATAAACAGACTAGAGGCTCAGTACACGAATTTGTGCATGGGTGGTGTCCCCAGGGATGGCCTGTGGGGATCCAGCCCCAGCTCGCACCTCCAGCCTCGTAGCCCTGCAGCCCCGCCTGGCACCCTGCCATGGCCTGGCGCCACACCCATCTGCTGCGTGGTTGGTCGGGGCCGGCCCCTCTCCCACCCCCTGCCCGGCTCCCTCAGTACCTGGGAGCCGGGTGGCAGTCCCGCCTCCGCTGCTGGCCGTCTGCGGGGCAATCGGCTGGGCAATGGGCCCCCGCTCGCACCTGCCTTGGCCTGGTGCCACCTGCTCACCTGCTCCAACATCCTGCTGCAGTCCTCCTCTCGTGGGGCCCCATCAGGGCCGACAGCGTCTCCACTGACACCCACTGCCAGCGCCGCATTGCTAACGCCTGCCATGTTCCGCACCGCCCCCTTGTGGTCAGCGCACGTCATAGTGAGCAGTCGAACTCCCGATGGAACTCCCGGTTGAACAATTTGCATATTAGGCTTTTATTATATAGGATCCTTCCATTGTATATGTTCATTAGGTGACACTAACACCTATCAGTATTTTTTAAATCTTTTATTAAATTTATTGGGGTGACATTAGTTAATAAAAGTATGTAGGTTTCAAGTGTATATTGCATTGCATTTACCACCCAAAGTCAAATCTCCTTCTGACACCATATATTTGACCCCCTTTATCCTTCACTACTACCCTCCTTCCTTTTTCTCTGGTAAGCACTATACTGTTGTCTATGTCTATGAGTTTTTATTTGTTTCTTTGTCTTGTTTGTCCATTTATTGCTTTCAGTTTTATATCCCACATATGAGTGAAATCATATGGTTCTTGTCCATTTTTATCTTACTTATTTAGCTTAGAAATGATATTCATAAGATCCATCAATGTTGTTGCAAATAGCAGTATTTAATCTTTACTTATGGATGAGTAGTATTTTTTTATATATATATATATTTGTACCACATCTTTTTCATACATCAGCTATTGAAGGACACTTCGGTTGTTTCCATATCTTGGCCACTGCGAATAATGCTGCAATAAACACAGGGGTGCATATATCTTTACAAATAAATGTTCTCAACTTTTTCAGATAGATACCCAGAAGAGGCTTTCTAGGGTCATATGGTAACTCTATTCTTAATTTTTTGAGGAACCTTCATACTATTTTCCATAGTGGCTATACCAATTTACATTCCCACCAGCAGTGAATGAGGGTTCATTTTTCTCCACAACCTCTCCAACACTTGTTAGTACTTGTCTTGTTGATAATAGCCCTTCTAATAGGTACGAGGTTGTATCTCATTGTAGTTTTGACTTGCGTTTCCCTAATAGCTAGTGAAGTTGAGCCTCTTTTCATATATATGTTGGCCATTTGTATGTCTTCTTGAGAGAAGTGTCTGTTCAGGTCCTCTGCCCATTTTTTAATTGGATTTTTTTTGGTTTTGAGTTGTATGAGTTCTTTACATATTTTGAATATTAACTACTAACTGAGGTGTTGTTTGCAAATATCTTCTCCAATTAAGTTGGTTCCTTTTTGTTTTGTTGATGTATTTTTGCTATGCAGAAGCTTTTTAGTTTGATATAGTTCTATTTATTTATTTTTGCTTTTACTTCACTTGCCTTTGAGGTCAAATTCATAAAATCCTTTCTAAGATCAAGGTCCATAGTTTAGTACCTATGGTTTTTACTATGTAATTTATTGTTTCAGGCCTTACATTTAGGTCTTTAATCCATTTTGAGTTAATTTTTGTGTATGGTAACAAACTGCAGTCTACTTTCATTCTTTTGCATGTGGCTTTCCAGTTTACCCAGCACCATTTATTGAAGAGGATTTCTTTTCTACATCATTTGTTTTTGGCTCCTTTGTTGAAAATTATTTGTCCATACAAATGTGGGTTTATTTCTGGGCTTTTGATTCTGTTCCATTGGTTTGTATGTCTGTTTTTCTGTCAGTACTATGCTATTTTGATTATTGTTGCTTTGTAGTATAATTTGAAGTCAGGGAGTGTGATACTTCTGGCCTTGTTCTTTTTTCTTGGATTTCTTTGGCTATTTGGGACCTTTTGTGGTTCCATAGAAATCTAATGATTTTTTTTCTCTATTTCTTTTTTAAAATTCCATTGGAATTTTGATGGGGATTGCATAAAATCTGTATATTGCTTTGGGTAATACAGCCATTTTAACTATGTTGATTCTTCCAATTCATGAACATGGAATATCTTTCCTTTCATTTGTGTCTTCTTCAAATTTTTTTTAATAATACTTTTTAGTTTTTAGTGTATACATTCCTCACATCAGTATTTATTATTTAAACATGTGTGTAAGTTTCTCTTTGTCTGTGTGTGTGTGTGTGTGTGTGCGCACAAGAGAGAAAGGGAGGTGGGGAGAGAGAAGATGTATATAGGAAATATGCTTTTTACCTTTACAGTCTCTTCAGTGCATGTGAGAACATTAGCAAACAGGTGGAATGGATTGAGAACCAATCCTATATCTAACACAAAGACTTCTTAATAGCACTTGCTTGCTGCCTACATTGTAAGTGTATATTTGAGTGATTCACACTGCTCCTCAATGTTTGACAGCTGGATTAATGTGTCTTTTAGATGTGCAAAGGCTCTGAGATGAACCTAAAAACAAGCCATAAATTTTGTTTAGTTGCATATTTATTGAGTGGGACATTGGACTTAATGACCTCCAATTGTCCTCTTACCTTAATGAAGCAGGTTTAGAGCAATGTGTGGTTTTATTGAGTTTTACTTAAATTCTAGTCCTGAAATTATTAGCTAATATTGAAATCAGGGTAATCCAGGGCCATTTGGTCCATAAATCTTCCCTTCTCATTCATTAATGAAGATAATTCACTTGAAATGCCACACACCTGGCTTTTTATTATGTATAATAGTAATGAGTAAATGTCTTAGGAATATGTCCAATATCCTTTTGTGCAAGATAACTTCAACTGTGGCACCTGGACCTAACAGAACATTTTTGTTTATTTAGTAAACATTTCCTGAGCATCTAATTTGTAGCTGCTACTGTGTAGAGGACCAGATTTCTATTTCTCACTTGTGTGGATTACAAACTCAAAGTCTGTAATGTCTCCAATCATAACTTTAGCAGATTTGGTTGGTTGGGGCTTATTTGCAAAATTTAGGTGAGAGAAATTCTGAAAATCCTCTCAACTCTGTTAAAAGCCCATTTAAGTTCCACTTCAATCAGCTTCAACAGCCCAAACTAATAGGCTAATAGCTAATATTAATAATACTATGTTCCTTTCTCCAAAATAGTATATTTTTAAACCTCTCTCTCTTATTACTTCTTATATTCAATAAAAACTGAACACGTAACTCTCATTTGTATGTAAAGATAGTGGAGTTAACTTGATCCTTAATTTACTTGCCAACAGTTCCCAATATTTTTATGAATATCTCTGCAACCCCCATTCAATTTATATAAGCCATCTAATGTAAGAGAGAGAAGCAAAGAATATCAATAAGACATCTTGATAAAGGACAAACTAAAAATAAATCAAGAAGTCCCTGTCAATAGAAATTTAAGACACAAAATTTTATTGTCTTTTTAATCTGTTGCTATAAAGTGTCAGCCATCTTTAGAAACAGAGTGAATCTGACATTTTTGTGTTGACTCTCACATTTCCCATTACAGACTCCTCTCATGTCTGTCCTGAAGCAAAAATAAATTTCCATTTTTAAGCTTTTGATGATAAAAATCTCATCTGAAGCCTCATAAATGATCCTTTATTATCTATATTAATAATGAATAAATGTCTTTCGAATACCCTGATCTTTTGCATTAATAGCACCAGATGTATTATAGATAACCTTTTGATTTAACAGCACAAACTCTGAAACAATATTAAACACTGAAGGACTGATCTTACTGGAGTCCTGAGGTCAGAATTATAAACATTTCTTTCAGTTGGATGTGTCCATTAGGTGACACTAACACCTATCAGTATTTATTTTTTGAATGAGTGTGTATTTCTGGGTGTGCAAGAGAAGAGAGAGAGAGAGAGAGAGAGAGAGAGAGAGAGAGAGAGAGAGAGAGAGAGAGACCTAGAAACCGAGCCCATAAATTTTTACTTTCTGCAGCCTTTTATTTTTTTACATATTACATGTTCCTTCTACAACTTTATTCTAGTGTGAGCTAAAGTTCTCAATGGAGACAGATTTTTAAGGTATTCCTGCAAATTTTTGCTTTTTTCTAGCCTTTTAAAAAAATAAAATTAGTCTCTTGTTACTGCATATCCAGTTAGAAAAATTCAGTTGGAAAGATGTATATTACATTTTAAAAAAATCAAAGGACCATTCATGAGAAACTTAGCTATTTCTTCTTCAGGCTTTTTACTCCATTTCCCTGATTATTATTCTATTTCTAAATGCCATCTTCATTCTATCACAGACACAGATACTATAGATGAGTGTCAGAGGCCCAGTTGAAATGAATTGCCAGGTCAGAGAGTGAATCAGGGCAGAGTTGCAACAATCCCCCAGGTTTCTGACTAAAGTCAGCTTTCTTCACCGTATTTCAGGTTCAGCCTCTTCCACATACTTCAATTCTTGGCCTGAGAGCTGAAAACAGTAATGGAGTTATAGACTCACTATGGGAACAAATGCTAGGAAAGAGAAAAGGGTAGGTAAAGAAAGAATGATCATGTGTTCTCTCTGGAAACGACACAGTGGCCTGACATCACGCAATTATTTACCACGAGAATTTTTTTAGTATCTAGTATGCATATATTCACCATCTAGGAATATAATGTATCAGAATAACTGGGGAGCTGATTTCTCAATGGAAAAACATCATATAAATTCTAATAGAGAATTTAATGATAAGACTGGGATTATGAGTTTGGGGAAGGAAGATCACAGAGGTAAACTGCAATTTTATCACACCATATTAAGGGTGCATGATATGAACGTGCTTCAGAACTGTGAATACTGAGCTTGATCACCTGGATGAGGTAGTATCTGTCAGGATTCTCCACTGTAAAGTTACTCTTTGTTTTCCCATGTCTACTTCATACAAAAGAGGAAAAACAGGGACATGAAACAGATGTGCTCAGATTTTTAAAAATTTATCTTTATTATTGAAAGTATTACAAATGCTCCCTTCCCCCCCTCCCCATTAACCCCCTCCACCCCACACCTGCCCTCACCCCCAGGCCTTCACTGAATTACTGTCTGTGTCCATGGATTATGCCTATATACATATAAATTCTTGGGTTAATCTCTCCCCACCCCATCCCTTCCTTTTGGGATTGCATCCCTTCTCCCTTATCCCATCTGGCAACCAACAAAAAGTACTCTGTATTTATGAGTTTGTTTCTGTTCTGCTTATTTATTTTGTTTATATATTGTTGATAGATATGTATTTATTGCCATTTTATTGTTCATTTTTTATCTGCTTCTTCAAGAAAACCCTTCAACATTTCATATAATATTGATTTGATGGTAATGAACTTCTCTAGCTTTTTCTTGTCTGGGAAGTTCTTTATATGTCCATTGATTCTAAGTGATAGTTTTGCAGGATAGACTAATCTTGGTTGTAGGTCCTTGCTTCTCATCACTTTAAATATTTTTTGCCACTCCCTTCTCACCTGCAAAGTTTCTGTTAAGAAATCAGCTGACAGTTTTATGGGAGCTCACTTGTAGGTAACTAATTGCTTTTCTCTTGCTGCTTTTAAAACTCTCTTTGTCTTTA
The DNA here is from genome assembly GCF_951640355.1 of Cnephaeus nilssonii. Taxonomy (NCBI): domain Eukaryota; kingdom Metazoa; phylum Chordata; class Mammalia; order Chiroptera; family Vespertilionidae; genus Cnephaeus; species Cnephaeus nilssonii. Next base: position 16,901,332 of record NC_137078.1, on the reverse strand, counting down.
ACATTTGGCATTTTAATTATGATGTGTTTTAGTGTGGGCCTCTTTGGATTCATCTTGTTTGAGACTTCCTGAACTTGTCTATCTCTTTCTTTCACCAAATTAGGAAAGTTTTCTGTCATTATTTTTTCAAATAAGTGTTCAATTTCTTGCTTTGTCTCTTCTCCTTCCAGCACCCCCATGATGTGAATGTTAGTATGCTTGAAGATCTCCCAGAGGCTCCTTACACTATCATTATTTTGTATTCTTTTTTTCTTCTTGCTATTCTGCTTGGGTGTTTTTTGCTTCCTTATATTCCAAATTGATGGTTTGATTCTTGCCTTCACCTGTTGATTCCCTATAAAGTATTATTTTTTTTAATATATTTTTATTGATTTCAGGAGGAAGGGAGAGATAGAAATACCAATGATAAGAGATAATTATTGATCAGCTGCCTCCTGAATGTCCCCTAATGGGAACTGAGCCTGCAACCCAGGCATGTTTCCTGACTGGGAATTGAACCTTCTGGTTCATAGGTCAATGCTCAACCACTGAGCCACACTGGCCAGGCTGTAAATTATTCTTTATTTCAGTTAGTGCATCCTTCATTTCTGACTGGTTCTTTTTTATGCTGTTGATGTCTTCACTAAGTCCCTTGAGCATCCTTATAACCAGTATGTTGAACTCTGCATCTAGTAGATTGCTTGTCTCCATTTTATTTAGTTCTTTTTCTGGAGTTTTGCTCTATTCTCTCATTTAGGACATGTTTCTTTGTCTCCTCATTTTAGCCACCTCCCTGTGTTTGCTTCTATGTTGAGCTACTACATCTCCTAGGCATGGTAGTGTGGCCTAATGTAGTAGGTATCCTGTAGGTCTCAGTAGCACAGCCTCCCTAATCACCCTAGCTGGGCACTGAAGGTGCACCTCTCTGTGTGGACTGTCCACCCTCCTGTTTAAATTGAGTGTTGATTGCTTTTGGCACATCAATGGGAGGGATTTACTCAGGCTGATCAGCTACAGGGATTGGCCATGACCACTGACACCACCTCCAACTGCCTTGGAGGATCAGCCACCTTACCAAAAATGATATACAGATTGTAAATAAGCATATGAAAAAATGCTCATCATAAATCACTAGTGAATGTTCAAATTAAAAGAACAATAAGATACCACTAGACATATATTAGAGTGGCCAAAATCCAAAACACTGGCAACCCCAAATGCTGATGAGGATATGGAGCAATAGGCACTCTTATTTCTTGCTAATAGGAATGAAAAATGGTACAGCCACTTCGGAAGACAGTTTGACAATTTCTTGCAAAACTAAACATATTCTTACCATATGATCCAGCAATCATACTCCTTGGCATTTATCCAAAGGAGCTGAAATGTATGTCCACGAAAACTACTGCACATGATGTTTAGAGCAGCTTTATACATAATTGCCCAAACTTGTAAGCAACCAAGCTATCCTTCACTAGGTGAATGGAGAAAAAAAACTGTGGTACATGCAGACAAATGGAATATTATTCGGCACAAAAACAAAACAAACAAACAAACAAAACTAGCATCCCATGAAAATACATGGAAGAAAATTGCATGCATATTACAAAATTTAAGAAGCCAATCTGAAAAGGCCACATACTATATGATCCCAACTATATGACATTCTAGAACAGGCATCCTCAAACTACGGCCCGCGGGCCACATGCGGGTGTTTTTGCCCTTCTGTTTTTTTACTTCAAAATAAGATATGTGCAGTGTGCATAGGAATTTGTTCATAGTTTTTTTAAAACTATAGTCGGGCCCTCCAACGGTCTGAGGGACAGTGAACTGGCCCCCTGTTTAAAAAGTTTGAGGACCCCTGTCTAGAAGGTAAAACTATGGAGATAGTAAAAGGATTCGTAGTTGCCAGTGGTTAGGGGGAAGGAAGAGATGAATAAGAGCACAGAGGATTTTTTGGGCAATGCAACTATTCTGTTGGATACTATAGTGGTGGATACATGTCATTACACACTTGCCAAAACCCATAAAAAGTAAAACACCATGAGTGAACCAAAATTTAAACTATGGGCTTTGGGTAATAATGATGTCAATGTAAGTTCATACGTTGTAATAAATGCACCACTGCGAGGGAGGATGTTGATAGTTGGGGGAGGTTGTGCATGTGAGGGGGAGAGAGGGTATATGGGAAATCTCTATACCTTCTGCTCAGTATTGTTGTGACCCTAAAACTGGTCTAAAACATAAAGTATATATTTTTAAATATTTAAAGGAGAGCTATTATCAAGTTCCTGAAAGATACAAGGGAACCAAATCCAAAGCACCTGTGAAGGAACTGGATTTTAAAAAGAATACAATTTCTGTTTTAAGCAAGAAGGAGGATATGGTCAATAAAGATGTAGATAGATTCTCATTGGGCATTTATGGCTTCAATGATTGGAAGGTATTGAAGGCTGTGAGAAGCAAGTAAAGGAATTTAAGTGGTAGAAGAGAGGGATGTGGGTGCGCACATGTGTAGGTGTGTGTTTCAACAAATAAATCTAAATAGCTTTGTTGGGAAAATGTATTTTATTTTATTTTTTTTTTATTTTTATTTTTTTTCCAATTTTTTTATTAAGGTATTATATGTGTACATATCTTACCATTGCCCTCCCCACACCCACTCCCATATATGCCCCCACCCCCCAGAGTTTTGCATCCATTGGTTATGCTTATATGCATGCATACAAGTCCTTTGATTGATCTCTTATCTCCCCCACCTCTCCCTAACCTTCCCCTTGTAATTTGACAGTCTGTTTGATGCTTTACTGTCTCTGTATCTATCTTTTTGTTCAAGTTTATAATGTTCTTTATTATCCATAAATGAGTGAGATCATGTGGTATTTTTCTTTCATTGACTGACTTATTTCACTTAACATAATGTTCTCCAATTCCTCCCAGGTTGCTGCAAATGATGAGAATTCCTTCTTTTTTATGGCAGCATAGTATTCCATTGTGTAGATGTACCACAGTTTTCTGATCCAGTCATCTGCTGACGGGCACCTAGGCTGTTTCCAAATCTTAGCTATGGTGAATTGCGCTGCTATGAACATAGGGGTGCATATATCCTTTCTAATTGGTGTTTCTAGTTTCTTCGGATATATTCCCAGGAGTGGGATTACTGGGTCAAATGGGAGTTCCATTTTCAGTTTTTTGAGGAAACTCCATACTGTTCTCCACAGTGGCTGCACCAGTCTGCAATCCCACCAGCAGTGCACGAGGGTTCCTTTTTCTCCGCATCCTCGCCAACACTTGTCGTTTGTTGATTTGTTGATGATAGCCATTCTGACAGGTGTGAGATGGTACCGCATTGTTGTTTTGATTTGCATCTCTCGGATAATTAGTGACGTTGAGCATGTTTTCATGTGTCTCTTGGCCTTCCTTCTGTCTTCTTTTGAAAAGATTCTATTTAGGTCTGTTGCCCATTTTTTTATTGGATCATTTATCTTCCTTTTATTAAGTTGTATAAGCTGCCTGTAGATGTTGGAGATTAAACCTTTATCAGTGATGCCATTTGCAAATATGTTCTCCCATGCAGTGGGCCTTCTTGTTGTTTTGTTGATGGTTTCTTTTGCTGTGAAAAAGCTTTTTATTTTGATGTAGTCCCATTTGTTAATTTTCTCTTTAGCTTCCATTGCCCTAGGGGCAGTGTCAGTGAAGAATTTCTTTTGGCATACGTCTGACATTTTGCTGCCTGTGGATTGCTCTAGTATTTTTATGGTTTCCCGTCTTATGTTTAAGTCCTGTATCCATTTTGAGTTTATTTTTGTGTATGGCGTAAGTTGGTGATCAAGCTTCATTTTTTTGCATGTATCTGTCCAATTTTCCCAACACCATTTATTGAAGAGACTGTCTTTATTCCATTGTATTTTCATGCCTCCTTTGTCAAATATTAATTGAGCATAGTGGTTTGGGTCAATATCTGGATTCTCTATTCTGTTCCATTGATCTATATGTCTGTTCTTGTGCCAGTACCAGGCTGTTTTGAGAACAGTGGCTTTGTAATACAGCTTGAAATCTGGTATTGAGATCCCTCCTACTTTATTCTTCTTTCTCAGGATTGCTGTGGCTATTCGGGGTCTTTTTTTATTCCAGATGAATTTTTGGAGAGTTCTTTCAAGGTCTGTGAAATATGCCGTTGGTATTTTAATGGGGAGTGCATTGAATCTATAGATTGCTTTGGGTAGTATGGACATTTTAATGATGTTGATTCTACCAATCCATGAACATGGTATGTTCTTCCATCTGTTTACGTCTTCCTCTATCTCTTTTTTCAGTGTCCTGTAGTTTTCCGTGTATAGGTCTTTTACCTCCTTAGTTAAGTTTATTCCTAGGTATCTTAATTTTTTTGGTGCGATGGTAAATGGGATTGCCTTTTTAGTCTCTCTGTCTGTAAGTTCACTATTGGTGTATAGAAAGGCCATAGATTTCTTGGCGTTAATTTTGTATCCTGCTACATTGCCGAATTCATTTATTAAGTCTATGAGTTTTTTGACGGAGTCTTTCGGATTTTTTATGTACAATATCATGTCGTCTGCAAATAAAGACAGCTTTACTTGTTCTTTTCCAATCTGGATGCCTTTTATTTCTTCTTCTTGTCTAATTGCAATGGCTAATACTTCCAGTACTATGTCAAACAGGAGTGGTGAGAGTGGGCATCCCTGTCTTGTTCCTGTTCTTAGGGGAAATGTCTTTAGTTTTTGTCCATTGAGTATGATGTTTGCTGTGGGTTTATCATATATAGCTTTTATTATGTTGAGGTATGAGCCATCTATTCCCACCTTGTTGAGAGCTTTTATCAAGAAAGGGTGTTGGATTTTGTCAAATGCTTTTTCTGCATCAATTGATATGACTATGTGATTTTTATCTTTCAATTTGTTTATGTGATGTATCACGTTTATTGATTTGCGGATATTGTACCATCCTTGCATTCCTGGGATAAATCCTACTTGGTCATGGTGTATGATCTTTCTGATGTACTGCTGGAGCCGATTTGCTAGAATTTTGTTGAGGATTTTGGCATCTATGTTCATGAGGGATATTGGTCTGTAATTCTCTTTCATTGTGTTGTCTTTATCTGGTTTTGGTATTAGGGTGATGCTGGCTTCATAGAAGGAGCTTGGAAGTGTTCCTTCCACTTGAATTTTTTTGAATAGTCTGAGGAGGATAGGTTTTAGTTCTTCCTTGAATGTTTGGTAAAACTCTCCTGTGAAGCCATCTGGCCCCGGGCTTTTGTTTGCTGGAAGCTTTTTGATGACTGCTTCAATTTCGTCCATAGTTATTGGCCTATTGAGCTGCTTAGATTCTTCTTGATTGATTTTTGGAAGGTTATATTTTTCTAGGAATATGTCCATTTCCTCTAGATTGTCCAGTTTGTTGGAATAGAGTTGTTCGTAGTATTTTGTAACAATCCTTTGTATCTCAGCGGGGTCTGTTGTTATTTCACCTCTTTCATTTCTGATTTTGTTTATTTGGGTCCTCTCTCTTTGCTTCTTGGTGAGCCTGGCTAGAGGTCCATCAATCTTGTTTATCCTTTCAAAGAACCAGCTCTTGGTTTTGTTGATCTTATGTATTGTTTCTTTGGTCTCTATGTCATTTATCTCCGCTCTGATCTTTGTTATTTCCTTCCTTCTGGTTACACTGGGCTTTTCTTGCTGCTCTTTTTCTAGCTCTTTGAGTTGTAGGGTTAAGTAATTTATTACCATTGTTTCTTGTTTTTTGCAATAGGCCTGTAGAGCTATGAACTTCCCTCTCAAGACTGCTTTCGCTGTGTCCCATAGATTTTGGATTGTTGTGTTTTCATTGTCATTTGTTGCCATGATGTTTTTTATTTCTTCCTTGATCTCTCTGGTGACCCAGTCCTTGTTTAATAGCATGCTGTTTAGTCTCCATGTGTTTGATTTCTTTGGATTGTTTTTATTGTAGTTGATTTCCAGTTTTATGCCACTGTGATCTGAGAAGATGCTTGATATAATTTCTATCTTCTTGAATTTGAAGAGACTTTGCCTGTGACCCAGAATATGGTCTATCTTTGAAAATGACCCATGTGCACTTGAGAAGAATGTATATTCTGTGTCTTTGGGGTGAAATGTTCTGAAGATGTCAATTAATTCCATCTGGTCTAGTGAGTCATTTAGGATTGCTGTTTCTTTGCTGATTTTTTGTTTAGAGGATTTGTCCAGTGGTGATAGTGGGGTATTAAAGTCTCCTACTATGATTGTGTTGCTATTAATCTCTCCCTTGATATCCTCCAGGAGTTTTTTTATGTATTTGGGTGCTCCTATATTGGGAGCGTATATGTTTACCAGAATTATTTCTTCTTGTTGGATTTCTCCCTTTAGTATTATGAAGTGGCCTTCCTTATCTCTTGTTATGGCATTTACTTTGAGGTCTATTTTGTCAGATATAAGTATTGCTACCCCAGCTTTTTTTTCATTTCCATTTGCCTGAAAGATATTTTTCCATCCCTTCACTTTCAATCTGTGTGAGTCTCTTGTTCTGAGGTGGGTCTCTTGTAGACAGCATATATATGGGTCGTGTTTTTTTATCCATTCAGCTACTCGATGTCTTTTGATTGGAGCATTTAGTCCGTTTACATTTAAAGTTATTACTGAAAGGTATTTGTTTGCAGTCATATCTATTTTTGTGTCTGTATTCCTTCTTACCTGTTTATTTCTTCTTTTTACAGTATTCCCTTTAGCAATTCTTGCATTGCTGGTTTGGTGGTGATAAACTCCCTGAGGCTTTTTTTGTCTGCAAAGCTCCTGATTTCCCCTTCAATTTTGATTGATAGTCTTGCTGGATATAGTATTCTTGGATTCAGTCCTTTGCTTTGCAACACTTTGTATACCTCCTTCCATTCACTTCTAGCTTGTTGTGTTTCTGATGAGTAATCATTTGACAATCTGATGGGTGTTCCTTTGTAGGTAACTCTCTGTCTCTCTCTTGCCGCCTTTAGGATTCTCTCTTTATCATTTATATTTGCCATTGAAATTATGACATGTCTTGGTGTGGGTCTTTTGGGGTTGATCCTGCTTGGGACTCTCTTTACTTGCGTAACTTTTATCTTTCCCATATCCGGGAAGTTTTCTGTCATTATTTCTTCAAATAGATTTTCTAATCCCTGCTGCTCTTCTTGTCCTTCTGGCAGCCCTATTATACGCATGTTACTTCGTTTCATGTTGTCCCGAAGCTCCCTTAGGCTTTCCTCCTGCTTTTTAATTTTTTTCTCCAATTGCTGTTCAGCTTGAGCTTGTTTCTGTACCTGATCTTCTAACTCACTAATTCGGTCCTCTGCTTCTTGTAATCTACTGTTGAAACTTTCCATGGTGTTTTTGATTGAAGCTATATCACTTTTCATTTCTTCCTGATTCTTGCATAAGTTGTTGATTTTCTCATCCATCCGATGTATAAATTCCATGACCATTACTCTGAACTCCTTTTCGGTCATGTTGCAAGCTTCATTTTCACTAATTTCCTTTCTTGGCGACTCCACATTTTCTTTCCTCTGTGAGTTATTTCGTTTCCCCATTCTGGCTATTACCAGAAAGCTCAAGCTTCTGTTTGCGTGGACCTGGGTCGTGTGCTGTGGGGACTTCGCTCCACCCTAGTTTCACTGAAGTGCTCTGACACTAGGACGTGTGACTGTCTTTGGTTGGTGGGAACCAAACTTGCCCAGGATCAGTGTCCCCAGTGTTCCGTGTGGTCTCGTGTGCACATTTAGAATCAGGTGTCCTGTCTGCACCACACTGTTGGTATGTGCCGAGAATGAGATCCTTAGCATGTGCCAGGAGTCAGAGTTTCCCTGTGTCTGCACCAAGACTCGAGTGTCAAAGTCTCTGTTGCCTTGTGCGGTTTCTCGTTGAGAATCAGGGTCCCTGTGTGTGCACGCACCAACAATTGGGGTCGCTGGCTCTTAGTGTGAATGCGCTGTGAGTCAGGGATCCCAGGCAGCTGTGTCCGGCGTGCCAAATTCCCTGAAGTGGGGCTGCGTCCTGTGTGTGCTCTCTCTACTGAGCCAAACCGGCTAGAGCGCACATTCTTAAAAACCTGAAGGTGAGCCGGCTCAGTGCACTCTCCCAAAGTCCCAGAAGGGGGGCGGAGTCCGTCCTGTGCGCCAAATTCCCCAAAGGGAAGCCCCTCTGTGCACGCTTTTAAGAATCTCCGAAGGGGGAGCTGTGCCCCGCGAGCCAAATTCCCCCAAATTCCCCGAAGGGGAGCCCTCTGTGCGCACTGACAGATTTCCCCGACGGGGAGCTGCTTCTGTCCCGTGCGCGAGCGCGCGCCAAATTCCCTAAGAGGGAGCGCGTCCCTGCGCAAAGCTAGGCAGCTTGGGCGAGGGGCGCGTCTATCAGTTACTATGGCGCTTTCCGCACGCCTGTGGGCGCTCAGCAGCTTGGGGGAGGGGCGCGTCTATCAGTTACTATGGCGCTATCAGCGCCTGCGAGGAGGGGGATAGGCTCTTTGACTCACGGAAATCTGCCGGGAAGTCTGGATTCTTGTTTGTTTGTCTGAAGCTGTGATAGCAGTTCTCTGTCCCCAGTGGCTGCAGGGTCCTGGTTTGTGTCAGAAGCCAGGATCCGAGTCTCGGGCAGCTCTGTTTCCCAAGATGGCGTGGTCTCTGCGTCAGCACCAGCCGCCGAGAAGTGTCCGCTTTGTGCGCGGGGCTCCGCCGTCTAGGGCTGCCCTGTTCGGGAGCCCCTTGGAAGACCTGCAGAATCTAACTGACCCTATCTCATACACACACACACACACCACACATCTACACTCTCCTCTATGGGTTCCTCACTCACACTCTCTCTCTCCCTACCTTCCTGCCGGTCGCCATCTTTTTCCCTCAGTCCGGGAAAATGTATTTTAATTATTAGGGATTACAGGGTTCTCATTTTTACAACTGTAATTTAAGAACACAGGACCCAAACTCACTTGATGGCCTGTGAGATACTGAGCATGAGGGCTTCACTCTTTCATATCATAAGAGGACCATCTGATGCGTTCTTGCAGTCCATGCACAGTCTTTGAACTCTGCTGCTTTTCCTGAGGCTGACTCACTCTCACTAACACACACTCACATGCTCATATAATCTATAAATTAGTCACCTTTCTGCATAAATGAGTTGAAACTATTTAATAAATCTTTTACTTTCTTCCCCCAGTCTCTAATAACCTACTGTCATTATTTCTTAACTAGAGGCCCAGTGCACGAAATTCATGCATGGGGGGGGTGGGGAGGGGGTGAAGGTCCCTCAGCCCAGCCTGCGCCCTCTTGCAATCTGGGACCCCTCGGGGGATGTCTGACTGCCAGTTTAAAGGTTAGAAAGAAACTTTGTGAGAGAGAGAGAAAAAAAAAAACAGAGGCCACTCCAGCGAGGGTGGGTTCTGAGGAGCTATGGTTAACTTTCTGTGTGAAGATTCGCTAGGCCAGGGAAGAGGAGAGGAAGGAATGTGTGTGTGTGTGTGTGTGTGTGTGTGTGTGTGTGTGTGTGTAAGAGAGAAAGAGAGACAGACCCCAAAGACTCCAGACTCTTCTGTTCTAAAGCACAAAACTTTGCTTTCCCTACATTTATTGCATATCTAAACACAAACCATCATGTACTTCAAGCAACATGTATTAGGGAAGGAGAATGAAGCCTTAAAGCAAAGGGTGGGGTGTCAGAAGTGAGTAACTCCTCTCGTCCCCCCAGCTGAAGCTCCTGAGGGACCTGCCTCTTTGTGAATCCACATTTATCTCTTGGCACAAGGGAAGTTAGGGAGCAGCATTATCCTGGGAGGGGAAGGTCACAGGGACTGCATCCGTGGTACTCGCCCCAAGTTTCATTTCCTCACCCTCCCGGGTTGCTTTCCACCCCTCCACTGATCCAGTTAATGGGGTCAGAGGTCTGCAGCTGGATGCCTCCAGGCAGAGAGCATGCTGGAGGCTGGGTGGTCCAGCTCCGAGGCCCCTGCATCCATGCCCCACCCCCACCCACTTCCTGCCTGCGGGTAGCAGCTTGGAGTGTTCCACCCTAAGGTGCGCCAGACCCAATCCGACTGGGTGGCTCCACGGCAGGCGGCTCCTTGGCTAGCACCTTTGTATTGCATGCCACTGGGGAGGGGGGGGAAGAAAAGCCTCCCCAGAAAGACGTTTTTCAAAAGCCTGCAGGGACCGGGAGGTTGGCCTGCCAGGGCCTTCCTTCCCACCCCCCACCCCCCCACCCCCCCACCCCCCCACCCCCCGCTGCCGGCCGCTGCCCCCCCACCCCCACCCACCTTGGCCTGGCGCCACCCGAGTCTGCCGCCACCCACCTCCAGTTCCCCATTCCCGTCAGGTGATCAGCGCCTGACAGCTGGGGGGAAGGACCAGGAGATTGGCCAGCAGGCCCCAATCAGGCAATTGGGGTGGTCAGTGCACATCATAGCTACTGGTCATTCTGGCCGTTCAGTCATTCCTCTATAATGGTCGCTTAGGCTTTTATATATGTAGATGGGCTAACTTTCCACTTTGCCATCTGCCTATTGAATATATGTTTGAGAAAACCCATTTGCTCATTGAATTATTTTTATCCTTTTGGATTTCAGCATTTCTTCTTCCTCTAATTGTCCTAGTAACTGTTTCTGATCTTTTCCTCACTTCTGATCTGTTTCACATCCCGGGACTTTGTCCTCAGGTCTCACAGGGATGCTGTGATGTTCAGATTTTGAGATGCCCTGTAAGAGTTAAGGGTCAACATAAGAAAATATAATACATTGCAACATTGTTGCCTAAGAGGGTGATAAACAAGTACATATCATTGTTTTTCTGAAAATATAAATTCTAAATCCTGAGTGAACACCAGAGTAAATAGTGGAATTGTTAAAAATGGGAATTCTTGGGCCCCATCTACAGAACTCATAATAGGCCTCTGGAGAGGAGCCTGCTTGTTAACTAGTACGCCAGGGGTTCTGATGCAGGCTGTTCATGGGCCTCACTCAGAGAAATTCTTCAAAATAAATTCGAATGCTTGGCTGCCATTGCAGGGATCCCCAGGTGTATACTTCATAATATTAGAAATAAGAGTTAAGGAAGCGTCAGGATTGGTACACCCTGCAGTTCCACAATGTCTTCGGGGACCTAGGTCTCTCCCATTTTCAACTCTGTGGTGCTTGGCCTGCTGACTGGTCCTGAGCTGTCACCCCTCAGAGTCGCCGGACAGCTACAGAGTATCAGACATCACCTCTCACATCCAGAAGTGACAATGCCAGAAGCCATGTTTTCATTTTGCTTCTTCTAAAACAGGAAGAAGTCCTTTTCCAGCTGTATGCACAGTAGATCAGTAGATCTACCCTTACACATTTCACTGGCCTGCATTGGGTCCCACTTCCACCCTTAAGCCATTAGATGCCACACGAAATGGGACCACTCTGATTGCCCCAGACTAGCCAAGAGCTAGGTCATGTGGCCAGAGCAGTGAGCAAGTAAATCAGAGGGGAGGACAAAAGTGAGAAAGGCCTTGAGTAGGTAGCCCTTAATGCCTGAGCAATATTTTACTTATTTCCCATAATTTATTTTTCACATGATTTCTATAGAATAGAGCACTGTGGTGTCAATGATAGCACAGGAGTTCCCCCTCGCCCATGGGGGAAAAGTTCCAAAATCCCCAGTGGATGTCTGAAAGCTCAGATAGTACTGAACCCTATGTATACTATATTTTATTATGCCTATAATGAAGTTTAATTTATAAATTAGGCACAGTAAGAGATAACTGTAGGGAGCGGTTATAGGGTTAAGCCTCGGACTGACCTGCTGGCAAAGCCACAAACAAGTCCCAGCTTAGAGGGCACAGCCCTCTTAGCATAATTAAGCTTGATCTTGTGACTGCTCCCTAGATCTTTCCTGGGTAGCTAGCGGGCTGTGGGAGGTGCAGCAAGTGCTGCCAAAACAAGTGAAACTCACAAGAACATTGTAACTATGGTGACCACTACCTTGTTTACCTCTAACTATAAAATAAAGCATCAGCTTGCAGTCTGGATCTGTTCTGTGGTCTCAGCCAGGCACAGAAGATCCACCTAGACCCAGCTTATTCTCTTTGTCTGTCTTTTCTTCATCCTTCGCCGGCCCTCCCGCAGGCTCGCTGAACCCTTGGCCGTGCTGGCGCGGCACAGATAACAATACTAATAACAAAATAGAATAATTATAACAATATATTGCAATAAAAGTATGCCAATGTGCTGTATCTATCTATCTATCTATCTATTTATCTACCTATCTATCTATCTATCTATCTATCATCTCCCCAAATATCTGGAATGTTAGAGTTGGCAAATTCATACACAGAAAGTAGAATAGTGGTTGGCAGAGGCTGGGGTTGGGGGAGAATGGGGAATTGGTTTTTAATGGGTACAGAGTTGAAGAAGAGGAAAAAGTCCAGGAGATGGATGGTGGTGATGGTTGCATGGCAATGTGAATGTATTTAATGCCTCAGAACTGTACACTTAAAAATGCTTACGATAGCAAATTTTATCTATAGTAATAAAAGCATAATATGCTAATTAGACCAGACGACCTTCCAGATGAAGCCGGGGCTGTGAGGGCTGAGGCAAGCCACCCCGGCTGCGAGGGCCAAGCCCCTTGCATGAATTTCATGCATTGGGCCTCTAGTTATGTATATAACAATTTAAAAATAAATATGAATTTGCTAAGATAAAGTCATGCCAAACAATCTTATCTTCTTTATGATTGAGTTGATGGACTGGGGATCAGAGGGAATTTCATAGACATTTATCTTGAATGCAGCAAATCGGCTGACAGTCTCTCCTTGTAGACAGGAAATGAGAACTTGATAATAGCACATTTCGGTAGAGTCAAAGCAAGTTCAGCAAGCTCATGAGGATCACTGTCAACCTGCTGTTTTTCAATTCTGGTTGCACATTAGAATCCCTGGGTGATTTAAATATTTAAAAATTGCTGGGAACGCAACTCATAAGATCTCTGGGGACAGGGTCAGGGCCATGAGAGATTTAGAAAGTTTCCAGCTAATTCTCATGTGCAGTCAGTGATCACTGAGGTCAGTCTCCAGGAAGGTATTTGTGACGTGTCTCAGTTCTCTACCTTGAGGGGACACAAACAATTTGAAATGAAGAATGTATAAAATTAATCAGACCTGGGTTTCAATTCCAGACTCTCCATTGTCCATGTGTTACTCTAAAACCTTGGGCAGACACATGACATATCTGAGCTTTAGTTTGCTCACATGGAAATAGGATTAAGTCTGCTTACCTTGCAGGTGAATGTAAAAAAAAAGTCATGGGGGTGGGGCATGCAAAGGGCCTTAACTAAGTTTGGGAAGGCCAGTTACCAACAGGAGGCCCAGCCTCAGGGCAGCATGGAATTAACAAGGAGCACACGGTATTGGGGTGGTATGACATGGGATAGGCAATGCCATCCAGCACATCTTCAGGGGAGGTTATGGAACACCATGAACGGCAGTCTGAAGAATTTAAATAAAGGTGCCTTTAGCTGCTTTGTCCAAAACATTCCTGAACCAGTGAATGGTAGAACCTAATAAACCAACATAGAGGACAATTACAGTTAATTCAATTCAGCAAAACTTTATTACCATCTCCTCAGTAACAACCACTTTTCTGGAGTTATTGGAAATATAGCAAATTGTAAAATCTAGGAATACTCATATCTGTATCAATAAACATTTTGGAAAAATGAATCAATGAATAACTAATAGTTGGGCAAGAAGACAGAGGGTAGCCCCAAAGGGATAACCTGATGAAGCAAAAGTTTCAAGAAGAAAGAAATGGCTATTTATTTTTAACTATGAGTTAGATCTGAGCTAATGATGTGGGCAATATATTCTTCTGTGGTTGAAATGAAATAATATCTCTTAATGAAATAAAATAAGTATCTTAGTTTTGGCCAAAATAGTGTTCTGCTACATATTTGACCTCTCTAAATGTCTAGATTCTGTTATATTGTTCAGATTATTTAATTTTAAAAACAGTATGCCTTATAAATTGAAGAAAAGTTAAATAAATATTAAAAACTTAGCTATACCTTTTGAAAAAAGGTAGCACAGATCTTGTCTTATCATGGTAGGAATAATCCTATCTAATAAAAGGGTAATATGCAAATTGACCACCACTCCAACACACAAGATGGCCGCCCCCATGTGGTCAAAGATGGTCGCCCCCATGCGGACAAAAGATGGCAGCCACAAGATGACCAGCAGGGGAGGGCGGTTGGGAGGGACCAGGCCTGCAGGGGAGGGCAGTTGGGAGGGACCAGGCCTGCAGGGGAGGGGAGTTGGGAAGGACCCAGGCCTGCAGGGGAGGAAAGTTGGGAGGGACCAGGCCTGCAGGGGAGGGGAGTTGGGAGAGACCCAGGCCTGCAGGGGAGGACAGTTGGGAGGGACCAGGTCTGCAGGGGAGGGCAGTTGGGAGGGACCAGGCCTGCAGGTGAGGGCAGTTGGGGGGGACCAGGCTGGCAGGGGAGGGCAGTTAGGGGTTACCAGGCCAGCAGGGGAGGGCAGTTAGGGGCAATCGGGCCAGCAGGGGAGCAGTTAGGCGTCAATCACGCTGGCAGGGGAGTGGTTAGGGGGTGACCAGGCTGGCAGGCAGAAGTGGTTAGGGGCAATCAGGCAGGCAGGCAGGCATGCGGTTGAGAGCCAGCAGTCCTGGATTGTGAGAGGGAACCCAGATTGGAGAGGGTGCAGTCTGGGCTGAGGGACACCCTCCCCCCTCCCCCATGCACGAATTTTGTGCACCAGGCCTCTAATATGCCAATAAAATGCACTATCAACTGGTTCCTAGTCAAATGAGAAGGAAAAAAAAGAAAGAGAAAATAGAGGGGCAAGGGAAGGGGTGCATAGGTGCAGGGAGAGATTGATTGATTCATCAATGTAAATAAATTTTACTGAAACTAATAAAATCTGTGAAGCTATTTCAGCATGAGAACAGAAGTTGAGAATATAGCCCTGACCGGTTTGGCTCGGTGGATAGAGCGCCGGCCTGTGGACTGAAGGGTCCCAGGTTCGATTCTGGTCAAGGGCATGTACCTTGGTTGTGGGCACATCCCCAGTAGGGAGTGTGCAGGAGCAGCTGACCGATGTTTCTAACTCTCTAGCCCTCTCCCTTCCTCTTTGTAAAAAATCAGTAAAATATATATATTTTTTAAATTGAGAGTACATCCATTTAGATACAAAATCATGAATCACACTTTTCTGTCCTTTCTAAAGATGACAAGAAAGCCAAAATGTTTTCAAAATTACATTTTCCACATCACCTGAGCTGATATACCAGAGTAATATGAAATATTATAAATTTGACTTTCAAAGGTGGTATTTCAACTTGCATTTTCCAGTGTGGAAAATTAAGGCAATCCTACTGAATTGATTAACTGCAGAAAACAAACCTGTAGGGGAATAGGATATATTTTCTGATCCCCAGGCTACTCTTCAGGGGAATATATTTTTGATGTTCTCTTGGGGAGCAATGATATAGGGTTGTCATTAAAAAAATCAAGCATCCCATTTAGTTACATAGGATATCCCATTTAGTTACATAGGACAGTTGCCAGACTGTATACCTCATTTTAACTGCAGCATCAGTGCAGCTTCTTTGTGGCTCTTCTAAAGGTGGGTGTGTGTTCCTTTTTTGTTTATTCGTTTTATATTCGTTAGCTGCAGTAATGATGCCATGAGCTGGAGTGCCCTGCACAAGGCATGGCATAAAGGGGACATGGAATAAATACATGTTAAAGAAAAGGAAGGAGAAGAAGGTTTAGAGTAAGGTTAAGTCAAGAATCACCACTTTAGTGTTTTTAAAATATCTTTTTATTGATTGTGGAGAGGAAGGGAGAGAGAAAGATAGAAATATCAATGATGAGAGAGAATCATTGATCGGCTGCCTCCTACATGCCTCACATTGGGGACTGAGCCCGCAACCCAGGCATGTGCCCTAACTGGGAATCAAACTGTGACCTTCTAGTTCATTAGGTAAACCCTCAACCACTGAGCAACACTGGCCGGGCTTTGTTTATATTTTCATTGAGCTCCTCCAGAGCTTCATCCCATGGCTATCCTCTGGATGTCTGGCCATCAGGAATCCTGTTTTTATCCATCAGCATTTTAAACAAATGCCTGCAAACAGTGTTTTAAGCGGGGCAGGGGGAAGGAACAATAAGTGAATGCCCTTATGAGAGATGATAATACGGATGATTTTATGAGAAGCAAGACTGTTTAATGTGCTTTTTAACAGGAACAGAGAGTAAATGGCCCCAGTGCCCATTGCCTCACCCTTTCGCAGATTCCAGCCTGTCTTCCTACAGACCTGATGCCTCAAATGGGAAATGGGCGGACTGGCCATTTGGCCCTTCCTCCCATCCCCCATTCATTACCCTTCCCATTGCTCCCACCAGCCATGGACCATCCTTTTAATCACCTTCAAAGAGGTTGTTGGCAAGAGGAGTGAGAGGGAGCGGAGGGGACAATGCACCAATTGTCCTTAGACAAAGACAGAGAAGGAAGGGTAACAGAGAAGGCAGAACACAGAGCCTCATCTGTAACGCAGGGCCCACCGTCCCCAGATGGTACCAAGCATCAGCATCTCTCCCTGCAAGAAAAATTGGATTAGTCTCCGCCTTGTCTCCTAATGGACACACTCTATGATCTTTAGAGCTTCATTTACTGGGTTAATAGTGCTTTGCTTGAGTTCCTTTGCTATGGGGGAAAAAAAAGGGAAGAAAAAAAAACCTGTAAGAAGAAATATTCTGGGTGCCGTCCGCAACCACTGACACGAGTAATATCGTATTCATCACAGACAGCCCTCGTATCTCATTACCGCTGAAGAGTTGCCCTGGAGGCATCTGAGCTTGGCCAGGCCAGGCCTCTCATGTGGAACCGTTCAGGTATATTGTGAAATGATTTAATGCGATAATAATGTCCACTTTGTGAGATAGATTATGTTTTTCATAGTGGCTGATGGTTAATGAATGATACATTAGCAAACATCACTAAAACATTATTGGGAAATTCAGATGAAGAGATGGAGTTCTTTTTCCTGCTTCTTCTTGGCTTTCTCCCCAAGCGGTCCTACCCTCGCCCTTCCCCCATTTCGATGCATAAAGATGGAAAGCAGAAGAACTTCCAAGAATCAGAAAACTTAATTTATTTAAAGGGGGAAAAAAAATCCCAGCTGTGTGCTCCTGCCTCTCAGCCTCTCCCTACCGGAAGGGGGTATGAATACTAAAAACGTTCAAACATGAGCTGAAATATCTCTTCTTAAATCAAATGAGAATCAATGAAAGCGCGAACCTGAACAAATACATTATATGTTGGCCCAGTTTATTAGATGAAGCCGTTTACCCTGATTTGATTTATCTGGCAATACACAGTCAGCTGTGAAATGAGATAAGCCGAGCCCATTCACCTTATTTACTACATTATCGCAGCTCTCGCTAGCACTGCCATGGTTAAGGGTCTGTCAGCAGTTCCATTACAAATCCCTATTTTCGACAGCTGCAAAGATGCACTCCCAGCTGCTCCGTGGCACGGTCAACCCAGTCCAGCAGCACAGCCTCTGAAAAGGTGGATGTAGCTCCGTCTTGTTACTCAACATCTCTGTGCTGAGTAACCAGGAGGAATGTGACTGTCCCGGGTCCACGAGGCTTGTTCTCACTGGCTGGAGAGGTCAGGCATGCTCCCACTTATATCTTACTTTGATTCTTCTTTCATTGACCTTTCCTATATAGATATTTCCAACATGTTCTTTTTTCATTTCCATCCATTTTGGAATGCAAAAGCCTCCACATTTCCCAGGGCCCATCTCCACCATCAGTAGGTCTTCCTCCAGACAGCAATGAGGGGCTGAGATAACAGAAGACAGACGTGCAGTACCATTAATGGGTGGGCCTGCCCAGGAGGCAGGAGGCAGACCTTGTTATTTTGAGTTTTTCCATAAACATCCACAATCCAGATGCCCAGATTCAATTAAGTTGTACATAGGGAGAAAGAGAGGCGGGGGAGGGATATTTCTGTCACTAAAGTTTTGTTTAAGAGGTAATTTAAAAAAAAAAAAAAGGATTCTTATAATCTTTCAGCCTCACTTTGTTCCAGCTCCACAGAGCATGCAACCCCATGACACCATGTACAGGTAAGAACCTTCTACTTGCTCCTTCTTGACACATCTCCAGGCTCTGGCATGGGGCACATTCATGCCCAGCAGAAAGCAGGGGAACTGGTGTCTAGCACGTGCCAGGTCCCTGCTGGTCTCAGGTCTGAATCGGGGCATGGCCGCTGGGCTGAGAGAAAAACCAAAACAAAAGCACAGGGGACGTCTGGGTAGCATGGCAGGCCAGCCCCGTGCGCTGTCCCTGCTCTCTCCTGAAATGCAGGAGGCAGGGACCTAGTCTCTGAATTAATTCACCTGGAGAGGCCCCAGCCGCCAGGCACGATGGAGTGGATGAGGCCATCCTAAAACAGGGAGATAATGGAAAGTCTATGCAGTGAGTACCGGCCCCTGCCCCCTCCCCTCACTCTGCTCCCCAGATGCTGGTGGCCACACATGTGCTCTCAGTGCTGGAGTATTGTTGTTGTTGTTGTTGTTGTTGTTGGGGGCTTTTTTTTTCAGATTTGATGGGGAAATATTAGGGATAGAGTAAGCAAAGCCAATGGCCAAATGAGGCAAAGTATTAATTCAGGGAAAGCCAAAAACTGTGTGTGTGTGTGTGGGGGGGGGGGGGGGGGGGGGCGGGGGGTTAAGAGACCAGAGTCACCGTGTACAGTAGGCTCAACAGTGAACAATATCTATAAAGTTCATGATAATAAACAATGTAAAAATAGTGATTATGACCATGTTATGGAGATAGGTAGAGTAGGTGTGAAAGACAGTGTAAGGAAGCTAAAATCGTCATCTACATAAACCGGGCTTAATGAATGAGTAAAATTGGCAGATGAATAAATAAAAAGTAAGCATATTTAGAAATGTGAAAATAAAAAACAAAGACACCGGGGAAAGAATTAAATGCAGGTAATGGCTCAGAAATGAAATCCCACTCGATGGGTAGACTCTGCTTTCTACTTTACATCTGGATTTATCTATGAACCTAAAAATGGCTTGACTGTAGGGAACATGAAGGGTAGGGACTTGGAGATGCTACTCCTCTCTCCAAGGTCTCCCTCCTTCTCTGCTCTCTGCCCATCTGGCCTTCTTTCATTCCTTCAACACTTGAGCCCTCTTTCCATCATATGCCTCCTATCATGGAGGGTTTGCACAAACTGTTTTGTCTCCTCAATATATTCTCTCATCTCCCTTTCTTCTCTTTGCTTCCCACTCTTCTTCAGCTCTCAGCTCATAATATCTTCCTCATGGAACCCTGTGCTGCCCACCCTCAGTTAAAAGCCATGCTCCCAACTCCCATGTTACCCTAGTAAATACCAGTTCCCTTGAATTTCTTGCCCACCTGTTTTCTGTTGTGCATTACTGTGCCACACACTGAAGTTTGGAAATGTCTTCAAGAAGGATCACATAGAAGGTTCTTACCCTTGAACTTCTCTTCTGAAGCCAACTCCACAGTAGCTTTGATCCTTTGAATCCTGTCTCTCTCCTCCACTTAGGCCCGTGGTCGGCAAACTGCGGCTCGCGAGCCATATGCGGCTCTTTGTCCCCTTGAGTGTGGCTCTTCCACAAAATACCACGGCCTGGGTGAGTCTATTTGGAAGAAGTGGCGTTAGAAGAAGTTTAAGTTTAAAAAATTTGGCTCTCAAAAGAAATTTCAATCGTTGTACTGTTGATATTTGGCTCTGTTGACTAATGAGTTTACTGACCACTGACTTAGGCTATAAGCTACAGGGTGTCTATATATTTTCTCTCTCCTCATGATCCTAATGACTAGTATAGTAATTGCCCAAATAAAGCACTCAAAAAGGTGCTAAGTGAATGAATAAATGAATAAGTGAACAAAAAGAAAACACAAAACAAGGAATGAATGAAGCTGACCCTCCTTTGATGAAAAAGCTTGATACCCAAACTTGTGTAAATCCAGAAAGAACTCTCCTGTGAAAGATTATGCTTATCTAGCCTTGAAGCTCACATGCAAAAATGTTTAGAGGGAAAAGAGAAACTATTTCCTTGACTCTGTGATTAAAAAATTCCCCCTATGAGCGCTTTTACACTACTGGTGGGAATGTGAACTGGTGCAACCACTATGCAGAACATACACCTCAAAATATTAAAAAATAGAACTGCCATATGATCCAGCAATTTCATTTCCGGGTATACCCAAAGGAAGCAAAACCACTATCCTGAAGAGACATTTGCAGTGTCATGTTTATTGCCGTGTCATTCAATGTAGCTGAGATATGAGAACACCCTAAGTGTCGGCTGACAGATGAATGGAAAAAGTAAATGGGGAATACCTTTAAAAAGGAAATCCTTCCATTTGAGACAACATGGATAAACCTGGAGGATATTATGCTAAGTGAAATAAGCAAGACACAGAGAGACAAATACTGTATAATCTCATCTATATGTGGAATCTAAAAAAAATGGAACTCAAAGAAGCAGAGAGTACAATAATGCTTACCAGGGGAAGGGTGAGGGGGAGTAATGAAGAGATGGTGGTCAAAGGGACAAACTTTTGTTATAAGGTGAAGAAATTCTGGAAACTTAATTACAGCATGCTTACTGTGATGGTTAATTTCATGTATCAACTTGACAGTCCTGAGGGATGCCCAGATAATGGTAAAACATTATTTCTGAGTGTGCCTGTTTGGGCATTTCTGAAATAGATTAGCATTTGATTCAATAGACTGAGTGAAGAGATCCGCCCTCACCCATGTGGGTGGATATTATCCAATCCATTGGGGACCCAAATGGAACAAAAAGGCAAATCACGGGAGAATTTACGCTTTCTCTTCTTGAAGTAAGACACCCATCATCTCCAGTCCTTGGACATTGGAGCACCTGGTTCTTAAACCTTTAGACTCCCTGGTTCTCGGGCCTTTGACCTGGGGCTGGGAGTTACACCACTAGCTCCCCTGAGTCTGAAGGTTCTCAGGCCTTCATACTTGGACTAAATTATATCCCCTCATTTCCTAGTTTTCCAGCTTGCAGATGGCATATTGTGGGAGTTCTTAGCCTCCATAACTACATGAGCCAATTCCTATAATAAATCTCCTTTTTATCTATATAAATATCCTATTGGTTCTGTTTCTCTGGAGAACCCTGAGTTATAGTTACTATAGTTAATAATAATGTATTGAATACTTGACATTTGCTAAGAAAGTACCATACAAAAAAAGACACACACACAAAACAAGATAACTATGTGAGGTTCTGGATTTGTTATTTAGCATGATTGTGGTAATCATTTCACAAGGTGTATCGTTTTATATGTTAAATATATATAATTTTTACTTGTCGATCAAATCATACATCAATAAAGCTGAGGGGATAGGGGGAGAAATGCCCCTTATATACTCAGTATCCATCCTCAATGGCAAATCATCAACAGCATTCCATAATAGCTCAAGAAACAGAAAATAAGCAGCAATAAATACTTAATGATTCCTTGACTGATAGTAGTTTGGGAACCGGTATTCAAATGGCATTTTAAATTCTCAAATATACCTCCAGGGGAAAAAATCATCTTGCCTGTTTTAAAGGTAAATGTCATCATATGCAGGGCATATATTTTATATCTCCTGTGATTGAACCCCAGATAAATCCCAAAGTGCTAATGAGAACAAGTCACTGATTTGGGGACAGATGATTTCTTTAGGACCTTATGAGATTCAGAGGCCCATTTTGCTCAGTGTCCCAGTTTCAATGGTTTACCAGTTTCCAAAAATACACCTGCATCCAAGCGACTTCCTTCTCCCCTGGGGACTGACTCTTCTGCTCAAAGCATGAAGTTCAGGATCTTGATCTTTGAAATCACACCACTGTTTTCACCTCAGACTGGACCCTTTTTGAAGCCTCAACTATGTGAACAGAGCTGCTGTAGGCCAGAGAGGGAGTCAGACAACCTAGCTGCCTGGGAGCAGAGGGTCCACCAAATTGCATTAAAGCCATATAGCTTCCTGCAAATTTTCTTCCATATTGCTAGGTCATACATGGAAGTAACTGTGGGGAAACCTCTGGCCTTATAACAGTAAATGTGTATATTTCTGTCATGACAATATGCTCAAATCTACTCAAGATGAAATCTGGAAGCAAAATGCTGATAGGCATCCCCTGAATTGAAGGCTTAACCCTTTGCATACCTGATCAAATTAGAATGCTAACAGAGGCTAGCACTTGTTTTCTAGGAGTCATTTTGATTCCAACACTGAACGTAAGCATCTTCATCCAATAACATTTTGTTATTCAATTTTTTCAAGTATAATTAAAAAAAAAAAATACATTCTCCTAACACCAAACCAGGCTGTTTTTCAGTTTGGGGATTTTCCCCCTTCCATTTGCGACAGATATAAATGGGCCCAGTTTATTTTTCACATCTGTTCTGCATTCAAGAATATGCCACAATATTGGGACGCACGAAAAACCTGTCTGGATTGTTTACATCAGCTGCCTGCCAGCTGTAACACAAATACAGGTGGGACCTACTGTGTAGCTGTTGTGAAAGCAACGAAATGCTGCAGGACAGGGCCCAGGAGGCCTGGGGACTACCCCTTTAAGGCTACACAGAATTTCCTGACCAGGACAGACTGGGCCCCTATTAAATTGCAATTTCCCTCAGCCTTAAATGACCTCTGCCTCCCACCAATCAATGTCCTGGTATAGGGGAAACTGGGAAACTGGGAAGAGTCCCTGTCATCAAGGTTATTTCTTGCCTGAAGTCCAAAGGTTTTGGTGCATTGTGAGGAAGTCTAAAATATTTTGCAGTGGTGATACATTTGGAATTCAAACATGGCTCTGGGCTCGAACAAGCTACCTAACTCTTATGAGCCAAGAGGATACTATCTACTTCATGGGTTTGAGATATTTACCATCTTCACTTGAATATATAATACTTCCCAATTTTACCAGAAAAAGATTTTAGGGAAAAGTAGACATGCATTAAAAACACACACACACAAACAAAGAGGATATCTAATACTCTCAACAATAAAGATACATTTAAAAGTATCTAGACTAATAAAAGGGTAATATGCTAATTAGACCAGATAGACCGGATGTCTTCCGGATGTCCTTCCGGACAAAGCTGCAGCAGCTGCGAGGGCTGAGGAGGGCCAGCAGCCGCGGTGGGCTGGCAGTGGCAGCAGCAGCAGCAGCAGCAGGGTGATGGGGGAGGTGCCTTCCCCTGATTGGGCCGGTCGCCTCCCGCAGAGGGAGGCCAGACTGCGGCTTAGGCCCGCTCCCTGCAGACATCATCTGGGGGGTCCCAGACTGTGAGAGGAGGCAGGCTGGGCTGAGAGACACCCCCCTCCCAGTGCACAAATTTTCATGCACCAGGCCTCTAGTATATATATATAATAAATTTGATTTTAATGTGGTTTTTGAAAGATGGGCATGACTTGTTAATGTTAATGTGTTTTTATCAGATACTTAAATCCAGATAGACATCAGCTCATTCTTTTTTCTGATCCCTGGGTTTTTATATCTTCTTATAGATGTGCCTCAATGGCCAATGTCTTATCCACTGCTGGTTTTCCCTGTCTTCATTAGTAACAGAAACTCTGATTTGTAGCTAGGCACATGTTCACCTTTAGTGCTTTTTCCAGACATAAAACTAGCAGTATGTGTAACAGCTTCCAAGAAGCCCCTCAAAAGAGAGCTGGTTCGTGTCCTTACCTGCTTTTGTCATTTTTCCTTATCCTTCCAGCTAGACAAAATGCAGCTGCATTGGCTGGAGGTCAGGAAGCCTTCCTAGACCAGGGACATCAGACCAAGGACAGTGGACCAATGAGAGCATTTGAGCTGGATCCCTGACAATTATGGAGGTACCATACAAGGCTCTACCACAGGCCTCCTTCTGAGGAGAGAAAAACTAAACAACTACCTTGAATAAGATTTAAAATGCTACAAATATTTTCGGTTTTCTGTCACATGCATCTGAAGCAAATCCTACTTGATGCATGGCCTTTTCCTATTCCATTCTGGGGGTAGTGTTTACTATACCTAGTAGCTTTCAATATTTCTTCTTTTCCATTTTCTTGGTTTGTGGCAAGACCAGAATACCACTCTTCAGCCTATTTACCATGTTTTGTTTTGTTTTATTAAAGTCTATAACACTGAAGTTGCTTTTGAATCTTAAGCTATAGTTATAAATTGATTCTAAAATGTTACGAGAATAACTCAAGCTCCACCTCATTTTTATAGAATGTCTCTCATTATTTTGTCATCAGTGCTCAGGAGCCTTCTGTAAGTGGGCCACTAGACACAGGAGAATTTTGAGATACTTTCCTTGAAATGGGTATTGAAAGAAACATCTCTCTTAAACCAAAAGAAAAACTATTTTAAAAGAAGGACCGAGTACAGAGCCAGCTCTTAGTGAAAAGTACACGTGGATGGTGATGGTACCAACGAACCAGGACCCTTGGGAACACTTCCCACCACAAAGTGATCTCGAACTCAGCTGAGAGTCCTGGATGTCTAGTCATCGTTTTCATGTGAGAAAAGTAGTCTCACGAATTTATGACCACAAAATAATCCCTTACCTCAGAGATCTCCAGTTGTTGCGTGAGGAGTTTCACCTTTCCTATTGCTCATATTGCTATTATGATTTCTTAAAAGGCTCAAGGTCTCACAGAGAGGCACTAATTGTAGCACTTTTCATGGGCTGCTGTGTACACTCAGACATACCTTAGAGCAGTGGGAAGGCAACTGAGTTCTACCAATGTAGGGAGTCCAGCCAAAGTACAGACCCTTATTGTCCTGACTGAATGATTTTTCACTGCAGCAGAAAATGCAAAAGTTTCATCTAAAGAGCCTCAAGACTTCAGCCGGGGTGCACTGCACAGAGCTGATGACAAAAAGCCCATCTCAGTTCTGTCTCTATTCCAGATGTTCAAACACTTGAACATCTGTCAAGTCAGCCAGTTGTGTGAAATCAGCATGCTTTTGCAGTGACAAGGAAATGCCATAAGAAATGTGTGGGGAACCCACCTCCCTGGGCACTTTCATCCTGTGTCCATCCCCAGGAACCTTCTCTCAGCTGCAAGAAAGAGGAAGGCCAGTCTTGGCTCAATCATTTACTTAGCTAGGTAATTTTTCTCAGACTCAGTTTCCTGTTATTAGAAATAATAATCTAAGAGATAGGATCTTATAAGGATCAAAAGAAATAATGTATGGGAAAGCGCCTGAAGCACCCTGAACATCCATCCGTGTAATGGCTGGGGTCAGAAGTGGAGGTGACAGTAGGACTTGCTGAGAAGTTGCAGTATATTCTGCATATACTCCTTCGCAGTCGTTATGCTCAGACCAAACAGGAGAGACATCTAAGCTCCCCACTTTGAAATTAGTTTTTCAATGATGATTTGTCAGTTTTGCCACAGAGCTTTCTGCATTACTAGGTCACACTTGTTGATTCAATGTTTGTCTTCTAGAAAATTACGCAGAAATATTATGAATGAATGAATGAATGAATGAATGTGAACAGTTCACTAATTTTTTTTATCTCTTTCAGAATGACAAGCCAATGTGACTTTGAATTCTACAAGGAATACAAAAGACTCTCTAGTACTCTCTTTTTTTCAATTTTTTCTATGTTTTTACTGATTTCAGAGAGAGGAAGGAAGAGGGAAAGTGAGACAGAAACATCAATGATGAGAGAATCATTGATTGGCTGCCTCCTGCACCCCTCTCCCCTACTGGAGAACAAGCCTGCAACCTGGCATGTGCCCTGATTGGGAATCCAACTTCAATCTCCTAATTTATGGGCCAACACTCAACCACTGAGCAACACTGGCTGGCTCTATTGCTCTCTTTTATTTACGTCAAACTGATCAAAGATTTTATCCACCACAGAACTAGGTTTTTGATGGTCAGCAGATTGAATAAGCTTACAAACAGGATGTTGTTGATCCACAATCATTAGGACATGAGTCTTAAAAAAATCATTCTTTCCTGAATCCGGGCAGGCTCTGTGATAGTTCTGCCCAAGCCTTTAAAAACTGGGAGCTTCCACTGCTGTCTTGGGATAGTTTCGTCTGAGATCCCTGAGCTGCCAGGTAAGTTCCGTGGCAGCTCCCCCACTGCAGAGGCCACCGCGCTGCTCTGTTCAATAGTCTCAGTTTAGTCCAGTCCTCCACCCACCCCAGCTGCATCAGTTTCCTATGGCTGCTGTACCAGACTTGAAAGTTTAAAGCAACACACATTTATTTTCTTATCATTCTGGAGGTCAGAAGTCCAAAATCAGTCTCACGGGGCCAAAATCAAGGTGTCATGATGAAACCGGACACAATGGGTCTGAGGCTGCCTGACACTACTTGAGCCAAATTAAGCAGAGACAGGGTTGAATCATACATGAGCATTTATCCCAATAATGCCAGCAGTATGGGAGAGCAGTCGGTCACCCTAAAAATTTCTGCTCTGACCCCCCTCGCCAGTTGGCTGACTATGTATGGATGAGGCTATGGGCAGCTGTGAGCTTCAAGTGTAACATGGAAAGGGGATATAGGGTCTGAGTCCAGCCTTCAGGACCTCAAAGTTCGATCACAAGGTGGCTAATCTTCTATGATGTTACACACAGCTCAGCGCATTCCTGGGATTGGAGAATGCTCAGCGTTCCTGAGAAAATTCCCAGCGGGGGTCAGGGTCCCAGCACAGCAACCAAATCAACGCGCGTGTTGTCCTTGGTCTGTTCTCAAAATGTATTTCTTTTCTGAATAATGGACCCATGGAGGCATCTTATCTTTTTACGGCCTTGTTCCATCCTCCAGTTTCCCATGGTCTGTAAGAAAACTGCTTATCTTTAGTTAGTGAGGTGAATACTTATCAGACAGCTGTGGCTCTACTCTGATGACATGCCCTTCCCCACTATCAATCAGAACCTCACTCCCTCCAGAGGCTCTAGAGGAGAATCCATTTCCTTGCCTTACCCAGCTTCTAGAGCCACAGATATAATAAAATGGTCATTGTTTGAAGTAACTGACATCTTAGGGTAATTTGTCACACAGCAGCAGGTAAACTAGAACAAGTACTGATAGACTTGGGTTGATTGATTCCACTTTCCACCGAGAGAGTCATTGTGTGCAGAAGCACATATCTTTGAGATAGCTTTTATGGTCAAGAACACTTCAAAAATTACTTCAGTTTCCTCCATCCTCACTGTTTGATGAGGGAAGTAAAGGGAATGGTAATATTGTTTTATTAAAGGAACTAGAGGCCCGGTGCACAAAATTTGTGCATGGCAGGGGGAGGGGTGTCCCTCAGCCCGGCCTGCACCCTCTCGCAATCCAGGACCGCTGGCTCCTAACTGCTTGCCTGCCTGCCTGCCTGATTGCCCCTAACCACTCTGATTCTGATCGCCTGCCTGATCGCCCCCTAACCACTCACCTACCTGCCTGATTGCCCCTAACCACTCTGCCTGCCGGTCTGATCATCCCTAACTGTTTGCCTGCCTGCCTGATCACCCCTAACTGCCTCTGCCTCAGCCCCCGCCACAACAGCTTCATCCGGAATGACATCTGGAAGGTTGTTTGGCTGTCCCGTCTAATTAGCATATTGCACTTTTATTATTATAGATTGGTGCTGAGCAGGTACAGCAAGCACTCCTGAGCATCTTCCCCCGTTTTTTCTCCAGACTCTCTTCACTTTCTTCTTTTCTCCACCTTTCCCCTCAAAGCCTAAAGTAGAGATATGCCTTGAGAGTAAAGTAGAAATCAAGGGTCTGAGAAGAAGCATTTTCATTTCCTTTGTCCTTCCTTTTATGAGCAGTAACAAGTTCACCACATACCTGTCTGAGGGCTGCTGCTCCATATCTGTTCTTCACTCCAGACTCCAGTGGGTCCCCCTTCTTCTGAGCTGGAAAAGCTTGTCGGGGTGTTTTTAATGTTCTAGAAGATGAGTTGTCCAATAGCCTTTGCCCTTACTCTGTCTCAGTGGGAACAAGACATGCTTTCTAATGTTCTTTTTTGGAAGACTGAAATCCTTGGTACTGGCTCTTAAACGCACTATGTTAATAAATACTCCTTAACAGTTCAAAGCATTGGAGAGTCTGTTTAAATTGCAAAAGACTTTAGGGTGAATTACTGAGTTTGTTTACTCAAGTGTGACTCAGTATATTTTGTTCCTTGTAATCCACTTCATTTCTTCCAGGGCACAGATCATACATTTATTTAGAGAGACATTCGTGTCCCCAGGGATGCAGGTACGTGTGCCCATCACAGTGCTAGATCTGGGGGTATGGCTAGGATGATCAACCATGCTGGTTTGCCTGAGGCTGAGATTGTGGGGCTTAGAGCTGTAAAACCTGGTAAGTTCCAGAACAACCTGGATTAGTGGTCACCCCCTCTGCCCTTCTAGAAAATATAAAACTGATAGGAAACAAAAGTACAATTGTGAGACAAGTTGTTAAAGGGGAGGACAAATGTACTCTAGTTTGATGATTAGAAAAGCTTTCCCCAAAAGAGCCCCTTAAGTTGATATTAGAATAATCAATAGGACTTAGCTTATAAAGCAAGAGAAAAACATTCTAAGCAAGCCCAAGGGCATGTGTGAAGGCCTCAATGCTATAGAAAGCATGGTGCATGCAAGGAAATAGGACACATCCTTTGTGGCAAAAGTCTACAGAAGGAGGGAAAGATTGCTTATAGAAAAGATGTTCCAAGGACAGATTGTGAAAAGCCTTGTAAAAATCCCTATATGATTCTAGAAAAAGGTTTTAAGAAAAACTATAAATAAATTTTTCATACTATCAGGTTTTGCTAAAGACCTCTGCTGCCAAACTATTAATTCTTTTTGAGGGGCCCCCCTTCCTTCCTTCCTTCCTTCCTTCCTTCCTTCCTTCCTTCCTTCCTTCCTTCTTTCTTTCCATCTTCCTTCCCTTCCCTTTCCTTTCCTTTCCTTCCTCCCCTTCCCTCCCCTTCCCTTCCCTTCCCTTCCCTTCCCTTCCCTTCCCTTCCCTTCCCTTTCCTTTCCTTCCCTTCCCTTTCCTTTCCTTCCCTTTCCTTTCCTTTCCTTCCCTTCCCTTCCCTTCCCTTCCCTTCCCTTTCCTTTCCTTTCCTTTCCTTTCCTTCCTTCCTTCCACCCTCCCTCCATCTGTTTCTTCTTTTTACATCTCAGTTGGCTCCCTTTTGAAGTAGTCCTACAGCTCCTTCAACTTCAAGCACCCAAAACATTTTATGAGAGTCTGGATGAATCCTTCCAATACCCAGGAGTGCTCCAGCAGTTCACTTCTCACAGTGAGGTCTACAGACTATCTGCTCAGAATCACCTAAAAAGTTAGCTAAAGATGCAACTTCCTACTCCAACCCAGTGTAAGTCTAATTCCTCTTCAAAATACTCCTGTAAATATTTGAGATAATCATCACATTCTCTCCAAGACTCTGCTTCACCAAGTCCATTATTTCAGTCACTTTTCTATGCATATTAGATATCTCAGGCCTTATGTAACCCTTGTCATTCTCCTTAATAGTTCCTGGCTTTTCATTCCCCCTTTTACAATGTGCTGACCAAAATCATCGCAAGGTTAATATTTAAATTTCCTTTTGGCTTTCCTTGCGTAAAGTGTTAACCTAGGTCAGTGGTTGGCAAACTCATTAGTCAACAGAGCCAAATATCAACAGTACAATGATTGAAATTTCTTTTGAGAGCCACATTTTTTTAAACTTAAACTTCTTCTAACGCCACTTCTTCAAAATAGACTCACCCAAGCCATGGTATTTTGTGGAAGAGCCACACTCAAGGGGCCAAAGAGCCGCATGTGGCTCGCGAGCCGCAGTTTGCCAACCACGGACCTAGGTAAAGGGCCTTATTTTTCTAGATTCTATCACATTTTGGAAATGTATCAATTTCTTGATTAGATATAGTTACCAAATACAACCAATCACCCATAGTTGAATATTTCTTGCCAATCCCCTCTAACCTACAGAGTTTCTATTGAGAAATTAGCTGACACTCTTATGGGAGCTCCCTTGTAGGTAATTAACTTCTTTTTTCTTGCTGCTATTAAGATTCCCTCTTTGTCTTTAACTTTTTGCATTTTCATTATAATGTGTCTTCATGTGGGCCTCTTTGGGTTCATCTTGTTTGGAACTCTCTGTCCTTCTTAGACTTGTATGCCTATTTCCTTCACCAGGTTAGGGAAGTTTTCTGTCATTATGTTTTCAAATGGATTTTCAATTTCGTGCTCTCTCTCTTCTCCTTCTGGTATCATTGAAATTGTTCCAAAGGCTCCTTAAACTATCCTCATTTTATAAAAAATATTTTTTATTGATTTCAGAAATGAAGGGAGAGGGAGAGAAAGATAGAAACATCAATGATGACAAAGAATCATTGATTGGCTGCCTCCTGTAAGCCCCACACTGGGAATTGAGCTCACAACCTGGGCATGTGCCTCAACTGGGAATCAAACTGTGACCTCCTAGTTCATAGGTCAATGCTCAACCATTGAACCACACTGACTGGGCTATTCTCTTTTTTTTATTATTCTTTTATCTTTTTGCTGTTCTGATTAGTGGTTTTTGCTTCCTTATATTCCAAATCACTGATTTGATTCTTGGCTTCATTTACTCTACTGTTGATTTCCTGTAAATTATTCTTCATGAAAGTTAGTTTATACTTCATTTCTGACTTTTTTTTTAATATATTTTCAATGTCCTTTTTTATGCTATTGATTTTTTCACTAAGTTCATTTACTCTTCCCCTAAGTTCATTGAGCATCCTTATAACCAGTGTTTTCAACTCTGTATATAGTATAGTGTTGTCTCTATTTTGTTTAGGTGTTTTTATTTTTCGGGAGTTTTGGTCTGTTCTTTCATTTGGGACATGTTTCTTTGTCTCCTCATTTTGTCAGCCTCCCTGTGTTTGTGTCTATGTATTAGATAGAGCTGCTCTATCTCCCGGACTTGGACTTGGTAGAGTGGCCTCATGTAGTAGTAGATATCCCATAGGGTCCAATGGTAGAGCCCCCCCCCATTCACCCAAGCTGGGCACTCCAGGTGCACCCCTGTGTGGGTTGTGTACACCCTCCTGTTGTCATTGAGCCTTGATTGCTGTTGGCATGTCACTAGGAAGAATTTAGCCCAGGACAATCCGCTGCAAGGACCGGCTGCAACCACCATGGAGGATCAGCTGTGCAGGGGCCCACCTCACAGAGCAGGACTTACCTCAATGGGGTTCTGTTGTCTGCTGAATCTGCTCCTTGAGTGTAACTTGTGGAGGTGGTTTGTGGTGCTTCAGACATGGTCAGATGTGGTCTGGGGCTGTCCACCACACCAAGTGCTCTTTCTCCGGGGGCTTCCTGGGAGTTACAGGCCAAGACCAGCTGCCACCTGTGTTCTGCTTGGAGCCACCAGCATGAACTAAAAAGTGATCTACACCAGTTTTAACACATTCTGACTGATATTCCTACATGGGCTAAGCCATACCCCAACTGTGTGCATTTGTTTACTCGTGGTCACTGGTGAATGCATACATTTACTAGACCTACTCAGTATAAATTAAAAATTACTGTAATACATGTAGAAAAATTTTCTGCGAAATTATACTTTTCATATATACTTAATTTTAATTACACAATCTCAAAAATTCTATATACTTTTTTTTGTTGTTTTACTAAGAGTCATCATCATTCATTCCCCTACCACCTCAACAAGACACATTAGAACTAACTGTGTTAGAGGATAGTTTCTTGTTATATGGACTTTTCTAAATCATTTCTCCAAAAAATACCTGCTGCCCTGGCCCAGTGGCTCAGTTGGTTGAAGCATCATCCTATACACCAAAAGGTTGCTGGTTCAATTCCCAGTCAGGGCAAGTACAGGAGGCAACTGGTCTGCTTCTCTCACACATCAATGTTTCTCTCTCTCTCTCTCTCTGTCTCTCTCTCTGTCTCTCTCTCTTTGTCTCTCTCTCTCTCTCTGTCTCTCTCTCTCTTTCTCTCTCCCTTCCTTCCTCTATCCCTCCCCTACTCCCTCTCTCTCACAAATCAATAAAAACATATCCCTGAGTGAGGATTTAAAAAAATAGGTGCTGCTGAAACCGGTTTGGCTCAGTGGATAGAGCGTCGGCCTGCGGACTCAAGGGTCCCAGGTTCGATTCCGGTCAAGGGCATGTACCTTGGTTGCGGGCACATCCCCAGGAGGGGGTGTGCAAGAGGCAGCTGATCGATGTTTCTCTCTCATCGATGTTTCTAACTCTCTATCCCTCTCTCTTCCTCTCTGTAAAAAATCAATAAAATATATATTTTTTAAAAAAATAGGTGCTAATATAGCAGAAACCTAATAACATGGTCACATGGTTGTATTATATTGCAGTATTACCAGGTGATTGAAAATCATATTTCACAACACATAAAAGAAATTATTTGCTATAGCTCTCCAGTGAAATCCCTCTCCAAATTTAATCATAAGCCCCACATTTTAAAAACTTAAAGAATTTATGACTAATTGTGGAAGATGTTGACAAAATATTAGACAAGAATAGTTATTCATGCAAGTTGCTTGGGGGATAATGTAGTTCTTGGGCTGGGCCTAGATCTTGTCCTAAACGATGTTTGACTTTCTGGAAGACCTTACCTCACATCCTCAACACCACAAACTCAAAGAGTTCTCCATTAATATAACTCATTCTCATTTTCATTCATGAGTTTTAGTAACATAGGTAAGTACAGAAGTGCTACAGAACCATATTATGGACCCAAAATAGAATCTATCAAATCCTTCTAATTTTTTCGCTTTACAAATTGCCCTTTCCTTTCAAAAAAGGAAGTGGGGGAGGGGGGGCTGCAGGTGAAAAGCTCTTTTCCTGCATTGCAGTGTCTGATAGAAGGACGATCGGAAATAGCATGTTCCCGAACTTGATCAGGCTTGTTTTGTCTGGCAAATGAATTATGTAAACCTTATCCACCAGAAACTGTTTCAAGTCAATTAATTGTTGTAATTACTTAAGATTTCTTTTTAATGACTATGGCTCTCCAGGGATTTGATGATATCCTGTCATCTGTAGGGCCTGATAAATGAAATGTGATTTGTGGCTCACTGCAAACTGAACCCTTGTACTTGAGCAATGTCTGCTTCCCCCGTGCTTGTGAAATGGAAGAAATGCCCTTGATGGAGGCAGGGACATTCATCAGAAACTGAAAGTGAGGGCTGAATGGCTGCACCACCCTTCTCACTCTCCTTCTTCCTTCCATCCCTTTGAAAGGGAATTAACCAAGCGCATGACCTGTACATCTAAATCATTATCAGTCAAGATTCTGTCTCTCATCTCCATCAGGTTCAGTAAATTGAGGTCTCAAATTGCTATTTGGAGATAATATTAGAAGTGAATATAGAAGGTACGAGATTATTTTCCCAGCCCCTTCTCTCTCTCTCTCTCTCTCTCTCTCTCTCTCTCTCTCTCTCTCTCTCCTCCCCTCTCCCCCCCTCTTTCCCCCACTCCCACCCCCACTATTATTCTTTTCATTTTTAAGTATTAAGCTCTCTAAGATTTGGTGAAGTAAGGTGCTTCTCTCTTATGTGGATAGCCCATTTCCAAGTGATTTGTATTCAATGAGATTTGCTACAGATGAGAAAATCTAAAATTGCACAATGGAGTACTGACAACCAGTTCCAATTTTCTGAAATATGGATATCATCTATACTAGTAAACAAAACTCTGTAAGAAAACACAATTTTTGAACACGTCTGTTGTCTTCAGCAGTTTTATTTTTCCCCAGCAAATAATTTAGTCTACCCCAATAAAATAATGTCTTTCCGAGATATTTATATTTGATAAACATTGAATCATAAAGCAGTTTTTAGCCAAATTTTTCAAAGAAGATTAAAACAATTGAACAGTAACGAACCACAAAACTTTTATAAAGTAGCATTGCTATATTTATTGTCCTAATTCAAACATTTGATTCCCAATTGAAAACAGTCATATTAAAAGTACTACAAGTAAAATATATGTTTGCTTTGAAATCCATCATTTTTGTTGAAATTTACAATTTCACTGGATTGTGTGAAACTGGTTACAATGAATATTTTGTAATGAAACACATGAACCAGAACTTTGGAAAATAAGCAGTTACTATTCCTTAACAGTCAAGCAATGTTTGTTGATTCAAAGTTTCAGGCTGTTCGCCTTCCCTTATAAACGCATTAGTTCTAAACCAAATTTAAATAGGAAAGATGGTATCATAGACAAACCCTGATTTATGACTACAAGCCTTTTCACTGTGGTGTATCTTTCACTATCTTAAAATCATAACTCTAGGAAAACCCAGTAATATCAAAAACATGTGAAAATAAAGGATTTTATTAAAGCATTCATTCAATCAACAAACATTTACCAAGCAGCTGATAAAAAGTTAGGCAATCTGCTGGACCTATTACTACACAGATCACCTCATCATTGCATGTGTACCATATACCAGACACTGTCTTAAGTGCTTTGCAAACACACTAACCTCAAGGATGCAATGAGCCTTTAAAATACCCTTTGTTTAAATAAAGCTCATACAACCAAACAGATCAGCTAGAACGTAATGTCCAACTTCTATTTCCTGCCTCTGTAATGTGACCGCCCATATTTCTCTATCCTAATCCAGATGTGACAGTTGCTTATTTCGTACCTATTTTTACACAAATAGTGGTACCCTGAGGATGAAGAGCTGCCTAAGTGCTGATCCATTAAATGGCTGTGTGACTTTTGGCAAGTTATAAAAATATTTTTATCTCTGTTTCCTCATCTGCAAAATACAAATAGCCATGATGATGATAATGATGATATGTGCCTCTTAAGAATCCAATGATTTAATATATCATAAATATCTCGTGCCTAGGACAGATTAAATAATCAATAATTTATTATTGTCATGCTGTCATCATCATCATCTGAATATTATTGATAAGAAAATAAAGGCACAGTGAAATTAAGTAACATACCCAATATTGCCTCATTAGAAATAGAATTAAAACTTAGGACAGCTATCTTGCCCCAAACTGACAACCATTTCTTAGCCAAACTGCCGTGTGGCATTCTGCAGCACATCAAGATAAAGTCGTGTCAGGTTGTCAATTCTCCTGTTCCTCAGCAGCAGCAGCAGTAACCAGAGGCACCACGTGTTGCAATCCTAGGTGCCTCTACTAGGGTCATTGGATTTAACTAACATCGTTTTAGTTACATGAAATCTTTTACTCCAAGAGTTTATGGAAAAATAAAGAAATAGTACAAAACAAATTCTGATTCTTTGAAAATTTTATAATGTAGTCTTGATGGCTTTTACATTTTAATTTTTTGCTCTATAGTATTACTGTTTTAGGTTCATTACATAGTGCACAATTTTATCATGAGATGAAGTACCAATAAAAATTTTAGTTAACACTTTAGGAACACTTTTTGTCCAGTACAATTAATTTTTCTAGAATATTCGCTTGTTTCAACTAGCCAATTTAAATTTGCCTGAAAACTTGACTACTATTTTACTGTCAGATTTGTTGCTCTAACAACGATCTTATTTTACCCTGTATATATTAGTTGAAGGGATTAATTTTTACTCTTGAT
This sequence comes from Cnephaeus nilssonii, assembly GCF_951640355.1. Taxonomy (NCBI): domain Eukaryota; kingdom Metazoa; phylum Chordata; class Mammalia; order Chiroptera; family Vespertilionidae; genus Cnephaeus; species Cnephaeus nilssonii. The sequence goes on along the minus strand of NC_137078.1, from coordinate 16,865,692 downwards.
TATGGCAATTAACTAACACAGATGGCCACCAAAAAGGTGACTTACCAAAGGGTGTTTAGCAAACGGTGCTGTTAAGTCCTCTTCTGTGAAAACGTGCATGTTGTGCATTGTATCTGCCTGGGTACATGAAAGAGTGAAGTTTCCATCTGTCTTTGCAATTATATGAGCGAATTGTCTGAGACCCGGCCCAGTCTGGTTTGGTGCTCACAGAATAATAGAGCTCTTTTGTTTTTTCTTTGCTCCATTGGTGGAGATTTCCTAGAAGTTGCAGGATATCTTCTTTTTAATTTTTTCTCTAAACTCTGACTTTACTTATGTCTCTCACCTTTGCTTTCCCTCCATCCCCCACCCGCAACAGTAACTTGCTCCAGGCTCACTTTGCTCCAGTGTCTAGGAGATCACACAACGCATTTGCCACCAGAACTACAATTCCCAGCATTCTTGGTGCTCCCCGCGCTCTGGACTTCAGCTTCAGGTCCAGGGGCTGCCACCAGAACTATGATTCCCAGAATTCGTGGTGCTCCCCACACTCTTGGTTTACGCTTCTGGTCCAGGGGCTGCAGAAACCAAAAGGACTGGGAACTCCAGCCTGCTCTCCTGCTCTGCTCTCCGGCCAGGCTTGGCATCCTGGGTCACCCCAGCAACCCAGGACACCAAACCTTCCCGCCCACTCTCTGGCCGGCTCCATGGCTCCAGCTGGCGGCATGGCCATCTTTTTTGCATCAATTTGCATATTCCCTCCTTATTGGCTGTGGGCACCACCATCTTTATTGCAAAGTGACAGTTAATTTGCATATTACTCTTTTATTAGATAGGATATTTTTCTGGGTATTCTCTCAGAAATTTTTATGTATATTTGTGTGTCATCCTACATTTCAGAAACATCTTGTCAAACACACAATGAATCTTGTTAGAATCTTTATTAGTATTGCATTAAACCTATCAATTAATTTCAGAAAATTGGCACGCATATTTTTAAAATTCAGTCTTTTCACCTAGCACTTTTTTGTGTTTCTTTAAATTGTCAAAATTTACTTTCTTTAATATAATATATATATTTATATATGTAACATATATATCCTATATAATAAAGAGGTAATATGTAAATTAAACCTCACACCATCACAAGATGGCTGCACCTACAGCGGAGGCCGGGTTCCCATAACACAAGATTGCTGCACCCACAGCAGAGGCAGGGTTCCCGTAATGAGCAATCAGCAGGGACTTGAGACTGCGTGGTGCTGGGCCAGGGCGGGGGACCTGACGCTGCGCCCCCTGCCCAGCGGGGCTTGACTGGGGACCTCAGGCTGAACACCCCACCTGGTCCCAAGCCTGGCAGGGCTTGACAGGGGACCTCAAGGTGCACCACCTGCCCCGGTGCCCATACAGGGAACCTCAGGCCGCACCCCCTGCCCAGCAGGTCTTGATGGGGGACCTCAGTCTGTGTCCCCTGCCCTGGCACTGGGCCAGGGGACCTGAGGGTGCACCAGGGACCTGAGGCTGTGCCCCCCACCCAGCGGGGCTTGACAGGGGACCTGAGGCTGCGCCGCCCGCCTGGCAGGGCTTCACAGGGGTGGGGCTGGCCGGGTCTGGGTCTTGCCCAATGGGGGCAGAGGCTGGACGGGTCTGGGTCTCACATGATTTCGAGGTGTGCACGGATGGGCAGGACTTGACTCTGGGTCCCACGGCGCACCCGAGACTCTGACAGGAGGGAGATTTTCATATACATTTTACTAATTTTCTTTCATCTCTGACACTTCTATTATAGAGAAAGGGCAAATAGCAATATTAAAATATTTCCTCTAGCCGAAACCGGTTTGGCTCAGTGGATAGAGCGTCGGCCTGAGGACTGAAAGGTCCCAGGTTCGATTCCAGTCAAGGGCATGTACCTTGATTGCGGGCACATCCCCGGTAGGGGGTGTGCAGGAGGCAGCTTGTTGATGTTTCTCTCTCATCGATGTTTCTAGCTCTCTATCCCTCTCCCTTCCTCTCTGTAAGAAATCAATTTAAAAAAATATTATATATATATATATATATATATATATATATATATATATATATATATATTTCCTCTAATTAATTCCCTTTTAATGTGCATGAATTTTGTGCACCAGGCCACTAATATATATATATATATTTCTCTTTGGGTAGATTCTGAACATTTCTGGTTCAAAATTTTCTAGGTGTCTATTAAAAACATTTTGTTATTGAAAAAAAATTTTCCATTATATTTTCTAATTGGCAATTGCTGATATTCAGGAAACTTGTGGGTTTTTTTAAATTCTTATTTTAACCAGTAAATTTATACGTGTCCCATCCAAGTATAGTCCTCCCTTTCTCTTGGTTACATGGCTACATAGATTTCCCAACCTCCCTTGTAGTTGCTGTAGGTAGATAACTATGTTTGGCCAGTGAAATGTGAATGGAAGTGGTATGTGCAATTTCAAGGTCATCTCCAAAATCTTTGTATTTTTATTCTGGAGAACCCACTTGAGAAGAATCATCTTTAACCATGAAAAAGGCAATAAGTTATAAAGCAGGAGTTAGAAAACTATGGCCTGTGGACCAACTCTGACCTGTGGCCTGATTTTTGTATGGCCCATGAGCTAAAAATGGTTTAATATTAATATTTCTTTTTTTATTTAATTTTATTTTTAAAAATATTACAAATAGTAGTACATATGTCTCCTTTCCCCCCCCCATTGAACTTCCCCCTGCCTCCCCTACCCCCCAGCACATGCCCTCACCACACATCCCCCCCAGTGTCTTGCATCCATTGGTTATGCTTATATGCATGCATACAAGTCCTTTGGTTGATCTCTTACCTCTCCGCACCAACCCTCCCAGCATTCCTGTGATTGTTTGAAAAAAGGAAGGAAGGAAGGAAGGAAGGAAGGAAGGAAGGAAGGAAGGAAGGAAGGAAGGAAGGAAGGAAGGAAGGGAGAAAGAAAAATGTGACAGAGATTGTATGTTCCTTCAAAACCTAAAATTTTTACTTTCTGGCCCATTACAGAAAGATTTGCTAATCCCTGTTCCAGAGGACTATTGGACAACAAGAGAGAAGGAACTTGGGTCTCTTAATCACCACATGGAGCAAAGTAGATCTATTCTTGACCACTGGGATGAAAAGAAATTTCTATCTTATTTAATCTATTGTCTTTGAGTTCTCTTTGTTAAAATATCCACTAACCTAATTAATCAACTAACTAACCTTATTGTTGTTAACAGTTTTTAAATTCATCTCTTATAATTTCTAAAAAGACAATGTCATCTATAAACAATAGTTGTCCTGGTTGGTTTTTCTGTTTTGTTTTGTTTGTTTTATTTTGTTTTGTTTTGTTTTGCTTTGCTTTGTTTTTGGCCCTGGCCAGTTAGCTCAGTTGGTTAGAGCATCATCCCCACATGCCAAGGTTGCAGATTTGATCCCCGGTCAGGGCACACACAAGAAGCAACCAATGAATGCATAAACAAGTGAAATAACAAATCTCTCTCTCTCTCTCTCTCTCTCTCTCTCTTTAAGAAAAATCAATCAATAAAGAAGTTTGTTTTTTTCTCAATAGCAAACACATTACTTCTTGTATAATTTTTTTTCTCTTCTATTTTAATAGCTGGAACTTTCAGGACACCATAACTTGATAGTGACAATATCATATAGCCATGTTTTGTTCTTAATTTTTTAAATTTTTGTTATTGATTTCAGAGAGTAAGAGAAAGAGGGAAACATCAATGATGAGAGAGAATCATCAGCTGCCTCCTGCACACCCCCCACTGGAGATCCAGCCTGCAACCCTGGGCATGTGCCCTGACCGAGAATCAAACCATGACCTCCTGATTCCTAAGTCAATGCTCAACCACTGAGCCACACCAGCCGAGCTGTTCTTAATTTTAATGGCAATGCCTTTAGCTCTTTACTGCCTAGTAAACTATTGCTTTTTGATTGTAGATATTTTTAATTATCTTAAGCATATTCAGAAGAAAATTTGTTCAGTAATTTTTCTCCTTTTTTATTTTTTTTTAAGTTTTGGCATCAATTTACACTATTTTATGAAATAAATTGGGATGCTTCCCATCTATGCTGAGAAGTGTCTTGTGTACCATAAAAATGGGCTATGCCTTAAAAGTCTGGAAAACGTTATTTCAAAATAATCCAGCCCTAGAACATTTTAAAAGAAATTCTTCAAAAACATTTTTAATTTCTTTCTTGATTATATTCAGCTACCAATCTATTGGATTAATTATGATCATTCATATTTTCCTTAAAATCATTCATTTTGCCAAGGTTTTCAAATTATTAACATAAACATGCCTAACATTTTCTTTAACTTATTTTATCTCTCAATATCTAATATTACAATCACTTTCTTACTAGTACTTTGTTTCTTTGTGTTTTCTCATTTTTGTTTTGTTGATACAGTCATATGCCACATAACATTTTGGTCAACAACATTCTGCATATACGATAGTGGTCCCATAAGATTATAATGGTGCTGATAATTTTCTATCTCCTAGTGATGATGTAGCCATCCTACAGTCATAGTGCAACATGTTACTCATGTGTGTGGGATGCTGATGTAAACATGCCTCCTGCACTGCCAGTTGTATAAAAGTATAACAAATATAATTATATACAGTACATGATACTGAATAATGATAATAAATGACTATGTTACTAATTTATGTATTTATTATATTATACTATTTATTTTTAAAATTGTACTGTTTCCACTTATTAAAAAAAAGTTTGCTGTAAAACAATATACCATATCACCCCAGCAGTAGCCTCATACATCTCCCATTTACCCATCTCTTGACTATATTATTTTTTCTTGTGCTTGATTTAATCTTGTGTTGTCTTGTAACCCAGGTTTGTGAAGTACACTCTATGATGTTTGCACATTGACAAAATTATCTAAGGCCACATTTCTAAGATTTTATCCTGTCCTTATGTGACACATGACTGTATGATTTACCAGAATTTTCAGACATTTGCTAGTTTTTATTTTTTCCAAAGAACACACTCTTGAACTTATTAACTATTTTAATTTTTTATTTGCTTTCTAACATACTGATTTTGCATGTGTGTTTATCTGTATAATTTTCTAATTTCCACTATTCTTAGGTATATGTATTAGTTTTATAACTTTTTAAATGCATTACTTCTTATATTATTCTTTCATTTTTAATAATTAAATTTTATAGTGCTACAAATTTTATTCAGAGTGTATTAGTCACACCTATAAGTTTTGAGACATAGTGGTCTTCTTTATAGTAAGAATAGTGGCCCGGTGCACAAAATTCGTGCACATTAAAAGGAAATTAACTAGAGGAAATATTTTAATATTTCTATTTGCCCTTTCTCTATAATAGAAGTGTCAGAGATTAAAGAAAATTAGTAAAATGTATATGAAAATCTCCCTCCTGTCAGAGTCTCGGGCATGCCGTGGGACCCAGAGTCAAGTCCCCGCCTACCCACACGTGCCTCAAAATCGCATGAGACCCAGACCCGGCTGGTCCACCCCCACTGGAAGAGACCCAGACCTGGCTGTCCCCACCCCTGTCAAGCCCTGCCGGGCGGGGGACAAGGCCTCCTGCTGATCGCACGTAATAACCATTTGCATATTAGCCTTTTAATATTAAGATATACATTACCTATGGACACAGGCAATAGGGTGGTGAAGGCCTGGGGCAGGACAGGAACAGGGTGGAGGGGGCAAGGGAGGGAAAAAAGGAGACATTGTAATATTCTCAACAATAAAGATTTTTTAAAAAACCCAAATGGGTATAGCTGTGTTCTAATAAAACTTTATTTTAAAAAGCAGGTGGAGCTGGATTTGGCCTGTAGGCTGTAGTTTGCTGACCCATTTTATTTTATTTTATTTTATTTTATTATTTTAAAGAATAGTTTATTAATTTTTAGAGAGAGAGAGAGAGAAAGGGAATGGGAGAGATAGAGAGAGAAACATCAATAGGCCCACAACTGGGGCATGTGCCCTGACAGGGAATCCGGCAACCTCCTGGTGCAGGGTACGATGCCTAACCAACTGAGCCACACCAGTCAGGGCTGCTGACCCCTTTTAAGTAAGTTTGCATTTCTGCTAGGATATTATCTAAGTCTAAGAACTTTTTTGTTTTGTTTTGTTCATTCTCAGAGTGTTTTTCAAAAAAAAAAAAAAAAAAACAACAGCATCTAATTTTTATTTCACATGTGTCATATATTTTCCTAAGTCAATATAATAATAATAGTTTTGTTTTTAAGTTTTTCCCCCCTGCATATTGTTTCCCCAAAATTCTGTTTGTTTTTGTTATATTAGCGATTTTTCTCAAATATTGATGACTGCTGGTTATCTGCTCCTGTCTAAGAGATTGAATAGCATAGTGGTTGCCTCTGTGGTGGGAGAGGTGTTAACTGGGGCATGACAAAACTTTCTGGGGAGATGGAAATGTGCTCTATCTTGAGTGAGTTATGGGTTGCGCAGTGTATACAACTGTCAAGAGCCATTATACTGACCACTTAAGACCTTTGCAATTTTCACAGAACTAGAACAAATTATCCTAAAATTTATATGGAATCACAAGAGACCTCAAATAGCCAATGCAATTCAAGAAATAAGAACAAAGTTGGCGGTATCATGCTCCTGGATTTCAAAATATACTATGAAGCTATTCTAATCAAAACACTATGGTACCATTCACATCTATCAATGAAACGTACAGAGAGCCCAGAAATAAACTTACACTTATATGGTCAATTAATCAATGACAAAAGAGGCAAGAATATACAAGAGAAAAAGAAGTATCTTCAGTAAATGGTGTTGGGAAAACTGGACAGATAAATACAGGCAAAAAAAAATTGAAACTGGGCCGCTTTTTTATACCATATATAAAAATAAACTCAAAATGGGTTAAAAACTTAAGTGGAAGACCTGGAACCATAATCCTAAAAGAAAATATAAGCCATAAACTCTTTGACATCAGTCTCAGCAATGTCATTTTGGATATGTCTCCCCAGGCAATAGCAACAAAAGCAAAAATAAACAAATGGAATTATGTCAAACTAAAAAGCTTTTGTATAGCAAAGAAATTCACCAACAAACAAAAAGACAACCTACTGAATGGGAGAAGATATTTGCAAATGATATATTTAATATGTAGTTAATATCTAAAATATATAAAGAACTCATATAATTTAACATAAAAAAATAAACAATCTAATTTAAAAATGGGCAAGGGCCTCAATAAATATTTATCCAAAGAAGACATACAGATGGCCAACAGAGAGATGAAAATATGCTCAACATCACTAATCATCAGGGAAATGCAAATCAAAACCACAATGAAATATCATCTCACATCAGTCAGAATAGCTGTGATCAACAAAGTCAACTTTCCCTGGCTGGTATGGTTCAGTTGATTGGGCGTTGTCCCATGCACTGAAAGGTTGCTGATTTGATTACCCATCAGGGTCAGGGCACAGGCCCAGGTTGTAGGCAAGAGGCAACTGAATGGATGTTCCACTCTCACATTGAGATGTTTCTCTCTCTTTCCCCCTCCCTTACTCTCTCACTGTAAAAAAATCAATAAAAATATATTTTTTTAAAAAGTCAACAAACAAGTGTTGGCAAGGATTTAGAGAAAATGAAATTTTCACAGAATGTTGGTGGGATTGTAAATTGGTGTAACCATTACAGAAAACAGTAAGGAGGTTTCTCAAAAAATGAAAATAAAACTACTATATGGCCCAGCAATTCCACTTATGAATATTTAAAAAAAAAAAACACAAAAAAACAACACACTGATTTGAAAAAATATATGCACCCTTATGGCCATTGCAGCATTATTTACAACTAGAGGCCTGGTGCATGAAATTCATGCATGGGGGTAGGGTGGAGGTACCCTCAGCCCAGCCTGCACCCTATCCAATCTGGGAACCCTAGGGGGATGTTTGACTGCCAGGGATCGGGCCTAAACCAGCAGTCGGACATCACTCTCAAAATCCTGGACCACTGGCTCCTACTTGCTCACCTGCCTGCCTGCCTGGTCGCCCCTCACTGCGCCCCCTGCCAGCCTAATCACCCCCAACTGCCCCCTCTGCTGGCCTGGTCACCCCCAACTGCATCCCCCACTGGCCTGGTTGCCCCTAACTGCACCCCCCGCTGGCCTGGTCATCTCTTACTGCCCCCCCCCACACCTGCCTGGTCACCCCACGCAGCCTGCTGTTCAGTCATTTGGTTGTCCCTCACTAACCCCCCTACTGGCCTGGTTGTAGCAGCCATCTTATGAGGGCATGAGGGTCAATTTGCATATTACCTCTTTATTATATAGGATTGTCAAGATACGGAAGCAACCTAGGTGTCTATCAACAGATGAATGGATAAAGAAGATGTAGTACATATATGCAATGAAATATTAGCAATAAAGAAACGAAATCTTGCCATTTGCAACAACACAGATGGGACTAAAGAGTATTATGCTAAGAGAAATAAGTCAGAGAAAGACAAATACGTATAATTTTATTTATATATGGAATCTAAAAAATAAACAAGCAAACAATACAAAACAGAAACAGTCATAAGTACAGAGAAGGAACTGATGGCTGCCAGGGGAGGGGATGGGTAAAAAAAGGTGAAAGGGAATAGAGGTACAAACTTCCAGTTATAAAATAAATAAGTCAAGGGAACATGATGTACAGTACAAGTAATGCAGTAAATAATATCATAATAAACCTGTGCGGTGACAGATGGTTGCTAGATGGCCCATTATGATCATATTGTAAGTGTGGGAACCCTGACCTAAGTACACCGGATGATAAAGGCCCAATTGCCATAGGCAATGACACAGCAGTTTTACTGTACGCACTGCGCAGGCGTACCTTTCTATAACCCAAATACTGATGTCACTATTTGGCAAGAACCCTCTTTTGTCTGAGTTGGTATAAAACTCTGTTGCTGACCAGCCAGTATGAGGCTGCTTTTTGGGGGCTATTTTGAAGAACTGCTTTGTCTGATGGCTCCTATGTTAACAATGGCTACTTGTTCTGCAATAAAGTCTCTCCTGTATGCCCACGGCTACTCATGTTTTCTTCCAACTCCAGGCATCCATGGAGGTCCAGTTCCTGGCAGGAGAACTATGACCCGATAGTAAGATATAAATGTTGAATCACTATGTTGTACACCTGAAACTAATATAATATTTTATGTCAACTATACTTTACTTAAAAATAAATAAGTAATAAACATGCAAAGTAGACTGAGAAAAAAAGACCATACTGACATATAGTATACCCTCGATGAATACTCAAGTGAATGAACCAATCTTTACCATCATTATGTTTCCATAAATTTTATTTTTTTCAGCCATCACTTCAGCCATAAAATTCCTTTGCTAAGAGATAAAATTGCTTCTTTAAATATTCTGCATTGCCTTGAGTCTAAATCTCAAAACCCAAATTAAGTTTCTTCAGCTTTCCTCTTAGCAAATATTTAAATCCTAAGTATGTTTGATAACAAACTAAAAACAAAGAGGTGCAGAGCTTCTGCAGCGGGGATTTATTGTCCCTCCCTCTATTATCCCACAGTTTTTGGCTCACTTAGTGTCAGTCCAGGAAGGCTCACAAATGGGTGACAGAAGGTCTAACCAGCTTCCCAGGCAAGTGGGCAGATGAGCAGATAGTGGACATGCTCCTCAAGAAAATCAGAGGTGAAAGATGTCTGAGATCTGCTCCAACTTGGGCTGTGTTTTGAACCCCTCATAGAGAAAGTCCATTCCATTATATACAACTAGGGGCCCAGTGCACGGATTCGTGTACCTTGAAAGGAACTGTGGGCCACAAGGCTGTGGTGGGCACAGGGGCGGGGCTCGGCCCATCCTCCACTCCCCCACCCAGACCCTCCCGCCATGGCCCCCGGTCCCCTCTCTGCCTGCAGCCCTGCTCCTGCTTCCACTGCTTCCATGTGCTGATGGTGCTAGCCCCACTCTCACCCACTGATGGTGTGGAGTGATTGGGGCTGGTGCCAGCAACGGGTGCAAGTGGGGCTGGCACCATCAGCAGGTGCGAGCGGTGACTGCTGGCCCCAATCGCCCCTCAGGAGCAGGGGGAGATGGAGAAGCCCTGAGGGGTGATCAGGGCCAGCAGCTGCCACTCACACCCGCTGATGGCACTGAGTGATCAGGGCCAGCGCTGGACGCCGGCAGCGGGTGCAAGCAGGGCCAGTGCCAGCAGCAGCAACAAGCGCCAGGTGGGACCGCAGTGCATGGGAGCAAAGAATTTTCAGTAACGACCAGAGGCTGACCCCAATGACACCGCCTTGGTCTGGTACCCCGCTCACCTGGTCCACCATCCCTCCGCAGCCAATGCCCACCATATTCCATGCTCTCCCACCTGCTGCCGATGTCCACCATGTTCTGTGCCCCCTGGTAGTCAGTGCACATCATAGCGACCAGTTGTTCGGTTGTTCAGTTGTTCTGCCGTTCGGTCTATTTGCATATTAGGGTTTTATATAGAGAGCTGATAGAACAGGAAGTGATCATTTTCTAATAATCTGTTCTTTGGTATCAGTTGCTGAATTATTTGCAGCAAGTGGAGGTTCCTTTCTTCTCATCTGCCTGTGAGGCACCCCACCTAGACAGATGTCCTCCAATAGCCAGAGCCAATAACCAAGGCTTCTGCCTCTTATTTATTTGCACCCTGCTTTGATGCGTACATTTACATTTTTATATGATTCATTTTTCTGTAGTTACTATCTCATTTCCCATTTACTAATTAATGGTTTTTGGTAACCATCCTATATGCCATATTTAGGTCATTTACAGTGTTAAATTATAGGTATACTAGATAGATAGATGATAGAGATAGAAGATAGATAGATAGATAGATAGATAGATAGATAGATAGATAGATAGATAGATACACATCTATATACTTCAGGAAATATTTTTATTGTTTACCTCATAATCACCTTACAATATTTCTATAACACTCTGAACAGGAAATGAAATTGATACCAAGAATTATGAGATGTAAAGCTTGCTTATAGAAAGGGGGCTCCTGCCTCCAAAGGCCATCTTATACGCCATCTCTCCAACATTCATTAAATTCAAGTTTCTCTGCTCAGCCTCTGCTCCAAGGCTTTCTGAGGCCAGACAGCTCTCCAAACCACATTTCCTCCAATTGCTCCTAATGCCACACAACTTCTCACCGCTCTTGCTCTCCAAAGGTTTGAATTCATGAATCCTTACACCACACATTTTTCTTTTTCAAATTTTTTTAGAATCCATTGCCTCCTCTTTCAAAACTGTTCCTGCAGTCTCCCTTTTTCATTTGTGTGCTTTGTCCATATTGTTTCACAAAATCCTCTTAATTTTTGGGCCTTTTTTGTCTGTCCGTCATATGTATTGAAACAATCACAAAATAACCAGCCGATTCAGGAAATCCTAAGATAAAGCACACAGCAATGTATGACAATGACAGATAAAAGAGGCAAATTGGATTTTTCCCTTTACGCTTATTACTTGTAGATGTAAATCCTAATTCTCTATTCACATATGAAGTCTTTGTTTATTTCGTTGAGGTTTCACAGCCAAGTCTGTTAAAATGTGTATAGTGCCATATTTTATTATGATGATCATTGTAAAATAGATTGCTAATACTTTCCCCAAAAAAAAAACAAATCTGTCACAGATATATTAGGTATCACTGCAACACTAACTCAAGCTGTTATATGGAATAAGAATAATCAGAGTTGAGAGGAAAACTAGAAAAGAATGTAAGAACCATTTTCCAAAAGTGCAGAAGCACATGAACACTTGTCTAAGCTAATCATCAGGAGTGTAAAACTTTTATTTCTCAGTTAATAAGCACCACCTGTGTTTATAAGAAGTCCCTAATGACTTGTTTTGTCTCTTGCAAAGAATATAAAGTGTTCTTAGAATAGATTCCATAGAGTACATACATATTATTAATATACTCTAAAATCCTTCCATATGACTGATGTTACCTTCATTATCCTCTTCCCACTCCCTACTACACACTTTCTTCTTTAATTTTTTTATTGAAATGATATAATATAAAAAAACATTGACTACATATAAATCAATTGTCTCTGACATCTTACAGGGAAAAAGAAAACATCAAGATTGCCAATAACAGGCACTCAGTCTCATAAAACTTGTAATCAATTTCCAAGCCAAGGCGTAAACTGTAATATATTGCTAAAACGTGTAACAATAATAAACTATTTGAATTGCACCTTCACATTCTCTGTCGTTAATAACAAATAAGCATGAAAAAAATTTGACAGTCATTCATTTTCATGGGTGTCTGCTGGTTTATCAGATGTCATCTGGCATTATAGTCTGCAACCTTATTCTTAGAAGGGTATGAGGAGAGAGTGCCTCAGCTTTGGATTCTCACTACAGACAATGAGAATTCCACCCACAGGAAAACTCTAAGACTAACTTATTTTTTACCTTAGCTCCAACAAAGTTTCCTTGGCCCTAAGTTAATATTTAAAAAAAAAAAAGCAAGTCCCTCATCTGATTAATTTTTATTATTCAGACTCTTCTAGACATCTATTGCTGCATAAAAAGCACTCCAAAACAGTACCTTGAAACAATAACAATCATTTATTTTGCTTATAAATCAGGGAACTAACTGGGCTCAGCTAGGCAGTTCTCATTTGAGGTTTTTCATACAGTTACTTGAGCAGAGGTCTGACTGAGGTCATCTTGGAAGCTTCTGACTCAGGTTCAGTGCCTGTGCTGGGGAGATTCAAACAGTTGGGTGCTGGACTAGCTGGGGATTCCTTCAGCATCTCTCTTTCCTTCCTCCCCCGCTCCCTGTCCCTGTCCCTCTCCCTCTCATCTCTCCATGTGGTCTCTGGGCAGGGTAACCGGACTTGCCACATGGTGACTAAAGTCTCAAAGCAAGTATCCTGAGAGAGAGCAGGTGGAAACCGCATTGCCTTCCAGGACCTCACAATCACACTCTTCTGTGCTCTGCCCATGGAGACTTCACCAGGCACAGGTTTGAAGCAAGGAAACAGACTCCATCTTGTGATGACTCATCGACATAGTTCTGTGAGGTTCCTGTACAGGACGTGGTAGCTATCTGTGCAAACAGCAGCCTGCCATACAGACTTATGTGACACACTTACGCGCTCCAGTGCACACGGGCATGCAAAATAAATCGAATTCCTGATTGACAATGCAGCGAACTACCGGGAGGCTAACAGTGCCATGTTTCCTCAGCTACATCCCAAAAGCTCTCATTGCTGTCCTGCAGCTAGACGGTGCTGCAAATGTTCGTGTTAGACAAGCCTGGGTGGATTAGTGGAGGATATCTTAGTGCCTTTAGAGACTAAGATGCAGAAAGAAACCCCTAAGATTTGTTAATCAAAATAGTGTTGGTGGACCAGCAGCATCGCATCACCTGGGCACTGGTTAGTACTGAATCCGCATCTGCATTTTAATGGGATCCCCAGTGGATTTGTGCGTAAAGAAACTTTGAGAAGCATTGCGTTAATGGGTTTTGTAGTGCGCAGTGTTTTACAAGCAAATTTGCTCAGGGAGCCCTATTTTTACCCTGAGCACTTCTTGGGATTACTGGGGAATCACTTGGAGTTTGCCATAATATGAGTGTCCTTGGGGAAATGCAGCCACACACACACACACACACACACGCACACGCACCACCTAAAGGAGGCGGTCACTTGGCCCAACTTCCTCAAACTCCCCCAAGAGAACTGGATGGTCCTGTGGGGCCCCAATCTCAGGCCAGAGAGCAGTGAGAAGGGCCCTGGCCTCCACCTCGTACACTGTCCTTCAGGCGCTCTCTTCTCCACTCCCCACAGCCTTGGAAAGGTGGGCTTTTCTCCAAGCTCCCGTCCCAGCTGGTAAGACTTTCCCTACGTCATCATCTAATCCATGCCTTTGCTTCATTCTCAGCTACAGCCCAGTGCCCACAACAGTGCCATTCACATAGAGGGGAGTCCACCAAAACCCTCGGAGTGAGAGCACAAATGAGTGAACGTTAGCAGAAAGGGAGCAGAGAAGGAAATCGCTTGTGAGTTCTGGGCACACAGTCAGGAGGAGGAGCCACTGCTCTGCTCTTTTTTCATGTGTGTCTGTGCTGTCCACCGGAGAGACTGAGGCTTCCTGACCACAAGCCCTTGTCTTACTCCAATGGCAGTTCCTTCCCCTTGGTGGCCAGACCAGTAGGCGATCAGTAGTCCCTTGTTCATCAGCATAGTCAAGGTTCTGTAAACTTAGGCAGTTTTTTAAAATCTCTATACCCTTCCTCCTCCTCTTCTTAGCCCACAGCAATCAAGGTTTCTTGTTTATTGTGAAGAAGCAAGAGAGGGAGGGAGAAAAGGAGGAGGAGGAGGAGGAAGGTGGGAAGGAGGAGGAAGAGGTCAAGGGTTGAGGAATTTGGAGTTGATAGAGGAGATGGATATGACCACACACTTTATGTAGTGGCACTTGCTGGGAGGGTTGCAGGTGGGGGAAGTCCTCATAGCATGGGGGTCGCTATTCAGACGGAAAGGAAAACAAGGGAATTCCTGGGAGAAGAGGGGCTCGCAGGACCAGGGGTGGCGCTCAGCAGCACAGTGGGGACTCTGTGGACAGGCAGCTCAGAAGGGCACAGCAGCTTGAGATCTTACCATTGCAGAGCTCTATTCCAGCAATAGGTGACAGCTGTTGGGTGAGATTTCCCTGGATAGGCAAAGCAGGAAGTCTATAAATGGCTAAGTATGTCCTTGTTTGGGCTATTTTTTAAATAATTGGTCTGTAAAAATTTGAGTTTGGCCTGGGTGGACTTTTGAGCTAAAGATAAAGAAATAAACAGCCTAGGGGCCACACACAGAGGCCATCTAGGGGTCATTCACGTACCGGGGAAGAGGATGTCTCACTGCAGAGGACTCCACCGCAACATGGAGAAAACATAGAAGAGGCCGAGGCTTTTTCTTAGAAGCCAGGATTAGCTAATTAGGCATCAAGTAACCCAGTTTGGCCCAATCCATATTATCCTGCAGTGGCGATTCAAGAGTCATTAAAATTGATCAAACCATCAAGAAACACAAATTGCTCTCATTTTTAAATTCTTTGAAAATGGTTATAACATGCCAAATTCTATCAAAATACCTATGCTGGTTGAGAAGATCTGATTATTCTGCTTTTGTGTTATCCTTGACTATAAAATCTGAAATGTCAACCAGAATCTTTCGTGCTTATGAAAATAGTGTATGCATGGAAATGTGTGTGGTTATGATGACACTATTGACTGGATTTCGGTTATGCATTTTTTCAATAAAGAAATCATTTTAGTGGAGTTTGTGTTTTCTTTTTTTAAGAAGGCAGTATCATTAGTCAAGCACTCAGACTGCATAACCCTTCTCACAACAGGCTCAGTCACCAGGAACCATATAGATTGGAAAAAAGAAACACATTACTGCACACCCATGAAAGGTGCCTTTGTAAAGGCAAGGGGGGTGGGGGGCAGTGAATCCAGATCAATCAGCTTCAAACACAGGATTAGATACTATCAAAACAGATTTCACTCAAGCTCACAGTGACCAGCTCTCAAGTTCAACGGTTTTCTAAATACGTTGACCTTTTCATTAAAAGGTAATGTTTGGCAGCATGGGGGGCGGGGTGCAGATTATGTAAATTAATAATTTTAGAAAGTTCATGTCTCCCTTCATGGAGCAGAAGGAATGGTTTTTCATACCCTAGTAATGCATGCACTTTGAGAAAAATGAAGCCTTTCGTGTTGGAAGAAAATAAACCAATTTTTATGCTTGAAAATGCAATAGCTGCTTCCGTTTTCAACCTGGTGGTTTGTTTAAACTGTAGGGATCATTAGAGATCTCCTGCAAGGCAGATGAAGTGGATTTTAGTTTTGCTTTTATGATCCATAATAGCTGTACAAGAAATAGCAATTCCCCTCCTACATCAAGGTCTGCTAAGCGAGGAGATAACATGAGGAATTTACATGAATATGGAATGAGTATATAAATGAATTGTTTAGGCAAAAACCACTCCTAAATTAAGCTACCTATTTTTCAATTCACAAGGGTTGAGTGACAAACTCGCTTACAGATGCCAGGCAATTTATCCAAGGTGACCTCTTACCGTCTCTGCTCAGAAATATGTATTTGTTGCAAAGACATTCTCCTGACTTTGAGAACAATTAATCCTACCTACTAACTCACAAAATCTACCAGTGGGGGTGGACAATGTAGATTTCTTTTCTTTTGGGGAAAATAAGTCATAAATTGGAAAGAAAAATGAGGAATGTTAAGGCTAGTGGTTAAGAAATGACAGTACCATCAGTCCAGTCCTGACAGGTCCCTCATGTTACCAAGCTCTCCAAGAAGCCACTTAGCTGCTCTCATCCCAGGATGCCGCCAATGCCCATAGATACACAAACCAGGATCATTTCTTCAAGGTGAAAATTTTTATCTCTGGAGCCAAGTGACTTTGCAAACGCTTATATCAAAGGTCAGAAATCTCTTCTTCCTTATGTCCCCATAAGCTATATAATTACACCACTAAAGACTCGGGAACTTCTCGTTTTACATAAATATGTGCAATGATACAAAAAAAAATGCTTGACGGTTTAAAAACACCATCATTTAATATCCTCGTGAAACGTTCTCTGAAGAGCAAGAAGAAAGTGGAAGAGGGAAGTCGGATGTCCCACCGCTGCAGCCCCTGCTGACTCTGCAGCCCTGAGTTCCTACTCATCACTCTGAGCCCCGCCTCTCGCCTCTCGGTGCAAATCTCTGAGCGTGTGAAAGTTTGTCATGCAGGTGTGTGTCCCATACCTGCCACAGTGTGAAGCCACCCCAGTTCTGGCCTCGAGGAGAAGTTCTCTTTCCTTGCAGCAAGATAATGTTTTAAAAAGCTGACTTTTAAACCTCTTACTGAATTTTTTAATGGATTAAATTCATCATGTCACCAGCTGCTGTGCAGCTAATAGAGCCATAAAACACTGTATTAAAGGATTACCCATGCAAAATTTCCTCTTGTGCTAATGTGAATTTTAATACTTTTAACATTTAGTTGAGATGGGAATGTCCAAGAACAGCTTGTTCAATAGGTTGTTCTATAAAATTAAGTTCCTCGTCTCATCAGAAATGCCAGGACTCCATTAAGCTAAAATTTTACAGAGAGGCTAAGATGATTCACTGTGCAGCATTTGTGAGGAGGAGACAACATCTGCTTCTACGTTAATGCTTTTTAGAAAAAAAAGAAAAAGAAGAGAAAAGCAAAACAGTCATGAATCCCATAGGTTCACGCAGACTGGGCTGAGCAGAGGAAAGTGCTAGCTTTAGGTTTGTGGGAGGTCAGTTTATACAGCCACAAAATGCTCCTAATAGTCAGGAACCTAAATTTATGTCCTTCTGAAGGTCATTTGTCAGAAGGTCAAAAAGTCTTAAAATGCACAAAGTGGCTATTATGCAAAATCACAAATAAGTCATACTTTGCATAAAAATGTCATTATGTGTATCTAGATGGCAGAATAGAGAACAGAGAAAAATGTAGCTGATAGAGGATAAAAGAATCACAGGAAAGGACACTAGCAATTATGTAGTTCAGCTTCTTCGTCTCATAGGTTGGGAATCAATGCTGAGACCCTAAGAGTTGCCGCTTGCCCGAGGTCACATGCTAATCAGTGCAGAGTGAAGAGCGAAACCCAGGTCTCCTGACATGCAGACCAAGAGACCACATGCGTAGCTCAGATATCTATAAATACGTACATGACAATTTTATATTTATGGAATGACTTATGTGTTAAACAACAATAAAAAGCAATAAGTAGCCCGGCCAGTGTTGCTCAGTGGTTGAGCATTGACCCAGGAACCAAGAGGTCACCTGTTCAATTCCCGGTCAGGGTACATGCCTGGGTTGTGGGCTTGATCCCCAGTAGGGGCCATACAGGAGGCAGCGAATCAATTATGTTTCTTATCAATTCTTCTATCTCTTTATCCCTCTCTCTCTCTTAAAAAAATTTAATAAAAACATATTTTTAAAGTAATAAGTAAACAGTGGTAAGATCACCTTTCCTCCCTTTATAAATAAGGGAACAAAGCTATATGTATTGCATATCATTTCCAAAATATTTCCAAATCAGACCACCCTCTGAATAGTTAACTTGAAATGTTTTAGTTCTGTTGCCTTAGCCTGTATTCATGAATAACCCTTCCAAAGTCTGATTGTAACTATTACCTATATATCATAAATGTTACAGCATTTCATCATTTACTAAAGAAATTGTATCTTCAATGAGGTTACTAAAAAACAACACAGACTTTCTTTAATGTTGTTCAATAATTGATCTAAATTTAATCATCGACAGAGGCTCCAAATTCACATCACGATTAAAGTGACATTAGAATGCGACTTGCCTGATTTGAAAATACGACCCAGGGATGACCGGTTTTAATGGAAATTCTCCAGAGTCAGTGCTCGCTATCCCAGCTGAATTTTGTCCACAGCTCCATATTTTGTACTCTGTATGTATTACTGTTCTGAGAGCCTGTCATTTCTTATCAGAATGAGAAAGGCTAAAGAGATAATATTTCAATAACATACTGGCCTGATCATAAAATAACTCAATGGAAATGTGTAACTGCCTCAGGCAGCCCGGCAGGGTACTCAGCACTCAGATGATTTCTATTCTGGGTGTTTTTTTATGGTTACATTTTCTGTTATATCAGACATCCCCTCAAGTCTTAGTTATGCTTTTATTCAAAAGGGAGAACCATAGTATAAAGACCTACAAAACTTATTATGATATATTGCTATAAAGAAATAAAAGTAGCTGCCACGGTAGCATATTGATAAGGACAGGCCTGCCACATTAATTGACCTTCTTTCGTCTCCCCCACTAGGGCTGAGGCCTGAGTTTCCCCGTTGCTAGGCAACGGGGGTCACAGTTTGCAGGTCTTAAATGCACAACCTCATCTAAAAGAAGATGATGTGATCTTCAGAGGAAAGCAGATGTTGGGCAGTAGTAAGAATTTCAATAGGTACAGAGGTTTGGGTTGTTTTTGGTTTTGTTTTGTTTTGTTTTATCATGCTAAAGGCTGAAAAGGAGAAACTTTAACTTGTCAGAAGATTGAGGGAACAGGTTTTTAAGTTGTGGTGATTAGAGTCTGATGCTGAAACAATATGAAGAGAACAGAGCCAAGCTTCTCTTTGATAAACACACTGACATATAGCTTAGGATTTTAGCTGCTGGTAGAACAATGATCAAGCTCTCACTGGAAACACACGTGCACATGTAGACACGTCAAAAACACAGAGTGATTGTGGGGGATGAATTTGGGGCTGGTTGGGAGGTGAGGGGTTTTCTGTTTCTGATTTTTTTTAACTTTTATTTATTTATTTTATTTTTTTGCAAACATTACTATATCCGGTCATGCTTAATGACAGTGCTGCAGGCAGCACACCAGTCCTTAAAGATCAGCTGCAAGAAAGCTCATTCCCTGCCCCTCTCTCTCCTGTCAAGTCAACACTTTCTTTAAACTTTAATAAAGGGCATTAGAGAGAACCTATTTCTCAACAGGAAGGAAGCACTCCATCCCTATGTAATTGCACTTGTGAATATATCCCATTTATATGTATTTAATTTGTGTTATATTACCCTAATAACATGTCAATAATGGCAACTTTTTAAACAAGAAATTTGGTAGATTTAAATAAGTTTCAAGATTATGTAAGAGAAGCACTTTGAACTTCCCATTTCAAAATTTATTTGAATATCTTACCCTAAGCAAAGAGCAGCTATTTTTACTTTATTTCTGTACCCACTCTGTATGTATAGTAATATCTTGTAGAAGTGACATGATAATTAATTCTTAAATGTTTACTTTGCTCAAAGTAATGTTTTGGGGGAAAGAGGAATAAAAATATTAAAGTGTGTGTGTCTGTAAGAGTGTGTGTGTGTGTGTGTGTGTGTGTGTGTGTGTGTGTGTTTGGGGAAAAGAGTAACTAATTATAAACAATGGGTGGATAATTTGAAACCCAGAATTTTAAAAGACAGATGTAAGAGTTGCTGGTTTCTTTCTCCTGGGCCATGTGGAAGTTCCTGTAGATGCCCCCAGTTTCCACCCTGGCTGCTGGACAGCTGTCCTGGCTCATATAAATAGCAATGAGACAGCCGGGAGGCAGGTCCGGTGCCTGGAGACTGAGGCTGTCAGGTAGCTCTAATGATTTCTTTAGCCCTTCAGGGTGAAAAATTTACTTCATACTTTTTTGTCTAATATTTGCCATTTTCCTTTCCCTGAAGATAGCTGTCATTTGTAGATATGTCCGCCGCCTTCTCCAAGTTGTCAGCATTGAGAGGACATAAAACGACGCAGCGGGAAAGGACAGAGACCCCCTTCCACAAGTCAGATGCACACACACGTCCTGAAAGCAGAATGGGTGAGTCTTCCCAGCTACTGCTCAGAGCTCGGTGGCACATTGTTCTTCTGATTCACAGATCCTGCTTTTTGTTAAATCTTGGTCAAGACTTCCAGGCAGGCGTGGGAAAAACAAGCTTCCTGTAGAGCAGCCTCCTGAGATCAGAAGGACAGCCTCAGCGAAGGTTCTGAGTAAGTGTGGGCCCTGAGTAAGTGTAGAAACGGTGTGGTCTACAAAGAGTGCCGAGCAGCGAGGAGGCACGCAGTCATGTCAGGCCGATTGAAACCAATGCAAAGTATTTGAACTGGGGCTTTGTATGTCTTTTTCTATTAAGCTTTTAAAAATCTATTATACTTTACAAAAATGCAGGTCCGCCATGCATTGGCAGGGGGAAACACTGGTTCTTGAGAAGTACTGTCCTCAGCTGAGGTCATTGTACCCAACCTGACATGGTCCTGGTAAAAGTGGGGCAAATCAAACCTCTAGGCAGAGCTCCTGACAGAGGGGAGGCCGGAGCCCAGAGGATCCTGTAGAAACTTTTCACCAAAACCCTGCTTGTTTTTGCCACAATGCTTGCAATTTATTACTTTGAGCTAAGCATTTCTTCTCTGAGAGGCCCGTTGATGTGGACACATTGATCATCTGTCTGGATTCACGTTTGGCTGATTTCCTCTGAGAGCAGAAGGCAGATATTGAGCTCTACAGCAAGACAAAAAAAGTTTTAAAATTTTGAAGTGACACTGGGGCTTAGTAGAGAGTCCAAGAACCCTGGTTCTGGTTCCGAAAGAGGTCTGGATGGAACGGTGCCTCTGCCCTGCGTGGACCCCCATATCTCAGCTGCTCTCCAGGAGGTGCATCGCTTCATGGTCCGCACACGTGCGCACGTACACACAAATACACACACACGCAGGGAGCGATCCTGGCCTTCTCGGCAACTTCCTTACTCTGAACCAACAGATGGTTCATTCCTTTGGGGGGCAGCTGAGTTTGCCCCTTTGGGCTGTTTGGTTTCATTCTCCCCTTTTCCCTGCTCTACTCGCATCACAGCAACGGTGGTTTCCAGACTCCCTTCTCCCCTTGGCTTCTCCTTAGGGTTGTTCAGTGGGAGGCGCTGGCAGAAGACTGAGTGGACTGCGAGGTGCTACTCCCGGTTTGCAGACCATCCCTCTGCACAGCTCTCGGCAGGACCGCAGTCATCACCTCCCCAGTCAGTTCGTCGTCACCCCAAGTGGCCTGGAGAAGCGCCGTGGTCAGCGTTCCTCAACCAGACTCCACGCACCAGAAAAAGAGGCAAGTGTGCAGCTGGAAAAAAGCCCATGACATATCTGAAGAGCTACATCGTATCACGAACATGCACATCTGCTGCAGGCACGGCAGGGAGAGGCAGGGGCCGCCTGACGAGGGTGGGGCCCATGAGGGAACCACTGAAGAGACTGAAAGGACCCCCTGGCCTCTGGAGAGCCACCCACAGAGCCTGTCAGCAAAAAAAAAAAAAAAGAGCAAATATTGGAAAAGACATTTCTAAAAGGATTAGGCAAGTAGTTATGTTCTAATAAATGACTTTCTGTTGCATTATCCTAAAAAAAGGGCACTTCTTCCAACCTTTATTCAAAGCCACAGCTAATATTTGGATATTACATCTCCCTACATTATCTCTTGTGTGCTTGTCCCCAGCCCCTTCCAGTCAGAGGAGCTAACATGAACTTTTCAGCATGTAACCCAAGGGAAACTAAAGATGCTCCTTCTTGCTCTACTTTGACAGGCATCTCTAGCAGCAGCTGCATCTGTCCAGGATTCCAGGTCCCACTGGGAGAGCCCACTGTGGTCCTAACCCCCCACCCAAAGGAACCAGCTTCTGAGTCTGTTTTCTCTGACTCCCTCCAGCCGTTCCCTGTGTTGCTCAGCTCCAAGTGCCTCGCTGTCCTGTCTCCTTAGCTATTCTATCGCCTATGCAAACAATCTCCTATCTTCAGTCCCTCTTTTAACATGTCTCCAAAGATCGTTATTCTCTTGAGATATATGCTTGATATGCTTATGGGTAAGTCTGTATGGGCAACTATGTAACTAATATCCAGGCATACATTGGGCAGAAAAATCTCTAATGGAGAATATAGTCCATACACATAGTACATACATGTTAATTATGACTAGAAGTTCCTTGGGCATCAAAATCCTGTCTTATTCGTCACTGTATCCCCAAGACCTAATACACATGAGTGGTATACAAAGTGAGTGGTATACAAAGAATACTACTTGAATATTTTTAAGTGAAGAGTAAGGAATATTGTACTTAAATATTTTAAATGTAGGAAACATTAGCATGTTCATTTTATTCTGTGCAAAAGTAAGATTAGAGGCCTTCATTTAGTGGAATCTCTGGTCACATTGTTTTGTTGACCAATAATTGGCCCATTCTTTTAGTGATGTAATGAGCCCAATGGAACTTAGTTTTCCAATTATAAAATTAAAAGTCAATTAGATTTGCCTTTAAAAAAAAAGCAAGAGAGACTGTTTCCCCCTCCCCACGTGGGAGTCTGTACTTGTTCTTCAATAAATTTCCACCTTTGCTATACCATCTTCTGTCCGTGGATTTATTCTTTGACTCTAGCAGACAAAGAATCTGGGATCCAGTCCAAAAACTTCCATAGCATGTTGGTGCTTCGGCCGAGAAAATTTGTCAACTCTCTTCACGTCAAACTATCCCAATAGGAGGACAAAATGGTGGTGGAATAGACGGACGTGTCCAGAGCTGTGTCCCGGAGCAGATAGAATGAGCAGCTGGAACGAATAACATCCACCCCGAATTGGTGAAGGAGACTCAGCTGGTGAGATAATTTGCAGCCAGAAAGGGCAGAGGACCCCTGGAGAAAGGTAAAATCAAGGATCTGGGCAGGAGAGTGTGCCAGACCTCTGAGCCCAGAGGGTCAGAGGGAAACCGCATGGCACCGAGCCATGTTCCTTGGGACATGCACAGTGTCTGACTGTGGAAAGGAGGTCCACAGGACTGCTGGTGGCAGGGGATTCTAGACCTGGGTCCACAGTCACGAAAGACTGAGCCCAGAGGGGGCAGCCTGAAGGGATGACCAGACCACACAGCACCGGCAGGAGAGGAGCTCGCAGAGGCTCAGTCTTTCCCCTCTCTGTGGCCTGTGCTTTTCTTCACTGAACCTAGTTCATAGGACCTTTCGGATACAGACACTCACCCGTGGCTGAGGTGCGGGAGAAGGTGCAGACTTGTGGAGGCTGGGGAGAGCCTGGGGAGAGGAGAGGGTCCAGGAGAAGTGGCAGCAAGTCTGGGCAGCCATTTTCTCCTGAAGAGATAGCCCCTCCCACCAGTCTCCAGGCAAATGATACAGTCACACCCAGAATACACCCTCAATGATACAAAGGATTTTAAAAAAAAAAATCTGAATACTCCCTGAGAGTCCACAGGGACTGGCCTAAAGAGAGGCCTTCAGTCCCAGCAACAGGAAACTGGGGAACCGCAGACAGTACAGAAGACTGGGATCTTAAGCCAGCCAAAGGAACGACACTTCACTTTTTCATTTTTATTTTTATTTTATTTTATTATTATTTTGTTATCCCTTTTTTCTTCTTTTTTCTTTATTTTCCTTCTTTTGTTTGTTGCTTTATTTTCTATTTCTTTTCGAATTATTTTTCCATCATTCTATTTTATTTTATTTACTATTTTTTTATTTTTTATACCATTTTTTAAATCAATTTTTTGTAAATTTATTATTATTATTTTCTTCTCATTCTCTTTTTTCTTATCCACTCATCCCCTTTCTACTTCCTCTATACTGAACTGAGGTCCTTCCCATATCATCCAATTCTTAACCTTATTTTCTGTATATAAGCTCAGCTTCTACAGATTCTTCCCCCAACCTCTTTGCTGGGTGTTTGGTGTTTACATTATTTTGGTTTATCTGTTTGTTCTGTGGTGTTTTCTCCCCATATTTACACTAATAAAAGAGAAAGATGCTAACTGACCATATCTCCGCTACACCCACCAGCCAATCAGGCGTGATATGCAAATTAACCCAACAAAGATGGTGGGTAAATTTGCATACACAGATGGGGTGGGCAGTGCCAGACACCGTCTGTGGGGTCCAGGCTGAGATCGGGGACCACGCAGACCAGGCGGGCAGCATCTCCGGGATCACTGTCTGCCCCCAGGCAACCTGCGGACACCGGTGGAACAGGCCCGGGTTGAACATTTTAATGAAAATGGGATGCCTGTGCCCCGCCCCACCGCACCCTATCCCTGGCGAGGAGAGGGCAGTGGGCATTTAGGAGGCACTGGGGCTTGGAAGGGACTGGGAGCAGACTGCAGGCGCGCTACCAGGAAGAGGTGCTGAACCATGAGGACGCCAAGGGCTGGCTGATGGAGGCACGCAAAGGTCCTGACAAGGCGGCTTTTGCCGGCGCTGAGCTCGAAAAGCACATCGACAGCCTAATGGACGAAATCGCCTTTCTGAAGAAGGTGCACGAAGAGATCGCCGAGCTGCAGGCGCAGATCCAGTACGCTCAGATCTCTATGGAGATGGACGTGTTCTCCAAGTCTGACCTCTCCACCACGCTCAAGGACATCCGTGCACAGTACAAGAAGCTGGCTGCCAAGAACATGCAGAATGCCGAAGAATGGTACAAGAGCCGCTTCACTGTGCTGACCGAGAGCACTGCCAAGAACACCTTCTGGGAAAGCAACTGCAAGACCTGGAGGATAAGAAGAATGCTGACATTAGTGCTATGCAGGACACAATCAACAAATTAGAAAATGAGTTAGGAACTACAAAGAGTGAAATGGCATGATATTTAAAAGAATACCAGGACCTCCTCAATTTGAAGATGGCTTTGGACATTGACATTGCAGCTTACAGGAAACTCTTAGAAGGTGAGGAGACCTGGCTCAGTTTCACCAGCGTGGGAAGCATAGCCAGCGGCTACTCCCAGAGTTCCCAGGTCTTTGGTCGATCTGCCTACAGTGGTTTACAGACTAGCTCCTACTTGATGTCCGCTCACTCCTTTCCTTCTTAATACGCCAGCCACGTCCAGGAGGAGCAGATCGAGGTGAAGGAGACCATTGAGGCTGCAAAAGCCAAGGAAGCTAAGGATGAACCCCCCTCTGAAGGAGAAGCTGAAGAGGAGGGGGAGAAGGAAGTGGCTGAGGAAGAGGAAGAAGAGGAAGAGGAAGAAGGTGCCAAGGAAGAATTTGAGGATGCAAAGGAGGAAGAAGGAGGTGAAGGTGAAGGAGAAGATGCCCAAGAAGCTGAGGACGAGAAGAAAGATGAAGGTGCTGGGGAGGAGCAAGCAACCAAGAAGAAAGGTTGAGCCCCCCTTTCCTTCATTATTTCAGGAATAATCCTCCTGAAACCAGGTCAACCCAGTCACCAGCCAAGCAGTTGAGTTCCTGATACTATATGAATTAACCTTTTGCACTCGGATGTCGAGTGTGACTCGACACAGTTAGCATCGGTAGCAGCTCTTTTTATACTCTTTGAATGTATCAATAATTTGAAATATAAAAAAATCCAAATAAATAAGTTTGTATGAAAAGAAACTCCAGTTTTTTATTCTACTGCCGTGCTTTGTAAAATCTGGGGTATTTAAAAAATTAAATCCCGTGTATAATAAAGGAATCGAGAAAAAAGCAAGCGAGTGAAAAAGGGTTAAGAAGTCAATATATATAACATTCTGAGGTGACTAGGTTGGACATTAAA
Organism: Cnephaeus nilssonii; assembly: GCF_951640355.1. Lineage (NCBI taxonomy): Eukaryota > Metazoa > Chordata > Mammalia > Chiroptera > Vespertilionidae > Cnephaeus > Cnephaeus nilssonii. Next base: position 16,839,563 of record NC_137078.1, on the reverse strand, counting down.
TATTGTACTATGACTTTTCTCCTTATGCAGAGTATCTGTTAGCTTGCAGAGTGGCTTTCTGGCTTGCTGCAAGCCTGTGCATGGTCCACGCTTATGAGTTCAGGATCTATGACAATGTGAATAATTCAGATGTTTACAATAAAAACACATGAATACATGAATTCACTAATGTTAATGTTAAACTTCATGGAAAAAATAGTCCTTTGAATCTTTGGTGGTTAGAAATTAAAGACCTCAAATCATGTGCAATAAACAGTAAATAAAGTTACACTGAATGACAAAAAAAAAAAAAAATTACATTAGGGGCCAGGAAATGTTCAAAGAACTGGGGAATCATTCCCAAATCAGGAAGGGAAGTCACAGGGTGTATATTATTGCTGTGAATACAGTATTTCCTACTACTTACAACATATACAATGTAATGTATTAGATGCCTTCCTATCTCATGAAGTACATATTCTCATAGAGTAATACTGGTAGACATATTATAGTTATGGCAGTATGTCATATCCTATCTATATTAATAAAAGGGTAATATGCTAATTAGACCATGAGACCTTTGAGACGTCCTTCCAGACAAAGCCATGGTGGCGGGGCCAAGGCAGAGGCAGTTAGGGGTGAGCAGGCCAGGAGGGGAGGGCAGTTGGGGGTAATCAGGCTGGCAAGGGGGGGGCAGTTGGGGGCGAGCAGGCTTGGAAGGGGGGTGCAGTTGGGCGTAAGCGGGCCAGCAGGCAGAGTGGTTAGGGGAGATCAAGCAGGCAGGCAGGTGAGCAGTTAAGAGCCAGCAGTACTGGATTAAAAGGGGGTTGTCCGACTGCTGGTTTAGGCCAGATCCCACAGGGGTCCCAGATTGGAGAGGATGCAGGCCGGGCTGAGAAACAACCCCCCCCTGTGCACGAATTTTGTGCACCAGGCCACTAGCATGTATATATACCGTATTTTCCGGCATATAAGACGACTGGGCGTATAAGATTTTCCTGGGTTAAAAAGTCGTCTTATATGCCAAAAAATAAGGTAATAGTAAATAGACTTTTCGCCCAAGACTCTCTCATGAATAGAGTGTCAGGTACCATATTTTCTGGCATATAAGATGACTTTTTAACCCAGGAAAATCTTATACGCCCAGTTGTCTTATACTCCGGAAAATACAGCATATATATATATATATATATATATATATATATATATATATATATCCTATCTAATAAAAGAGTAATATGCAAATTGACCCTAACTCTGCTATACCCACAAGCCATGCCCACCAGCCAATCAGGAGCAAATATGCAAATAAACCCAACCAAGATGGCTACAGCCACAGAGAGCAGGAGGGAGGCTTGGGTTTCCCTGGTAACAAAGGAAGCCAAGCTTTCCGTCTGCCATTGCTGGCCTAAGCCTACACTCAAGGCTACAAAGTTTCAATTGTAGAAGGTAAACAAATCCAAACAGAAATGGCGACAGCCACTGAGCTGGAAAGAGCAGGAGGCAAGGGTTGCCCCTGGCAATGAAGGAAGCAAAGCTTCTGCAGCCCTGGCTGGCCTAGGCCTCCACTCCAGGCTACAAAGTTTTAATTATAGAAGATACATCAATCCCAAGAGAAATGGCTGCTGGCCACGGAGCGAGCAGGAGGCTTGGCTCCGCTCCAGGCTACAAAGTTTCAATTGTAGAAGGTAAATAAATCCCAGATACCAGGACCTCTGCTTGGGTCTCCAGGGGGCGTGGCCAGCCTGAAAACCACCACAGGCCCTTCACCCAAGCCACCCCACACCCCAAGGGAACCCCCACCCTGATCTGGGATACACTTCAGGGCAAACCAGCTGGCCCCCACCCATGCACCAGGCCTCTATCCTATCTAATAAAAGAGTAATATGCAGATTGACCATCACTCCAACACACAAGATGGCTGCCCCCATGTGGTCAAAGATCCTGCCCCCATATGGACACAAGATGGCCGGCACAAGATTGCCAGCAGAGGAGGGAAGTTGGGGGTGACCGGGCCTGCAGGGAAGGGCAGTTGGGTGGGACCCAGGCCTGCAGGGAAGAGCAGTTAGGGGGGACCAGGCCTGCAGGGGAGGGCAGTTAGGGGCAAACACGCTGGCAAGGGAGCAGTTAGGCATCAATCAGGCTGGCAGGGGAGTGGTTAGGGGGTGATCAGGCTGGCAGGCAGAAGCAGTTAGGGGCAATCAGGAAGGCAGGCAGGCGAGCAGTTGGGAGCCAGCAGTCCTGGATTGTGAGAGGGATGTCCACCGGGATCAGGCCTAAACGGGCAGTTGGACATCCCTCTAGGGGTCCCAGATTGGAGAGGGTGCAGGCTGGCCTGAGGGACACCCCCTCCCCCATGCACAAATTTCGTGCACTGGGCCTCTAGTGTGTGTGTGTGTGTGTGTGTGTGTGTGTGTGTGTGTGTGTATTATCCTTTTCCTTCCTTTTTCTTTTCTCTCTTATCTTTTTTCTCTCTTTGATATCATTTGTGTTCTCTTTTCTCTCCCCTAATTCTCTTTTCTCAGGTGGTCACTTATATTGGGGTTATCGGTGTCATGAGTACATTCATGTTTTGTTCCCTTTGTATCGTGTCTTGTCGAGGTGAATTTTATCCTATCCAGCCAATGTGCTAGAGAGCGAGCCAATAACCGGACACATGGAGAGGAAACTCCATCCAAGAATGGGTCAATAATACCCCAGACCTAACTACAGAGGCAGGAAGAAGGCAGCAGTGAGGGAGAGAGCATAAGTGAGTGAGGAAGCAAAAGAGGAATGTGTGGTCATGTGTGGGGTCTGTGTGTGTGCGTGTGTGTGTGTGTGTGTGTGTGTGTGTGTGAGTGTGTGTGAGTGTGAGGCACAGTTAGATTCCACAAGACCTTTAGGGGCAGGCTAACTGGGCTCGCCTAACAAGGCAGCCTCTGCTACCATTGCAAACAGTACCGGGAGGCCAGCTCTTCCTCAGAGGCCTCACCTTTTTGAAGGGGAGAGCTGCTGTAACTAGGAGCCCAGCCTCACCTCCACCCAGGATGCCCTCAGATAACACCCGGGACTCTACAGCCACCCCTTCCAGGGACCTGCTACCTTGGCTGTGGTCCAATAGTCACTGAGTCTCCAGCCACCCCGGGCACAGGCTCCTGTGAGTTCCGAAGTATGCTCCCCTCTGACCGGCCCAATGCTTTAGCCCAGGGCACTGTGATCATGCAAGCAGCAGACACATGAGCAGCCCACTCCTATCCAAGGAGCAGTAGCCCCATGAGCAGCCCGCCCCAAGCAGAAGAGCAGCAGCCTCACGTGGCCTGACCCTGTAAAAGGAGCAGCAGCTGTGTGAGTGGCCCACCCCACCCAAGGAGCAGCAGCCTCGTGATCAGCCCACCCCTATCTGAGGAGCAGCAGCTGTGCGAGCAGCATCACCCCACCATCCAGAGGAGCCACCGCTGCTGTGAACAGCACCCACCAGAGGAGCCTCTGCCACCCAAGGAGCAGGCCCTGCACAACTTGACATCTAGATCCATTGGTGAGATCAAAAATAGGTAGACAGAGAGGAACCAAGATGGCGGCATAGGTGAACACCTGAACTTGCTGCCTCGCACAACCACTTCAAAACTACAACTAAAAGACAAAACGGATATCATCCAGAACCACAGGAAGGCTGGCTGAGTGGAATTTATACAACTAGAAGGAAAGAGAAAAGCACACTGAGACTGGGAGGAGGTGTAGAGGTGCAGAAGTGAAGTGCAGAGGTATGGAGGCACATGCGGAAAGGGATGGCAACTGAGTACGCTGTTGTCTTTTTTAATCGGGAGGGAGATACAAGCTCCCGACTGCTCTGAACTCCAGTTCCGGGAGAGACTCTGGGGACCCAGACTCATATGGGGAGAAACTGGACTGTCTGGCATTGGGCCAGAACACAAGGGCGGCTTTCTCTCAGAAGTGCTTGCAGTGATCATTGTTCCTGCATGGTGCCACAGGACACAGAGACCTGGGGACCTCTTCGGGGCAGGGCTGACAGTCAGCCATTGCTGTTTTCTCTGCCCTGGTGATTCCCTGAGGCCCCACCCCACCCAATTTACAACCCCACCCAAGCTGTGCACAGAGGCTTTTGCATCTGAATGGCCTGGCCTTTTCCAATCTAAAACCTAATATACTGCAACTGAGAAAGAGAGCCCCAGAGCCTCCAAAAGAAGGCCCAAAGCTGGGTAGCAGCTTGCATTTACAGCGGGGCCTCATCTGGGCACCTCCAAACCCCAAACAAAGAGGAGGAATCTATAGATCTCTCTGTAGCTCCTGCTGGGTGGCTTCAGGCAGTAGCTGACTTTGCACCTCCTTGGAGATCCAAGAGCCAGTGTACCCAGTGGTCAGAGTGAGCCCATCCAGATTACAACTCTTCACATGCATAAGAGACACACTCTGGGGGGCAGACTTAGTGAGCGCCAAAGCCCCACTGAAGCAAGTCTTGCCCCATAAGGGTGTCTCCAGCACAGAAGTTCTCCCATTGTAGACACAACTGATCCTCACAGCCAGTTGGCCTGGAGGTCAATTTCTCCCAGTGATACCAACAGCAATCAAGGCTTAACTACAACAAGACTTTGCACACAGCCCACAAAGGGATGCACCAAGAGTGTCCATCTCAGGTAACTGGGGAGGCTGAGCCACTGGGCCCTATAGGACACCTAGCACACAAAGCCACTCTGTCAACTCAGGGAAGCAGTCAAAATGCAGAGACAAAGAAACAGGTCACAAATGAAAGAAATGGAGGAAAGCAAACGACTGAATAGAGTTCAAAACCACGGTTATAAGGTTTTTCAAGAATTTTCTAGAAAAGTCCGATAAATTTAGTGAGAACCTCAAGGATATGAAAAAGGACCAACTAGAAATTAAGCATACACTGACTGAAATTAAAAATAATATACAGAGATCCACTAGGAGACAAGAGGATCGCAAGAAACAAGTCAAAGATTTGGAATACCAAGAAGCAAAAAACACCCAACCGGAAAAGCAAAAAGAAAAAAAAATCCAAAAATATGAAGATAGTGTAAGGAGCCTCTGGGACAACTTCAAGCATACCAACATCTGAATTATGGGGATGCTAGAAGAAGAGAGAGAGCAAGATACTGAAAACCTATTTGAAGAAATAATGACCGAAAACTTCCCCACCTGGTGAAAGAAATAGACTAACAAGTCCAGGAAGTGCAGAGAACCCCAAACAAAAGGAATCCAAAGAGGACCACACCAAGACACATCATAATTAAAAAGCCAACAGCAAAAAAAAAGAGATAATATTAAAAGCAGCAAGAGAAAAATAGTTAGTTACCTACAAGAGAGCACCCATACGATTTCCAGCTGATTTCTCAACAGAAACTATGCAGGCCAGACAGGAATGGCAAGAAATATTCAAAGTGAGGAACAGCAAGAACCTACAACCAAGATTACTCTACCCAGCAAAGCTATCATTTAGAATTGAAGGTCAGATAAAGAGCTTCACAGATAAGAAAAAGCTAAAGGAGTTCATCACCGCCAAACCAGTATTATATGAAATGCTGAAAGGTATTCTTTAAGAAGAGGAAGAAGAAGAAAAAGGTAAAGATAAAAATTATGAACAAAAAAGTGACAACAAATACATATCTATTAACAAGTGAATCTAAAAATCAAGTGAATAAAAAATCTGATGAACAGAATAAACTGGTGAATATAATAGAATCAGGGGCATAGAAAGGGAGTGGACTGACAATTCTTGGGGAGAAGGGGGTGTGGAGGATGTGGGAAGAGACTGGACACAAATCGTACACCTATGGATGAGGAAAGTGGGAGGGGGGAGGTAAGGGCAGAGGGTGGGATGGGAATCGGGTGGAAGGGAGCTATGGCGGGGGGAAAAAGAGGAACAATTGTAATAATCTGAACAATAAAAATTTATTTTAAAAAATGGATAGACAAAGAAACCCCACAAGGAAAAAAAATGAGGAGTCGCCAGAAAAGCAGCTATGTGATACAGAGGCATGCAATATGTCAGAAAAAGAATTAAGAATAAGGGTCCTACAGTTCATAAACCAGATGGAGGAAAAAATCAATAACTTATATAAGAATCAAGAAGAAATGAAAAGTGATATAGCTGCAGTAAAAAACACCATGGAAAGTTTCATCAGTAGGCTAGAAGAAGCGGAGGATCAAATTAGTGAATTAGAAGACAGGGAAGCAAAACACACCCAAACTGAACTGCAATTGGAGGATAAAATTAAAAGACAGGAGGAGAGCCTAAGGGAGCTATGGGACAACATGAAACGAAGTTACATACAAATAACAGGGGTGCCAGAACAACAGGAAGAGGAACAAGGGTTAGAAAATCTATTTGAAGAAATAATGTCAGAAAACTTCCCTGATGTGGGGAAGAAAAAAGTCACACAAGCACAGAGAGTCCCAAACAAGATGAACCTGAAAAGACCCACACCAAGACACATCATAAGTATGATGGCAAATGTTCAGGACAAAGAGAATCTTAAAGGCTGCAAGAGAAAGACAGAAAGTTACATACAAGGAATCTCCCATTAGATTATCAAATGATTTCTCAGAAACACATCAGGCCAGAAAAGAATGGAAGGAAATTTACAAAGTGATGCAAAGCAAGGGACTGAATCCAAGAATACTCTATCCAGCAAGGCTATAATTCAAGATTGAAGGGGAAATAAGGAGCTTCACAGACAAAAAAAAAAAAAAGGCTAAGGGAGTTTATCACTACCAAGCCAGCAATGCAAGAAATGCTAAAGGGACTGGTGTAAAAGAAGAAATAAAAAGATAAGAAAGAACAAAATATAAAAATGGCTACAAACAAGTACATATCAATAATAACTTTAAACGTAAACTGACTAAATGCTCCAATCAAGACATCAAGTCGCTGAATGGATAAAAAAAAACATGACCCATATATATGCTGTCTACAAGAGACCCACCTCAGAACATGGGACTCACACAGACTGAAAGTAAAGGGATGGAAAAATATCTTTCAGGCAAATGGAAATGAAAAGAAAAAGCTGGGGTAGCGATACTTATATCTGACAAAATAGACCTCAAAGTGAAGGCCATAATAAGAGATAAGGAAGGCCACTTCATAATACTAAAGGGATTGATACAACAAGAGGATATAACCCTGATAAACATATATGCACCCAATGCAGAAACACCCAAATACATTAAAAAAAAAACCTCCTGGAAGATATCAAGGGAGAGATCGACAACAATACAATCATAGTAGGGAACTTTAATACACCATTGACATCACTGGATAAATCCTCTAGACAAAAAATCAACAAGGAAACAGCAATCCTAAATGACTCACTAGCTCAGATGGACTTAATTGACATCTTCAGAACATTTCACCCCAAAGCCACAGAATACACATTCTTCTCAAGTGCATAAGGGAGGACATTTTCAAAAATAGACCACATATTGGGTCATAAGCAAAGTCTCCCAAAATTCGAGAAGACTGAAATAATATCAAGCATCTTCTCAGACCACAATGGCATAATATTATAAATAAATTACAATAAAAACAATCCAAAAATTCAAACACTTGGAAGCTGAATAGCATGCTGTTAAACAATAACTGGGTTACCAAAGAGATCAAAGAAAAAATTAAAAACATCCTGGAAACTAATGACAATAAAAACACAACAATCCAAAATCTATGGGACACAATAAAAGCAGTCCTGAGAGGGAAGTTTACAGCTCTACAAGCCTACCTCAAAAAACAAGAAAAAATGGCAGTAAATCATTTAACTCTACAACTTAAAGAATTAGAAAGAGAGCAACAAGAAAAGCCCAGAGTGAGCAGAAGGAAGGAGATAATAAAGATCAGAGCAGAAATAAATGACATAGAGACAAAAATAATAAAAATAATAATAATAATACAAAAGATCAAGGAAACCAAGAGCTGGTTCTTTGAAAGGATAAACAAGATTGATGAACCTCTAGCCAGGCTCACCAAGAAGCAAAGAGAGAGGATCCAAATAAACAAAATCAGAAATGAAAGAGGTGAAATAACAACAGACCCCACAGAAATACAAAGGATTGTTTAAAAATACTATGAACAACTCTATTCCAACAAACTAGACAACATGGAGGAAATGGACATATTCCTAGAAAAATACAATCTCCCAAAACTCAATCAGGAAGAATCTAAACATCTCAATAGGCCAATAACTATGAAAGAAACTGAAGCAATCATCAAAAAGCTTCCAGCAAACAAAGCTCTGGGCCAGATGGCTTCACAGAGGACTTTTACCAAACATTCAAGGAAGAACTAAAACCTATCCTCCTGCCGAAACCGGTTTGGCTCAGTGGATAGAGCGTCGGCCTGCGGACTCAAGGGTCCCAGGTTCGATTCCGGTCAAGGGCATGTACCTTGGTTCCGGGCACATCCCCAGTAGGGGGTGTGCAAGAGGCAGCTGATTGATGTTTCTCTCTCATCGATGTTTCTAACTCTCTATCCCTCTCTCTTCCTCTCTGTAAAAAATCAATAAAATATATTTAAAAAAATAAAAATAAAACCTATCCTCCTCAGACTATTCCAAAAAATTCAAGAGGAAGGAACACTTCCAAGCTCATTCTATGAAGCCAGCATCACCCTAATACCAAAAACAGATAAAGACAACACAATGAAAGAGAATTACAGGCAATATCCCTCATGAACATAGATGCCAAAATCCTCAACAAAATTCTAGCAAATCGGATCCAGCAGTACATCAGAAAGATCATACACCATGACCAAGTAGGATTTATCCTGGGGATGCAAGGATGGTACAATATCCGCAAATCAATAAATGTGATACATCACATAAACAAATTGAGAGATAAAAACCACATAGTCAATCAATTGATGCAGAAAAAGCATTTGACAAAACCCAACACCCTTTCTTGATTAAAAACTCTCAGCAAGGTGGGAATAGAAGGATCATACCTCAACATAATAAAAGCCATATATGACAAACCCACAGCCAACATCATACTCAATGGGCAAAAACAAAAACCATTTCCCCTAAGAACAGGAACAAGACAGGGATGCCCACTCTCACCACTCCTATTCAACATAGTACTGGAAGTACTAGTCATTGCAATCAGACAAGAAGAAGAAATAAAAGGCATCCAAATTGGAAAAGAAGAAGTAAAACTGTCCTTGTTCGCAGATGACATGATACTGTACATAGAAAACCCTAAAGACTCCATCAAAAATGAATTTGGAAATGTAGCAAGATACAAAATTATCGCCAAGAAATCTATGGCATTTCTATACACCAATAGTGAACTTACAGAAAGATAGACTAAAAAAGCAATCCCATTTACCATTGCACCAAAAAAAATTAAGATACATAGAAATAAACTTAACTAAGGAGGTAAAAGACCTCTACTCAGAAAACTACAGGACACTGAAAAAAGAGATAGAGGAAGACAAAAACAGATGGAAGTTTATACTGTGTTCATGGATTGGTAGAATCAACATCATTAAAATGTCCATACTACCCAAAGCAATCTATAGATTCAATGCACTCCCCATTAAAATACCAATGGCATATTTTACAGACCTAGGACGAACTTTCCAAAAATTCATGTGAAATAAAAAAAAGACCCTGAATAGATGCAGCAATCCTGAGAAAGAAGAACAAAGTAGGTGGGATCTCAATACCAGATATCAAGCTGTATTACAAAGCCACTGTTCTCAAAACAGCCTGGTACTGGCACAAGAACAGACATATAGATCAATGGAATAGAATAGAGAACCCAGAAATTGACCCAAACCACTATGCTCAATTAATATTTGACAAAGGAGGCATGAACATACAATGGAGTCAAGACAGTCTCTTCAATAAATGGTGTTGGGAAAATTGGACAGATACATGCAAAAAAATGAAACTACACCACCAACTTACACCATACACAAAAATAAACTCAAAATGGATCAAGGACTTAAACGTAAGACAGGAAACCATAAAAATACTAGAGGAATCCACAGGCAGAGAAATCTCAGACATATACCGAAGCAATTTCTTCACCGATACCACTCCTAGGGCAATGGAAGCTAAAGAGAAAATAAACAAATGGGACTACATCAAAATAAAAAGCTTTTGCACAGCAAAAGAAACCATCAACAAAACAAGAAAGCCCACTGCATGGGAGAACGTATTTGCCAATGTTATCGCTGATAAGGGTTTAATCTCCAACATTTACAGGGAACTCATACAACTTAACAAAAGGAAGATAAACAACCCAATCAAAAAATGGACAACAGACCTAAATAGATACTTTTCTAAAGAAGACAGAAGGAAGGCCAAGAGACATATGAAAACATGCTCAAAGTCACTAATTATCCGAGAGATGCAAATCAAAACGACAATGAGGTATCATCTCACACCTGTCAGAATGGCTATCATCAACACATCAACAAATGACAAGTGCTGGTGAGGATGCAGAGAAAAAGGAACCCTCGTGCACTGCTGGTGGGAATGCAGACTGGTGCAGCCACTGTGGAGAACAGTATGGAGTTTCCTCAAAAAACTGAAAATGTAACTCCCATTTGACCCAGTGATCCCACTTCTAGGAATATATCCCAAGAAACTAGAAACACAAATCAGAAAGGATATATGCACCCCTATGTTCATAGCAGCACAATTCACCATAGCTAAGATTTGGAAACAGCCTAAGTGCCCATCAGCAGATGAGTGGATTAAAAAACTTTTACATCTACACAATGGAAGACTACGCTGCTATAAAAAAGAAAGAACTTTTACCATTTGCAACAGCATGGATGGAGCTGGAGAGCATTATGCTAAGTGAAATAAGTCAGTCAGAGAAAGATAAATATCACATGATCTCACTCATTTGTGGAATATAATGAACAACATAAACTGATGAACAAAAACAGATCCAGAGACAGAGAAGCATCGATAAGACGGTCAAACCTCAGAGGGAAGGTAGGGGAGGGTGGGGGTAAGGGAGATAGATCAACCAAAGGACTTGTATGCATCCATATAAGCCTAACCAATGGACACAGACAACAGGGGGGTGAGTGCATGAGTGGGGGGATTGAGGGGGGGCAATGGGGGGATAAGGACACATATGTAATACCTTAATCAATAAAGAAAATTTTTTTTAAAGCAAGAGATGTCCTAGCTGGTTTGACTCAGTGGATAGAGTATCAGCCTTCAGACTGAAGGGCCCGGGTTAAATTCGATTCCGGTCAAGGACACATGCCCAGGTTGCAGACTCAATCTCCCAGTAGGGGATGTGCAGGGAGGCAGCCGATCAATGATTTTCTCTCATCCTTGATGTTTCTATCTCTCTTTCCCTCTCCTTTCCTCTCTGAAATCAATGAAAATGTATTTTTAGAAAAGCAAGAGAAATTGTTTCAGTAGAATTCCTTTCTGAAATTCAAATTCAGCTAGTTATATTCTACCTGGTCAAAGTGTACTTACTTATAAGAGGTAAATTATCACATCATAAAACTGTCTGTTGGGATTCTCCTGTTTGAGGTGTTAAGTACTTATGTCACCTTCAAAGAAAACTCCTTTTGACATTTACTTCAAAAGGAAGGCAAGAGCTAACACAGGCAGGGCTGGCCTGAGGCAAGATTGGGAAGTCACAGAGATTGTTCTTGGTGCACCTGCCGCCCTTCCTAACGCCAAGGACCCTTGCCCCTCCCTCCAGCACTTTTAAGCTACTGCTGACTGATAACATCTTAGAAACTCTCCCTATATATATAATCTCTGGAATATGTACATTTTTATAGTAATCAATGTGATCACTCAAATTTTAGCAAACTAGTTAAAGACACACACAGTAGCAAAAAACATGTTTTAAAAATACAAATTCCCCTTGATTTACTTCCAAAATTCTAATTTATTAGGGCTACGGTGTAACTGAAATCTGTATTTTTCCAAGTTCTTCATTTGATCCTGAGGTGCAGGCCTTGGGGAACCCCTCTCGTGGGCAGTCAGTGTTCCAGGGAAAAGAACTCAAGCAGACCTGAGTTCAATCCCAGTCCCACTTCTTACCACCAATAGAACGTTGGATAAATCACATAAGCTCTATAATTCTCAGTGTATTATTCATCAAATGTAATTTTCAGCAGCCGTGACTTGCCTCATGTTGTCTATCTCCTGCCCTGCCTTCTTGGGAAGCAGCTTCCAACTCTGGATTTTGTGTGAGAGAAGAAATAATAATGTACCTGTCAAAACTTTAAATTTGGGCTCTCCCACCAAAATGTCAGGAGTGAGAGAGGAGGGGATATACCTCTTGCTCATTTTAGTTGAAAAAAACAAAACAAAACAAAGCACTTTGCCAATGAATGAAGAGTTGGTTCCTTGAAGAGTGGTGGCCACTTGGACAATCAGCACTGGTGTTCCTGTAGACTCATCGCATGGAGTAAGAGTGATGCTTCCTCGTTACTTTTACTTATATAATTGCCCCCAACTGCTCGATAGTTTTTAATTGAGGGAAATTTATTATTAAAAACACTTTGAAAAAGGAATTAGATACATTATTTAAACTTGTCAGATTCATGACTAGATTTTGCCTCATACCATAAAAAAAACAGGTGACTTAGCAGTTCATTTAATTTGTTCAACAAATAGTTTTCAGGATACTAGGTGCAAGGACTATGAGGATGAATAAAACCAAACTCTCAAAACACTCATGGTCAATGACAGTAATGGTCACTGAAGCAAAAACCTTGAATAGAATGTGGTAGGTACCTGAATAGAAGCAGGTAGAGGGTTTGGTACCTGGATAAACAATGTGCACCGTTATAGCCCATGGAACATGATGCTAAGTGTGTTTCAAAAATCACTGGCTCATGGCAGCGTTATTTACAATAGCCAGGCTATAAAAACAGCCCAAGTGCCCATCAATAGATGAGTGGATAAAAAAAGCCGTGGTACATACTAGTATATACAATGGAATATTACTCAGCCATAAAAAAGTATGACATCCTACCATTTGCGACAGCGTGAATGGACCTGGAGGGCATTATGCTCAGTGAAATAAGCCAGTGAGAGACAAATACTGTATGATTTCACTTATATGTGGAATCTAAATAGCACCATAAATGAACAAGCAAAATTGAAACAGACTCATAGTTACAGAGAAAAAAACTGGTGGTTGCCAAAGGGGATGGGGGTGGGGGGGCAGGAGGGGTGTTTGGGGCACTGGGCGAAAGAGGTAAAGGACTAAGAAGCACAAATTGATAGTTACAGAATAGTCATGGGGAAGTAAGTAAAGCATAGGAAATGTCAATAATAATGCAATAACTATGTATGGTTCAAGTGGGTACTCAAAATATCGAGGGGAATACTATGTAAAGTATATGATCATCTAACCACTAAGCTGTACACCTGAAACCGATCATGGGAATGTACTTGAAATGCCATAGAACTGTACATTTAAAAATGGTTAAAAGGGTAAATTTTATATTATGCGTATTTTACCAAACAAAAATGTATGCCTGAATAATGCTCATTTTACAAAAATGAAACGGGGTGTCCAAAATAGAAGTTTGCAAGAGAATGAATTACACTGTCTAGAAATAGATAATAATATTTGGGGGCAATCCCTGCCGCTCTCTAAAGCGCAGATTGAATGGTTCATTCTTGACGGAAAGACCCCTGAAGCCGTCTTTCTGAGTTAGCGTGCATCAGAATCACCTAGAAAGTTCTATTAAAATCGCTTCCCGGTTCCTGAAATTTAGAACATCTAGGCGAGGCCCTAAGGACCTGCTTCTCCCTGAAGTGTCCAGGTGGTGCGGATGCTGCCGGGCCTGGACCCACACTTCGCATGATGAGCAGTTAGGAGGGTGTTGAGTGAGTGCGGACAAAAGGTGTTGAGGGAGGGTTGCAATCAGGTGATCAGAGCCTGGAAGGCAGAGTTACCTGTTGGAAAACAGATCACTCACAATGCAGGGCGCACTCAGCCGAACAAACACCGAAGCTCTGGCTTCTAAGCGGACACGAAGAATAGGGGCAGCAGAGCACAACGGAGAAGTGTGGAGTGTACACTCACTGGCCTGGGTTCAAGTTTCAGCTTTGCCACTTCCCGGCTGTGTGATTTTAAAAGCCGGTTACCCAATCTTTTGGACAATTTCTTTATCTATACGATGAGCAAAACCAAACCAAACCCCCAGAGTTTTTATAAGGTTAAAGGAGAGGATGTGTCTTGGACTGTGGCCGTGAATGACAGCAGTGAGCGGCACAGCCACTGCTCTCTAACTGCACACAGTCCCAGGGTAAAGGCTGACATTGACAAGTGAAACTGAATACGAGGATAATTGCAATAAATGCTATATTGATGGTTACAAAATAAATCTCAGTGGAAGAACGGAGTATTAACAACAGCCACCTCACAAAGATACTCTGAGGAGTCAATGAAATAATGCATCGAAAGTCCTCACATGCACCTGTTATCTACTAGGCACTTCGCAAGGGTTCCTTTCTTGCTCCCTTCCTCCCTCGGTTCTAACTGAAAAGATTTCTGAGAGTCTCATGAAGTGGGTGAGGTTTGAGCAAAGCTTAAATTCTCCTAAGCTGGCTATGGCTTTTGTGCTTTCCCCTCAACACTGTGAAGAGATAGTACCCTATCAAATGGCCACGTTCCCAAACGCTCACAGACCCTGGTAAGGTCAGCATCACAGATTGCCAAGCACTGTTATTCCCCCGCTGATAAACCCACCCTACCACCAAGGGTCATGTCGGTGTGATGAAAGGTCGAGGGGAAACCTGCTGAAGTGCAACATTCAGGATCAGAAACTTAAAAACGCTTTTTAAAATTCTATCGGAAAGATCATGAAAGCTGCTTTGGTCAGATTCACTGTGCATGTAAAGGCCTCTTTGAACTTTTTACCTTTTGGTGATGCTTTTGATCTGCAATGCACACGAACTCATTAAAAGCATACTCTTTAGCTTAAACTTCAAACACCTACCATTTTCCCCAGTAGCCTGGGGCTCTGGGCAGTGTAACACAGTTCATGGGAGCTTTATGTCATGGCAACATGTCATAAAGTATCTGCCAGGAAACTGCTGCAAAGGTATGCTGGGGAGGGGAGAGAGCTTTGCAAAGTGAGGTCAGTCTGTGTGCCAATGAAGTGACTCCTGATTACTCGGGAATGCTGGGTCTGGACCGCTGACAAACCGGGCAATGAATCTTAGTGGAAATACCAGATGCCTGGTTCTCAGATCATGACTTTCCTATGTCGGGTACAATCCATTGTCTTGTGTCTCAATCTTACACAGTCTTTAGAGTAAAAGTATAACCTAAATCATGGGACCAGCCATTGACTTGTGGCTTGGCTTCCCTTCATTGACTGAAGGTGAATGGGGTCTTACAGAGCAAAGTAGGTTGTGTTAATGTGACCACAGTGTAAATACATAATCACTCCCATTATTTATACCTAGAGGCCTGGTGCACGAAATTCGTGCACTCTGGAAGGGAGGGTCCCTCAGCCTAGGTTGTGAGAAGGTGCAGGCCAGGCCGAGGGACCCCACAGGTGCACAATTGGGGCCAGGGAGGGATGCAGGAGGTTGGCCAGCCAGGGAGGGACTGCGGGAGGGCTCCAGGGCATGTCCAGCCCATCTCGCTCAGTCCTGATCGGCCAGACCCCAGCAACTGGTCAGAGCGTCTGCCCCCTGGTGGTCAGTGTACGTCATAGCGAGTGGTTGAGCAGCCTTAGCATATCATTAGCATATTATGCTTTGATTGGTTGAATGGCCAGCTGGATGACCGGACACTTAGCATATTAAGCTTTTATTATATAGGATTATACTTGGTAGAGCTTACTGCATGTGATTCTTTATATACCCTCATGTGGTGGGTAGAAAATAAGAAAATATATAAATTCTTTATATACCCTCATGTGGTGGGAGCAGGACTGGAGCCATCAGCATGTGGGAATGGTGGTGGAAGGAGCAGGGCAGATGGGATGGGGGAGGGCCTCAGCAGGAGGGGCCAGGTGCGAAACCTGCAGGGCACAGACCTGCTCTACTCTGATCAAGAAACTTTAAGAAAAGGAAACAGAACACCAGGTAATGGTTTGTTTCCAGGGGTCATATTTTTTCCCCAGTTTACGTCACTTTCTCTCTGAATGTAAGACAGTCCCTTTCTGCTTCAATAATGGACTTCACTGGGGAAGAATAAATAGTTCCTCGCTTGATGCAGCCCAAAGTCAACAACTGAGCAGGACCTGATACAACAAATGTCCAGAGGGCGGAGGTTCAGAGTAACTCATGGGGCAATGAAGTGAAAGAAATGGTCTCCTTCCATCTTCCTTCCTGTCATCCTGCTGACTTCTCACCTCATGTAGCTTCAGACATTATACTCTGGATAGAAGCAGGAAGACTCAGGGAAGAGCAAAACAAGAAGGGGTGGTATCTGTTACTGACGTCTGCTTTTTCCAGGCGTCCCTACCATAGACTTCCTCTTGTCTTACTGGCCAGAATTAGGACACCTGGACACTTCTAGCTGCAAAGGAAGCTTGGAAAATGGAGAACAAGATCATTATAATTGCTTGGACCAATCACAAACCATCCCCACGAACTGGACACACTGTAGCCAGGATTGGAAATTGATATTAGGTAAGTAACTGAGTGTTCCCACACTCATTTTCAGATGGTGATTAAAACTTCTTTATAAAACCATATCTGAGACCGGACAAATTGCCTCACAGAGGGTTAACAGAACCTTCCAGATGTCTTTAGAAGGATTTGGGTTGGTTAGTAATTTGAGGTGTAATTCTTCAAGATGTGGTTCTTGGAAGAAGAGCTTTATCTCAGC
This sequence comes from Cnephaeus nilssonii, assembly GCF_951640355.1. Taxonomy (NCBI): domain Eukaryota; kingdom Metazoa; phylum Chordata; class Mammalia; order Chiroptera; family Vespertilionidae; genus Cnephaeus; species Cnephaeus nilssonii. The sequence continues at coordinate 16,822,784 of NC_137078.1, read as the reverse complement.
CATGCCAACAGCCTCCCTGGCGCCCTCACAAAAGAGACTCAAGGCTGAGTGTCTTCCTTGAGCCCAAGTGCCAGGTCCTGGAGTGAACCCAGTGCTCTGTCAAGCTCTTTGTAAGAGCTAAGGGCTCCTCGAAGCTTTTTCATCAGGATTATTATCTTTCCTCCCCTTTATTCTTAATCTCAAATCCCTACCCAACCAACTTCCCAATGGCTCCCAGTATGAAATGCTCATTGGCACTTCAAAAACTATACCCACTGGATTTTTAGAACCATATTTGAGAAATAACCATCTGTTCTCTTTATAAAGAACCATTGGCAACACTGGCAGCTCCTAGGATTTTATAAGCTGATGGGTAAACTTTCCTACATGTCTTAAGAAGCAGTGTGGAGGGAAGATTCAGAACTGCTAGGCTAACTTCAGTGCACTCCCTCTAACAAATCACCTAAAAATAAATTCAGGATGCCTTCACTATTAAGGCGTATGCAATAGTCAACGAATAAAGGCTCCAAGTTCAATGTCTCGCCCACTAGCACTATTCCTCAGAGCAACAAGAGATGCTAAAACAAAACAAACAAAACAAAAAACTGCACAGTAAATGAAGTACAATTAGCAGGGCAAACATGATTCAACACCACCAGCCCAGTAAAAAAGTAATCATTCAGCTTTCATTCTCAGCCTCCATTAAGACTTGCACCATTTTTCAAATCAGTGATCTTTGTAAGTGATCATTATCATGAACACCCTCCTAAATTAGGGACTCCTCATTAAGGGGTACCATCATGATTAAACTTCAGCCTTTGCTAAGAAGTGGAGGTAATAAAGCTTTCCAAGAAGTGACAGCTTATATTTTTGATCCAACCCATAAAAATAGCTAAGTACTTTCTAACACTTTAATAAGCTTGGCTTTTTAAATTTTTCCTTAAGGAGCATTTTCTTGAATGGTAGACATTTAGGGACCTCTGAAAGCTTATAGTTCTGCTCCCTCATTAAACAAATGAGAAGATCAAGACTCAACTACGTCAAATGATTTACACAGTGTCTTACAGCTAGTTAGTTGCAGCACTGGCTTAGCATATATAAATATAATCAGAAATGAGCCTCATTGAGACAGAAACCTAAAAGCATTTGTACTTCTGTGCTTTTGCCCAAGTAGGCACCAGAGAATCTGCTCAGTCCGTGCAAATGAACACTACAGTGACAAAAGTACCCCAGAAAAACTGATCAGATTTAGCAAATAAAAATACAGAACAGCCAGTCAAATTTGAATTTCAAAGGAGAATGAGTAACGTTCTAGAATCAGTATGTCCCAAACAGGACATTTTGTTTTGTTTACCGAAATACTTGTTGTTATCTGAAATTGAATTTAACTGCGCATCCTGTCTCTTATCAGACAATCCTAACCCAAGCCCTCATGAAGATGATAAAAAGAAGACGTGAGGACTGGCAAGCTGAGGATGTTGTATTAGCGGTGTGTGAGGGCTGTCGTAACTCAGGACCTCAGACTGGGGGCTGGAACGACAAAAATGCGCTGTCTCGCAGCCCTGGAGGCTGGAAGGCTGAGATCAAGGTGTCCGCAGGCTGGTTCCTTCTGAAGGTTGAGAGGAAGCCTCTGTTCCTGGCCTCTTCTTTCAGCAGGAAGTGGAATTCTGGTGTTTACTTTCAATTCTGGTGTTTACTGGCAATCTGGCATCCCTTGGCTGGCAGACTCCCTCAGCCCAGTGGTCGGCAAACTGCGGCTCGCAAGCCACATGTGGCTCTTTGGCCCCTTGAATGTGGCTCTTCCACAAAATACCACGGCCTGGGCGAGTCTATTTTGAAGAAGTGGCGTTAGAAGAAGTTTAAGTTTAAAAAATCTGGCTCTCAAAATAAATTTCAATCATTGTACTGTTGATATTTGGCTCTGATGACTAATGAGTTTGCCGACCACTGCCTCAGCCCAGTCTCTGCCCCAGGTCTACAGGGTGTTTTCCCTCTGTGCATGACCCTGTCCAAATGTTCCCTTTAAAAAAGGACACCAGCCATATTGAATGAGGGCCCACCCCAATGACCTCAGTTTTACTTAACTGCAGTTAACCCTTGAACAACATGAGTTTGAACTGCACGGATCATGTATGTGGAATTTTTTTTTTTAAATAAAGACAGTAAATGTACTTTTTCTTCCTTTGATTTCCTTAATAATATTTTCTTTTCTCTGGCTTACTTTATTGTAAGAATACAATACATATAACATGAAAAATAGATGTTAATTAACTGTTTGTGTTGTTGGTAAGGCTCCTGGTCAACAATAGGCTATTAGTAGTTAAGTTTTGAGGAAGTCAAGAGTTACACATGGATTTTTAATTATGCGAAGGTCTAACTCCTGTGTTGTTCCAGGGTCTGTAATTATGTCTGTAATGACCCTATCTCCAAATAAGGTCTCATTCTGAAGTACTGGAGTTAAGGAATTCAACATATTTGGGAATACTATGTGATCCATAACAAATATTACTGAGAATTACATATGGCTTGTAACAAACCTTTCAGTACTGTTAACCTTGAACAACACAGGTCTGAACTGCATGGTTCCACTCATACACGGATTTTTTTCAATAAATATACAGTCAGCCCTCTGTATCTCCACGTTTTGCATCCACAAATGCAACCAACCATGGGTAGAAAACAGTTTTTGATCTGCAGGTGGAAATCTGTGGATGTGGGGGGCCAACTGTATGCATTATTCTGTACCTTTTTATATAAGGGAATTGAGCATTTGCGGATTTGAGTATCCATGGGGATCCTGGAGCCAATTCCCTGAGAATACCGAGGGACTACTGTAGTTAAGTTTTGGGGGAGTCAAAAGTTATATGTAAATCTTTTACTGCGTCGGGGGGGGGGGGGGAGGTCTGTGCCCATAGCTTCCCGTTATTCAAGGGTCAACAGCACCTCGTCTATAAGGTACACAAGAGGCTCTGATAGCAATCGCTGTTTCCTCCTCGCGCATCACACGTGATCATTCCATCTATTTTGGTGAAATATATATTTTCTCTGAAGGCGGCCTTCTTGCTACTTACTGCCAAGTGCAGAATTGTTCTTCAACTTTGCTCTTAGGCACTGTCCTTAGGGTCAGAATGTGGTTTCTGAAGAGGAGTTTGAGTCCCTCCGAAGGCTGGCTGCTGGCTTTGCTTCTGGGAGAGAAGGCTGCTGCCTTCCACTCCTCCGGCCTGAGCCTCCTGCTGGTCTGTGTGGCCTTGTTCCCTCCAGCCCACCAGCTGCGGAGGAGCATGGTGATGCGAGGGGTGTGTGAACGCCTTTTTGTCAAGAAGACTCACTTCCTGCTTAACATTTGAACTGAAAGTGAACCACAGGATCTGGTAGTTGTAATTACTGTTTAATTGTTTTATGCCCCAATTTACCTTATGCTCCATACGAGGCCCAGGTATGTCAAATGATTTGCTCAGTGTCTTACAGAAGTAACTTAATATTTACAAAATCTAGTCAGAAATAAACCTCTTTGAAACCAAGTGTAACAGCATGTCTACCAACCGAACAAGACTGCAGGCTAAATGTTCTTTTCTCTGCACCATGTGACCTCCTACTGTTTCCTGGAAAGTCAACAAAAGATGCCAAACTTATTTGACTGTGCCTAATAAAGATGGTTCCTCTGATTAGTAATGACTTTGGACAGTGACTTCCATGCCCTTGCTTGAGTTTTAATATTTGCTTCAAAGATTGCACCAAAAACTGTGGGTGTCACTCACTAGCAATGTTTAATCATCTGGCTTTGTACCAAAAAAAGATGGAAGGACTTATGTTGGGGACAGAGGGCGGTGGAGGGATTGAGAAAAAAATAGAGAAAGAGAGAACTCATGGACAACAGTGTGGTGATTGTGGGGGGAGTTGGGGATGAGGGGAGGTAGAAGAGGGCATAGAAGGGATACATGGTGATGGGAAAAATCAAATAAAAATACTAAAAAGAATGAAATTATGCTCTTAATATGACATTTCACTAATACCATTATGTTAGAAATGGAGATAGATTAACAAGATATTGTCTCTTTGAGATGATAAAGTGACCTCAGAATAAAGAACATCAAAGTTTCAAAACCAGAAGTGAATCCTATTTTCTATTTTACATTACTACCCAAAAGTGAATCATTGCCCACAATTAGTATGTTTAAGCAATCAGATAAATTATTTTACTTTTTATCTCACAGTGGATTTGCTTCTGCTGAAATAGAATATAAATGTAGGCTGTAACTTCTGTGGTTACAGCCTATTGAAAAGCCTTCATAACCTCAAGGATCCTAAAGGGTAAGACAGGTTAAATAAGAGTGTTATTGTTTTTAGCCAAAAGCCTGTGTAAAGCTAGAGGAGGGGAAAAGGTGCAATTTGACCTTTAAAGAAAAGTCTAAAAGTTTCCAACAGAACAAAATTAGAATTTGATCAGGAGTAGGAGAATATGTGATTTCAAGTTCAATTTCATAAAGTGAATCTCAGAACACTAACTACATCATGAGGCTGGTTTAGCTGCACTGTCTAAAATCTTTCAGCTCTGATTTTAAAGGCAGTCTTTGAATAAAAGACAAAAGACCTAAGGATACACCCAGGTCTGTGACAGTAAATAAATAACCATTTCTGAAATTATTTTTCAGCGATGCTGATTAGGATAACCCCTCATTCACACTCAATGAAATTGCAACCAAGGTTTCAGATGTATGTGCCACAGCACAAAGTGGAATGAAAATCTTAAAATCTTATACTGAGCTCAAGGACAATATAACAGTATAGACCTTGGGCTAGAGTTCTATAACAAATCTACCATACACATATGATGGCCGTAATCAAGGTCTAGAATATAAAAACTTACCCATACTTGAGAAGGCTAATCTATATATATAAAAGGCTAAGCAACTGGCCGACTAGTAGGAATGACATTCACTGACCACTAGGGAGCAGACGCTCAACACAGGAGTGACAGCAAGTTTGCAGAGGGCCCTCTCGCACTCTGGGACCCCTCAGGGGATGTCAGACTGCTGGTTTCGGCCGATCCCCGCAAGCCAGACCAAGGGACCCCCACCTGCCAGAAGGACCCCACTCACTCTGCAGATACCCATTGAGCCCCGGCGACACCCCAGGTGTGGCCTGCAGGGGAGGGACTGCAGGAGGTTGGCTCCAGGGCATGTCCGGCCTGTCTTGCCCAGTCCCGCCCCGCCAGCCACCTTCTTTTTTTTTTTTTTTTCAAAAGCAGCTTTATTAACAAGGCAATAGAACACTCTACAGCAGGGGTGGGGAACTTCCAGCTTGTGGGCTGTATAAGGCCCAAGAAATCATTTGGTCTGGTCCTGCCAAGGAAACCACAGGTGGGACTTAAAATTCAATAAATCTAGGAGCTTTTTTTATAGCAACATAAATTTATATTAAGTAAATTATATTAAGTGAATGATGTTATAAATATCCAAATGGCCATTGGCAGAAAAAAAAGTCCTCCCCGCCCCCTGCTCTACACTATGTCTCTCCATTATCCATCAATACACTGGTAGCAACTTTGAAATAAAATAAAATAAAATAAAATAAAATAAAATAAAATAAAAAGGAAAAGAAAAAAAGGAGCTGTAACGCCTTCTATTTTCTATTTAAAATCAAACAGAAAACAGACATCAATTCTGTTATACACTAACATTTTCAAAGTACATCATGTGTACAAGAGAAAGACTAAGAACAGAAATATGTTACAGAGATCCAAAGGTAAGTGTAGCTAAGTGCCTCACACAGCTTTCCGGTGGTACTCAGGAGGAGCCACTTCATAGTCCCTGGCACTAAACAAAGTTGCAGAGTTCTTTGCCAGGTATTTTAGGAAATCATGAAGATAATTCAGAAATAAAGCAAGGCTCTTCTCATTCAGAGGTGTATAGGCCAGCATCACTCCAATGTGTAAAAATAATCTCAGTAGATACAGTGCTCCATACACCTGGGACATGGGTGCCTCAGGGTGATCTGCAATGAATTCAGCATACTGCAGTCTCTCAAATTTGTAAAGTATCTGAGTACCCAAAATTACATTGAAGTATTCCTTTATCCCTGTCACAACTTCATTAACAGCATACTCCTTATTATCTGTTTCCTTGAGATTTCTTTTTTTTAATAAATCTTTATTGTTCACATTATTACAATTATTCCACTTTTTTCCCCCCCATAGATCCCCTCCACCTGGTTTCCACCCCACCCTCTGCCCTTACCTCCCCCTCCACTGTCCTCATCCATAGGTGTACGATTTTTGTCCAGTCTCTTCCCGCAACCCCACACCCATTTCCCCCAGAGAATTGTCAGTCCACTCCCTTTCTATGCCCCTGATTCTATTATATTCACCAGTTTATTCTGTTCATCAGATTTTTTATTCACTTGATTTTTAGATTCACTTGTTGATAGATATGTATTTGTTGTTCATAATTTTTATCTTTACCTTTTTCTTCTTAAAGAATACCTTTCAGCATTTCATAAAATGCTGGTTTGGCAGTGATGAACTCCTTTAGCTTTTTCTTATCTGTGAAGCTCTTTATCTGACCTTCAATTCTAAATGATAGCTTTGCTGGATAGAGTAATCTTGGTTGTAAGTTCTTGCTATTCATCACTTTGAATATTTCTTGCCACTCCCATCTGGCCTGCATAGTTTCTGTTGAGAAATCAGCTGACAATCGTATGGGTGCTCCCTTGTAGGTAACTAACTGTTTTTCTCTTGCTGCTTTTAATATTCTTTCTTTGTCTTTTGCCCTTGGCATTTTAATTATGATGTGTCTTGGTGTGGTCCTCTTTGGATTCCTTTTGTTTGGGGTTCTCTGTGCTTCCTGGACTTGTAAGTCTATTTCTTTCACCAGGTGGGGAAGTTTTCGGTCATTATTTCTTCAAATAGGTTTTCAGTATCTTACTCTCTCTCTTCTCCTGGCACCCCCATAATTCAGATGGTGGTATGCTTGAAGTTGTCCCAGAGGCTCCTTACACTATCTTCATATTTTTGAATTATTTTTTCTTTTTGCTTTTCCGGTTGGGTGTTTTTGCTTCTTTGTATTTCAAATCTTTGACTTGATTCTTGTGATCCTCTAGTCTGCTGTTGGATCTCTGTATATTATTTTTTATTTCAGTCAGTGTATGCTTAATTTCTAGTTGGTCCTTTTTCATATCCTCGAGGGACTCACTAAATTTATCGGCCTTTTCTAGAAAATTCTTGAAAAACCTTATAACCGTGGTTTTGAACTCTATATCCAGTCGTTTGCTTTCCTCCATTTCTTTCATTTGTGACCTGTTTCTTTGTCTCCACATTTTGGCTGCTTCCCTGAGTTGATAGAGTGGCTTTGTGTGCTAGGTGTCCTATAGGGCCCAGTGGCTCAGCTTCCCCAGTTACCTGAGATGGGCACTCTTGGTGCACCTCTTTGTGGGCTGTGTGCATAGTCTTCTTTTAGTTAAGCCTTGATTGTTGTTGGTATCACTGGGAGGAATTGACCTGCAGGCCAATTGGCTGTGAGGATCAGCTGTGTCTAGGCTGGGAGAACTTCTGTGCTGGAGACACCCTTATGAGACAAGACTTGCAAATGCCTCTGTGCTCAGCTTGGATGGGGTGGAGTCTCAGGGTGGAGCAAACAGCAATGGCTTCCCATCAGCCCTGCCCTAAGAGGCCCCTAGGTCTCAGTGTCCTGCGGTAATTGCTGCAAGCATCTCTGAGAGAAAGCCGCCCTTTAGTTTTGCCCGCTGCCAGACAGTCCAGTTTCTCCCCGAATGAGTCTGGGTCCCCAGAGTCTCGCCCAGAACTGGAGTTCAGAACAGTCAGGAGCTTTTGTCTCCCTCCCGATTGAGAAAGCCAGCCGCATACTCAGTTGCCAGCCCTATTCGCACGCGCGCCTCTGTACCTCTGCCTTCCACAGCTCCTGTGAGTCTCAGTGTGCTTTTCTCTTTCCTTCTAGTTGTAGAATTTCCACTCAGCCTATCTTCCTGTGGTTCTGGATGATGTCCGTTTTGTCTTTTAGTTGTAGTTTTGAAATTGTTGTGTGAGGCAGCAATTTAGGTGTTTACCTATGCCACCATCTTGGTTTCTCCCAGCCACCTTCTAATTAATTTCCTTTCAATGTGCACGAATCTGGGCACTGGGCCTCTAGTGTTAAATATAAAAAGTAATAGTTTGTGGTCACTGTTGATTGTACTCTACCAAAAAGATAGAATACATACTGAAGAGGCTGAGCATTTGATTAAATGTCAAGTTATAGAAATCAATGTTTGCTTGAAAAATGAACTGTTAGTCCACAGAGATGAAATAACTGCTAGTATCATAATATACAGCCCCCTCACAATTAAGTAGCTTAGGATGGCACTACTTTTAATATATAGTTCTTAGACGTAACTGAATTTAATTAAGTACCATTTATTGAATATAACTCAATGGCAAACGTCCATGCACATTAGAGGTAATTACTTATTTAAAATCAGTTTAAAATAATTTATGATCTTCACACAGAATAATAGTACCTGATGATGACTCTCTAGACTAAGAAAAATAAGTCTGTCTGAGAAGGAAAGATTAGTGTATAAGGACATGTTGATACATGTTAAGTTCTATAAAATAGGATTTGGGGAGTCTACCATGCCAATCCATGTTCAACCACTAGGTGGCACACTATTGCCTTCTTTCTACCATTCCACAACAGAAAAAGAAAATACCATTGGAATATTTTGGGTTTAGTTTATTGTTTGTTTTTTATGCCAAGTACTCACCAAAATGAATTTAGCATCATAAAAATATGGATCTACAAGTGGTTATTCTCAGCTTTAAGAGTAATTACCATTGGAAATTATTTTGTTTTGCTTTTTCATTAAGTATAGAGTCAACAAGATATAAACACAACAATGAGCAGAAATACTAATAAGATAAGCCCACTGATTAGTCTACATAGAAACAGAAACAACTGGAAAAATAATTTTACCTTTCAGGACACTCAAGCAAAGATTACTGGCATTTAATATACTTCTGTACTTGCTTTTTATATTTGCAAGTATATAACTATAAATTTATAATCACAAAAAATAAATATGATAAAATAAGAGAAATATCATATAAAGTCTAGTTAGAATTCTGAAAATTGTAAAGATTTGGGTAGATTTTCCCAAATTTATTAAGTAACTATATTGCCAAAATCACTCATCAATATAACCCTAATTTTTTAAAGTTTTAAACAGATTCTCCACTTATACTTATTCAGATTCAGGGATAGAGATTGTCATAATGCTTTCAAAATAGTCCTTTCTGCCTAAAAGTAAATATGTCTTTAACTTCAACTTACTGAAAAAGATGCCCTTTTGTTTACTGGGGTATGTCAAACACATTTTGAGTTTACCCCAATTGACTAAGAACTAGCAAGCATAAGTTAAGTAGCATTTTACACAGCACGTTTAATGCCATTGATCAAATGGACTGCACAAATCAGTATTGTGCCTCCTTCCATTCTAGAATGGTCACAGGACAGAATTTGGTGAATTCCAGTCCCAGTTTTGCTAGCTGTGCTGCATTGAGCAAATCTTTCTACTTTTTCTCAAATGAAAAAACTAAGTAGAATATTTCTAAGCCTCTATTTCACTTATAAATGTATGATGTTAATATCTAAGACCAACCCTAATGAAGATGATAGTGTACAGATTGCCTCCCATCTTCTCCATCTTCTCTGAGGAGTAGAACCAAGAGCTCAAAATACCCAAAAGCAGGAGAAACCTTTGGTTGAGAATTTGTTTATTACTCTGGTCTAATAGATATTTAGCCACCCGGAATGAATTCATGTGCCCTTTCTCTGGCTGCCTTGCACAGAATCATCAATAATGTAGAGCATCTTCACAGATTCCACTTCCTGGTACACACAATTTGGGTGTCCAGTGAGAATGATGGCTTTAGAACTATGTATTATGCTCATTTAAGATTATCCTATAAAGACTAAGCTCCTTTTCTTATAATGTGTTCCTGAATTACTCAAACTTAGAGCTCCATTATGTCTTTATATTGAGTTTAAAAAAGTAAAAATCTCTGAATTCCTCAAATTTGAGAATGATTCTATTGTGTGCATGTGCTAGATTCAAAATCTATGCTGAACAAACAGCTGATCCATATTTTTACTCTCAGACTTACATTTCTCTCTCTTCCATAATAAGCTAATTACTGTGTGAATTTACAAATTTGTCCAAGAAATACATTTCATGGGCTAACCATGAGAGAACATGTTTCTTTCTTTAGCATAGAAGGGCTTCTTTCCCTCTTTATTGTGCATCTCTGATGGTATTTTTTTAAAAAGAATTTCATGAAGGACGGGTCCTTAATTAAGTCTTTAAAATGAGGGCAATAAATATATTTTATTGGTTATAGTACCTTTTTCTTTATTAGAAGGATAACAGACTGCTGGTTAACTGGTCATGAAATATTAATTAAAAGAAAAATATATGATGGAAGCAATCTCAGTTGGTGCTAATTCATTTCTTTCACTGGGAATTTTTCTGCATCAAGTTAAAGGCATATGGATCTAGTCGTATCATCCATAGAGAAATACCAACTGGTCTTGCAGTTCTTACACCTGCAGCTCACCCAGCGAGCGAGCTTCTCTGCACCAACAGCCAGGGCCCACAGAGAGCGTCTCCTTTGGACCTTAGCAGTCAGGAGTCATGCTCAGGACAACGCATGTGTAACAGACTTCCCACAACAGTGCGTATGAACACAGCATAGAACAAGGCTGTCCCCACCGAGCAATGGGAGACGACAGGGAATTCTGTCTGCCCCCTCCCCCGCCCCCCTGCTCGCCCTCCCCCGTGCTTACCTGCGCTAACTAGCAACTTCCAGTTAAATGCCACATTTCTCAGATTCTACCCACTCCCATCAGCCTCCTCCCTCAACCTGGCTCAGGAGGTGATATAAAACTTAAATTTAAGAGAAAAAGCCGATGTTTGAGACAGCAAGGAAAAGAAATCCTCAAATACTGCCTGTGATATTAAAAATGTAATTAAGATAAGCCTCTTTGGGCAATTCCAATATAGTGATTTCATTTTGCTGGAAGAAATGCTGGGACTACGCCCTCACTCTCCACTGCAGGGCCTGGGGAGGTGTGTGTGCTGGAGTCAGCCTCCTCCGCTGAAGGATTTACTTGAGGCCTCAGTAGCCATCTCCAAGGCAACCAGCTACCTCCAACCAGTGATTCTCAAACTTTAATGTGAATCTAAAAGGCAACTTTGACTCAGCAGCTTCTGGGGCAGCAGGAAGGACCCTGCCCTGCCCTCCATGAAACTTGGGGCCAGGTAGCCACTGTCCAGTAAAGGGAAGGAAGAACAGAGCCTGACTGAAGCCTAGAGGGTTTTTTTAAATACAAATAGGTGTCATAGCATAGTTAGAAGGTTCTTGGCAACTTTTAAAAATCTCCGTCTTTACAATACCATTTCTATAATAAGCATCTTTTAAAACTTTTGAAAAACAACTTTCAAAATAATTGATGATTTCCAAGTGCTCTTTCCCTTTCGCTTCCAGAATTTTTCATATTCATTCATTGGCTTCTTTACTCTCAACCTTCAACAGGACTGTTAGATTTTTCTCCTGATTAACAATTTATTTTATTTTTTAAATTATAACACAGTAAAATTGACTTTTTTTCTTTTGGTGTATAGGTCTATGAATTTTAATACATGCATAGATTCATTTAAACACCACCACAACCAGTCCATTCTCCCTCCACCCCCCCCCCAAAAAAAAAAAGACAGGATTTTTTCTACAGCTTTCTTTTTCTTCCCCCTTCCTCTAGTTCCTCTCTTTGTTCCCAGACTTTCAGACAACATTATGTGTTTGGTTTTTTAATAAAAGTAAAGTGAATTAAGTATCATTTTGATAAAATGTCCAGAAAATTTACATTCTCCTTGAACTAACAGGAGGCACCAGCGATTTGAAACTCTGGGGTTCGGAACCACTGTGATAAAATTATGAAGGTCTGGGAATCCCGTTTGGAAGCAAATAGATCCTCCTGGCTTGAGCTCCCAGACAGGGACCAGTTGGTCTCCAATGTGGACTTCCCTGAGGATGGGTGATTCTCAACAACGTTGTCTTTATTTTACTGCCAGATCCAGCCCAGAAGAGAGTCCAGGTTGTCTCAGAGCCCACAGTCCTCAAGGCTGGAGAGTGAAGCACCTTGCTACATGGGAACTGCATCTGAGAGCCCCAAAACAGGTCACTGGCGGAAGGAGGAAACCAGTTGGGTAATTAATTCTGTTTCAGCTTGCAGGGTACTGGAAACTGTTGAATCTGTACCCAAAAAAGTTTTAAATTACAGAAAAGATCTGGTTCTTCAATGATTCATATTAATAACTACAGGTAAAAGAATAAACCTTCAGAAGATGACAAATGCTTTAATTTGGGGGCTATTTCCAGCCCCTGTATACTTATAGCTCCAGTCATACCACAAAACTAAAGGTCTTGTAATTCTGCCTTTGATTTACGGAAGGGAAAAAAGACGACATTACTGAAAAGACCCATTACTCCTGTGCCTTCTCATGTAGTTCAGTGTTAAGTACTCTACAAATCTGAATCCTTGGTGGAATGCAATTCTGTAATTCAATCGAGAGATCTTGCTAATGTCCCAGTCTGCAAGAACATAGCTTAAGGGTTTAGGTTTAGCAGGAAACCTTGCAAACCAGGGATGGAATTACAACCTGCCTCTTCAATCAGGGATGAGTAAGGCTTTTTGGCAATGCAATATTAGACAATTATTAAGATTTTCAAAGAAAAAGCAAAAATTATAAGGTTAAGTTTGTCTCAGTTAGAGACTAGGAATTGGAAGGTAAAGGATGAAGACAAGACACCAGATGAACAAAATGTTGATAATTGTTGAAGTCGGAGCATTAGTAAATGGGAACCAAGTAGACTATTTTATCTATTTTTTCATATCAAAATGTCCTTAATAAAAACACATGGAACCTATATGTTCATGTTGACCAATGTAACCCAATAAAACTTAATTTAAAAAAATAATTTTTAAAAAAAGAAAAAAATGCCATCAAAAGTATGATGGGAGAATAAGGTTTCTTGAAACTCATGGAATTTGTAGCTATTTTTCGTTTTACATGTTAAAGGTAAATATGAATCAATACTATGTGATAACTTCTGTAAGATTATGGGTCAATTAATCGGTGTAAATGGAAACTTCCTGTACATGCAGGAATAAAGCACCTTCTTGGTGCACTAAGGGAGCTCTCTTATGTAATGTAGTCTGTGGAGTTGTGTTATTCATATGTTATTCATATACACACGCGCACACACACATACACATACATACAATATTACCTAGTAGTCAGACTTCTAAATGGAAAATCAGGATGTGGGAACACTGAATATCTGTGTCACAAATGGGTCATTACAGTACTTCTTTGAACAGTGCATATCAATAATATGGCACAAGGATTTCTGTCTATATAACAAACTGTTTGTAAACTCTAATTATAATCATTTAGGGAGTATTTGAAAAATACTACCTGGCCCTAATTCAGATCAATTCATCAAGTTATCCAGATTTTTAAATGCATCTAGATTTGAGGGCTTACTAGCCTACTGCTCTCAGGAGCACGGGTAAGACAAAGTGAGAAAATGTCTTCAAAATTTGTCAGGATGACCATATTGCTTGGATAACCTCAAACATCCATGCTAAGTAAGGAAGTGTCTGCTGTGGAGAAATTAAATTACGATGGAAGTCATGTTATGCTTAAAGTCAAAGAGAATAAAATGAAGTAAACAGGGAAAAAAAATGTCCCCAACCATGGAGGTTGGCCAATGTTGGGTCAATGATGGATTGGGGACCCACCAGTAAAACATGCAACATGAGGGAAATTAAGACACAGTAAAAAGGTCTAGGACCAGACTACCCTAATAAACATTGGAAAATTCACCCAGAGCTCAGCAAACTACATTTCCAACCACACTCTCGCCATCATACTTTGTTACCAACAACTCCAAGAAACTCCTTACCCAGAGTTTTTCTAACTTTCTTCCAAGGAATCACATGCCCTATAGACCTGAGTTTGCTGGGGTTTGCATAGCTTGTTAGTTTTATACGTTTAATCTCAGGATAGTCTTTCTGATTCTCTGTCTTCTGCATAAACTATTTGAATTAAGGAGCTTCTTAAACTCAAGGCTGTCTGTTCTTGAACGAGTAGTCTCACATTTCACATAACATCTAAAGGGAAGACAAGGCATCCTGGCTTTGGACAAGCCTGATTCCAGTTGCAACCAAACTTAAAAAAAAAAAAAAAAAAAAAACACAATAGTATCAGCTCATGTTTATTCCATTAAGACTTTCAAGGATCAGTTCTTTCCTTAGAATGGAATGCCTCAATTTCAGAAATGACCATGTAGGTATACTACCATCACAGCTAAATTCAAGTAATTGCTAGAACACCTTAAATTAAATACAAACAGTAATTTACTTGATCCTCACAAACCCAATTTATTTTATCTTGTTATACAAGTAAGACATTAATTAATATCCATATTTTACATATGATCAAACAGAAGCTCAAAAAGATTATGGCTTTCCCACAACTCTCACCCTACCTGTCAGAGCACGGACAAACCTGACTTTCTGATTCCTAATCTAGTGCCCATTCTACCAGCTCACAGGTGCCCTCAACTATCACACATTAACATGTAAATGGATTGAGCAAAGCATTATGCTGGATGCAGTAGGAGAGACAAGAGAAAGGTCCCTGTCCTGCAACAGCTTGAAATCTAATTGGGAGAATAACACATTTCATTTTATGAACAAAACTAGAGGCCTGGCACACGAAATTCGTACACAGGTAAGGTCCCTAGGCCTGGCCTGCGATCAGGGCTGATCTTCCCTGGCTGCCGGCAGCTGGCCCCGCCCTTCGCCCCCTGCCGCCACTGGTTGCCCTCTGTGTGGGGGGCCATCGGCAGGGCGATCGGGCCCCGGCACCACCTTTGTCCACTGCCACCCACCCCTGGTTCTCGATTCCCCATTGGGCAATCGGGGCCTGCGGGCTGGGGGCAGCTCCTGCACTGAGCGTCTGCCCCCTGGTGGTCAGTTCACATCATAGCCGACCGGTCAATTTGCATATCATGCTTTTATTTATTTATTTATATATATATATGTGTGTATATATATATATATATATATATATATATATATATGAAAAAAGAAAAAACCCTAATACCTGTATTAAATGTTGGAAAATAGATAATGAAAGACAGTACAGGCAATAAAGCAACAGGACCTGATAATTCAAACTGAACAAAAGGGAAGATTCAACAAATATTTCTTCATAAATATTTACTGAGCACTCATATGTGTCGGCACTTTTCTCAAAGGGCAAAAAGACCTTGTACGTTTCCTACCCAGGCTCTCACCGAATCTGGAGAAACCCAGGTGGGAGAGATACTGAAGGGCAGCCCAGGTGACTTTTCAGGGCCCTGGAGTGCAGAGCTGGCATGGCCCCCACACACACTGAACAGTGCGGGGCTGGGAACCAGGACGTCTTGCTAAGTTACACATGGCCAGGTGGCTCTCTCCTGCCCTTACCCCGTCCCTGACTGGTTGAGCAGTTCGTACCTTGATAAAACCATTGACAAAACACTCCTGGAACCAGGTAAGGTTTTAAAATCTACTCACCGTGCCGTGAAATGTGTGGTGTTGTCTCCAGCAATCAAAGAGGCCATGTAAACCCATTCTGCTTTAGCCATGCGACCCGTCAGTCTCTGGAACCATATCCTTCTGGCTTTTATCACTTCATGTCACTGGGAGGAAAGAAATCTCTGTGCAGCTCCTTCTAGCTCAGCTGTCATACCGGTTCACCTGCACAGACCCCCTGTGTTTTCTGTTTTGCTGTGGCAGTTTCTTCTACATCCATTCGAAGCCTACTCCCAACCATGAAAGCTACGGGGGCAATTCCAGGGGGGGAAAAAATGGGCGATATTATTTTAAGAGGAATTGTGTTTACTTCAATAAAATATGTTTATTTCATTACGTAGTGATAATACTTGCTAAGGAGAAAGTCGCATGCTTATCACTGTGCTCTGAGCTGACCTTAGTGGGTTTCAATTTAATTTAATTTAAGTGAATTAAATTAGCTAATTCATTTACAAAGCAAATGCTGTCTGCCCAGCTAGGTGTCAGGAATGGCATCGAGAAAAAAGAACTGATTTCTTTTTCCACAATAACTTTTCAAGGCAGTACTTAGATGCATTTATCGATGACAAAGATTGAAAGAGGTGATATTTGCCTTGGGCGTCATTACCCCATTTTTCTTCTACCTCCCACCACCCGTTAGAGACCCTCCTCACACGTGCCCCTCGACCCCATCGCCCTGGCTTGAAATGTCCTCACCAATGTTATTCACACCCCACATATCCTGTTTGGCCACGTCAGTTCCAGAATCCTATTAAAGTTTCCTTGGCCACTCAGTCCTCAGGGCTCTCTCCCCTCTGAGCAGCTGTAGGTTTCAAATGAACAATGTGCTCTGGAGCCACAGGCTGTCTGTCGGGTCCTACCCTCTATGGCGCCTGCGAGGACCGCAGCGAATACTTGACCAGCGACTGAGCGACGTTTGTAAACCGACAGGTCTCCTGTGCTCTGACAGCCTAGGAAGAAAAAGTGACTCCTAGAGATCTTTATTTCTCAACAAATCTATTGTAACATTTTATGTTAGAAGACAGTAATTTAAACTATCTTTTTTTTTTTTTTTTTTTGCATTCTATCTTTTGTCACGCTTTCCAAAAAAAAAAAGTCTTAATTATCGATTATAGTCTTCTCGGTCATTCTTTTTACCCTGTGAGTAAAAAATGTAACTATTTGCATTTCTTGGACCAAATGCAAAACTTAAACTTGGTAATTCCCATTAGTTATAAGATGTTCGTATTAACCAAACCGGGGTTTCTCTATCAGGGAACAAAAAGCTGGTAAAAGTCTTAAAATCAACCAAATGGATCTGCAGCTTCTTGCTGCCCAATTCCCAGTCCTATCTCAGCTGTAATCAGAACGGAGTTGTCTTTGTTCCCTCGGGAACTGCCGGCCGACACCCACCAGCTCCGTCAGCCTGTGCGCTGGGTTGGGGAGGCCCGGGCCTGGAGGATTTGTGCGCGCCGCTCTTTGTGTAGCATAACCATACATGATTTTAAAGATCTTAGCACACCTCGCCTTCTCCCTGCCCCCAGAACTAATCTATATGCTAATTTGCACTTGATAATGCCGCCCCACAATATGGTAATTCCTGTAATGTTACCCAGGGAGGGGGAAAAAAAAGCAGAAATTGAGCCCTGGCTCCATCTCGGAATGCTGCGCCTTCCTGAGAACCGCGCGAAGAGCAGGTTACAAGCCTGAGCCCACGTCGCTGTTTGCCACATTGAGGTCAAAGTGAAATCATTCTGGAAAACCTGCAAATATTCTCTTGGCTACACTGATCCCAGAAGCACGAGTTGTATAGGGAGGCAGTGAGCCGTAGCCTATTGCGGGGGGGAGTTAAAAAACAACTGCTTCCCCCACCTGAGAAGGCTCCTAGATTTACAAGAAATCTGAAACCCCTGACTTAACAGCTCATCCTCGTAAGAATGGCCAAGACTTCTGGCTCCTGCACAGAACCCTGTCTGCACAAGGGCCTTCACTTCTTGCCCCGCTTCCCTACATTGCCCTGCAATGATATTAAGATATCAAATGCAGGAATGACAACAAGAAAGCCCTAATTAAACAGCAGCAGCGAAGGTCCTCTCGAAGGAACAGCTTGAACCCAAATAAGAGGAGCTGGGGACTAGAAAGGGGGAAAAGACAATGGGGGCTTTGAAATCAGCAGGGTTTGAAGCAATGAGTTTGTTGTGTGTATTTAAAGGGCCAGATGACACAAAGCGCTCCCAATGCTGTCAGGCCAGAGACCAAGCTCTGGATTCACCAAGACAGAAGGGGTAATACTCCCTGAGTCCTGTGACCAGAATCGAATTGTAATTGGCCTCAGAGATCACTTATGGCAATCAGGGAAGTAATATGCTTCTGAATAATTATGAATAATTAGGCACATTTATGAATAATTACACTGATAATAACTATCTAACTCATTCCATTTTAAAATTGTAATTCAGTCATTATGCATTGAGTAGTCATTCCCTTCCTCCTGCTTTCTGCATATTCATAGCCTGGTCCACCTGCGTCTCACAGCCTCTCTCCAGGTCAGGACTGTCCCAGCAGCAGCCAGGTGTGTATGCAGGTGAACTGAACTCCCCCTAGGGACAAGGGAGCAGACTGGTGCGCAGGGTGGTAACTTCATATCCTCCTCAATTGACTTGGGAGGACTGGACAGAACAAAGCAACACAAAGGACATGAGGAAATATTTTCCTAAAACACTGGAGCTTTGCCCTCTGTGACTCATTTATCAATTCTCAGATGGCTTCAAAGTAATGTCCAGGAGCTCATTGCTGTTCTTAATACTGGTGGCAAATAGAAGCTGTTGTTTCTATGTATCATTGTAAAGAATACCAGTGAATTGTGAAGAAGAAGAAGAAGAAGAAGAAGAAGAAGAAGAAGAAGAAGAAGAAGAAGAAGAAGAAAAAGAAGAAGAAGAAGAAGAAGACTGTCTTTTTATAGTGTTTTCTGATCAGAGTACTAGGCTGTTTAGAGCATCAGAAGTTCCCATTTGAAGATGGAGTCTTAAAATAAAGTATTCTTCCTCAAGGCTTTAAAACAAAACATGCCCTTGTCTATTGGCCATGCTCCCTCACATCTTACCTCTCTTTCTCCTTCTTCCTCTCTCTCTCTCTCTCTCTCTCTCTCTCTCTCTCTCTCTCTCTCTTTCTCTCCCTCTCTCTCTTTCTTACTTTCTCTCTCTCCCACTTTTGCCAACTTCTCTCTCACCTTCATGTCTCTTACTGCTCCAGTCCCAACGATGACAATCATAACAGTAAGCTTATCTTTTCCTGATTCCAAAAATAATATCTGTTAACTCAGAAATTTGAAAGTATCAGGGGGGAGGGGAAGAAAAGTAGTTTTAAAAAATCAATAATATCAGCACCTGAGAGATCCAATATTAACTTCATATTATAAAGTTTCTTTTTCTATACAGATTTCACACCACAGAGATAATATTACAAAAGCAATTTTGCATCCTAACATTTTCCTTAACATTTTCCATATGGTTGCATTTTCTGTATTATTAAATAATTAGTATTTGCCATATCATTAAAAGCTTCATGTTTGATATGTCCAAATGATATATGAACATGGACGTGATAATTAATTTCTGAAGATTTGGATACCCGTGTTTCACATTTTTTCTATTTTGCCATATTATTGTGTGAGCTAGTCTTCTTTTGTTCTTATTTCTCACCCTATTATTTCCATGTTCCCCTCTCTTCCTGTTAAATGAAGACTTGACATGGGCATCAGGAGGGGTGTGCTGCTCCAGAAACAAGACAGGAAAATAATAACTTAACTGGCTTAATGCCCAGGCAGGTTTACAACATACAAATATTTTAGGTATGAGCAACATTAATACCCTTCAGTTTAACTCTAAGCAAAACCTTCTATGCAGAATCTATAATAATAAAAGTGTAATATGCTAATTAGACCGGACAGCCAAATGACCTTCCGGATGTCACTCCGATGTCCTTCCAGACGATGCCACGGCAGTGGGGGCTAAGGCAGAGGTGGTTAGGAGTGATCAGGCAGGCAGGCGAGCAGTTAGGGGCGATCAGGCAGGCAGGCAGGCAAGCGATTAGGAGCCAGCAGTCCCAGATTGCAAGAGGGTGCAGGTCAGGCTGAGGGACCCCTCTTCCTTTCACAGGGAAGCCAACAATGAGGGGAGTCTCATAATGCAGATATTTGCAGCACCTGCTTACTCTGTGATCTGGAGAGCAGAATTCAAATAATCATGTGACTTGTCTCCCCAGGTGACCTGGGGACAGAAAATGCCACACATCTAATTCAATTGTACCCCCATCGCAGGTCTTTGCAAGTTCTCTCCCCTGCATGGTAGGACATCTATAGATTTTGCATTAGGCAGCTTACAGAGATCCGATGTCCTCGTCTTTGTGTCCCAGCAGGATTTCCTGTAGGCATTGAGCAGAGGTGACATCCAAAAAAAGAATTTACTGGCAATCCTGGGAACAATCCAGCTCAAGGACTGCTCGTTGGACTATATTAATCTAAAAGTTGGAAGAATCAAATGTTTTACTTCAAGTATGTGGCCACACAAACTTTTTAAAAGAATCAACCAGTTTTTTGGGTTTTGTTTGTTTGTTGTTGTTTATTTGGGCATTTTAGTTCCAAGTCACTGGGTTCGTTTCCTATTCTAAAAAAAAAAATATTTCAAAAGGCAATTATTAACAGAAGGAAGTCCAGGGAGAAATTTTCAGTAGAAACACTGTATCTCAACTCCAGTGTATTTTCTAGGTGGAATAAATGGGAGGGATTGAGAAATATATCTTGAATATCTTGATAATATAAAGCTGTTAAAATATGTCTTAATATTGTTGAGCCATTAAAAATCATGGTTATAAAGGTATTTTAGCAACACAGGAAAATGCAAAAAATCAAGCTACAATATTGAATTTTCACTATGATTGCAACTATATTTTTAAAGTGTAAAAGACAAAAATGGGAAGAAATGCAGCAAAATACCAACAAGGATTCTGCTACATTCATGATAATACACCTTTTTCTTTAGTCTATTGTACAATTTTTAAATAATATAGTCATGTCAATTAACAAAACAACAGCAACAACTTAATAGTTTTTTTAAAAAAATTGTGCTCTGGCCAGATGAGGATAAAGCAGAAGAAGCGGGGGGGGGGGGGGGGGGGAAGAGGGGGTCACCAGATGGGTTAAGGGTCATTCTACAAATCAGTTGACAGAGCTGAAAATAGAGCATATACTTAATGATGAGAATTACACCATTCCTTTATACAGCAATGAGAAAAACGCAGCCTAATGGGCCAGAATCAACTCAGCTACCACCTTGGATGGAGGCCCTGCTTGGAAAAGCTGCAGAGACAGGCCCTCAGTGTGTGGAGGTCCAGCCCAGAGAACAGAGGCCGCTCCTCAGCTAAGGAGCCAGCACCCCGTGGGCTGTCAGTAAACACCATCAACATCTTGAAAGCAGCTTGAGTCTGATGTCTCAACCAGCCCCCATCCTCCCTTCTCCCTCAGCACAAAAAGGCCATTATCTTTTGGTTTTTTGAAGGAGGTATTCGGATAATAATTCTCCTCCCCCCACTTCCCTGCTGCCAGCTAAATTCCAATGATTAATGGTGGCAATACTTTGAAATTTTGAGATGTGGGGGACTCGAGGGGAGAGGGCAGAGGAACACAGTGGACAACAAAGAGGCAGGAGGGGGTGCTGCCGAAGCGCTAGGGACATTAGAACGTGTCAGGGCTGGTAAATGATTCATTGAGGTAATGATGATAAACATTTGTCTCTGAGCATATATGTGCGTTTTACCTAACGATCTCAAGCGTCCATAGTGAAGAAAGGCTGGGAATCAATCATACAAACAGGCCCTAAATGGAAATCCCTTAGGAATGGGATCTGAATTGTAAATGCCAGCCAGAATTTTGCACATCAAATTACAATAAACGGAATGATATTTTAAGCAGCTCGGTACTTAAAGGCTACTGTGTGGAGTCCTGGAGATTCTCTCCAACTTTAAGATTCCTCTCTGCTGCTGGTTGGAGCTTTGCATATCCCTCACTCACCCCTGCACTTCCCTTGTGGATTCTGAAGCTGAACTTAAAGAAAAGTCTGTCACCACAAACTCACTTATATGTGGCTCAGTCCTCCTGTTGCCCTGGCTCATTTTCCCTTATGTCAAGTACCTTTGCTACCCAAGGATAAAGTCCAATACATTACCCCCGGAAATGAGAAACAGTCAATCAAAACAGTCTTTGAGGAACTGGAGGGCATACTGTGGGCTTCAATGTTTAACTCTAAAGGCTTATTGGAATCAGAACATGGCCTATGATGACCACTTTTGTGTTTTACTTCTGCATTTTTCACCTTGTGCATTATCTGAACCTTGGGAAAATGTACACATAGAGAGAGACAAACTCAGGGCAGTGGCTTCATAATGTTACCTGAATTATTAATTGAAATGAGCCCGGGCTGGCTCAACCAACACCATAAAATAATTGGATTCTTAGCTATAGTTCAGCTCAAATCTATTGTTCAGTATCTAATTTCCTTCATCAGCATAAGCACATTAAAGAGAATGCTGGTATAGAGAATAATTATACTGACCTTACACACTGATTTTTAAGGAACTAGCATAGTTACTTTGAGCCCCAAATTACCTAATTAGAGATACATTTCTTTGGGTAAAGCACTCTTTGGGGTCTATACAGTCAGTAGAATGGCAGCACACCACAACATCTTGGAAAGCGTTCATAAATGATTGCTTTTCAATCCTACCCTAGACCTATTTTCTCTCCCAGGATGTGGTCTGAGAAACTGTACTTTATGAATTCCCAAAGTTCCAATGTATTAGTAGGTTTGGTAACTAGACTTGACGCACCTCCAAGGCATGGGTATATATATTTTTATGTTAGGATTCCCTATGGCTAGCTAAAGTGCCTAGCACATAGTGGGTTTTCAATAAATGTTTTTAATTTATCCCAGAGAGAAAATATCAGTCAATAATATTTTCCTGTTAAATAACATCATACAATTTCTTCCCTATGCAACAGAGGGAGCAGGGAGCAGTGTGAGTATCCTGGGAGACAAGGAGAAACTGGAAAGAGCAGGGAGAGTCAGAGTAGAGAGAATCAAAAACCAACACCGCTTCACATGAAAATTTTGTCCAGAGTCTCAGGAGGTTTTATGGTGACTATCACTTGTAATCTAAAATTTAAGATTGAAAATAGAGGATTAACCATTTTTATGTCCACAAAGACAATGAATAAGCATCCTGTTATTCATAAACATTTTCAAACATAATGGTCATAGCAAGGTGGCCCCAGGCACAATTAGATTATAAGCAAATGTATTTCATTGGGTTCCCCAACAGTTGACTTTAAGAGTGAGTGGTTTATTTGGAAGATTATTCTAGGAAATAATAGGAGAGGAGGGAGGAGAAGAAAGAGCTAGAAAGAAAAAAATCAATAAAAAGTATGCTATGGAACAGGTTACCCATGGGGCATCTGAGGTTCAATCCCACTGGGAAAATCGGGAAGACAGAAGAGAGCCAGTGGTACTCAAAGTGCCATCCCTGACCAGCTGCATCAGCACCAACTGGTGTGGTGCTTTATTCATGTGCCAACTTGACTGGGCCACACAGTGCCCAGATATGTTGTCAAACATCATTCCAGATGTGTCTATGAGGGTGTTTCTGGATGAGATTTGAGTCAGTAGACTGAGTAAAGTAGATTGCCCTCCCTAACAAGATAGACTCATCCCATCAGATGAAAGCTGAACAGAATACAAAGGCTGAGTAAAAGGCAATTCTCTCTCTGCCTGACTGTCTTTGAGCTTGGGACATTGGTCTTGTCCTGCCTTCAGAAATGCACCTGTTACTGCCAAATCAGATTATATATGTAGCATGAGCAAGATATAAACTTTTGTGTATTAAGCCACTGAAATTTAGACTCATAGTGGCCTAACCTCACTGGTATAATAAACACTTTCCGTCTAACCCCAAAATAGCCTGTTCATAAGGAAACAATTTTGTCAGATTAATAATATAGTACTTCATAAAGCCAGCTCTCTCTTAAAGATCAAAAATTATTATAGACAAAAGAAAATTTAGGAATAGCCAGTCTGACCTTATCATAACTATTACCAATATTTATTAAAGATCATTTATGTTATTACTAGAGACCCAGTGCACAAAATTCATGCATGGGTAGGGTCCCTAGAGGCTGCCGGCTGCCAGCTAGAGGGGCCTCTCTTCCCCCAGCCACCTGCCACCACCGCTACCAGCCCCATCCCCTGATTGAACTCCTGGTCGAACTCCTGGTCGAGGGGACAATTTGCATATTAGGCTTTTATTATATAGGATTGGTAGGTTTTACTTACTACTCATAATTGAATCACAACTTCTCTCCATTGTCTATTTGACTGATGATACACAGAGTATAAGAAACAAAATTATTCAGCCTAGTCAGCTGTTTCATTAAATATTCCAGTAGACCAAGGGTTATTATATATAGCATATAAGTAAATATTTATTAAGAATTAGAATATACTATAATATACATATTACTCAAGCTATACTGCCCAAAATGTAACTTTCTTTATAATTCAAGATACATAAGTCAGAATTTTCCAGTGCCTTGTGATCATTATTTTGAACATCATTTATTTCAGGGATATTCATCATCTTTCTGAGATAAAGATTTACAGGTGAGAAATGTTAAATAACAGAGAGCTTCTATGCAGAGGTAATAATGATAATGTACATGGCAACATTACATAGTAGTATGAGCACTGACTACATACCAAGCATATGTCTTGTTCTCCTCACAATCATCCTAAGAGACTTCCATGATTTCCTTTTACACCTGGAGATTTCAAGAGACAAGGAAGCCTGCCCAGGTCATGCAGCCAGTAAAAGGCAGAGATAGGAATTTGAACCCTGACCTATCTACCCCAAAGCTCTTTTTCTAAAAGCTCATGAGTTTCCACAACAACTTTCAACATGCAAAGAACTCAAAAAAGAAACAAAAAAACATTGTATTGATAAGCAAGCAAAAAAAGAGCCCATTTTACAAAAGGAAAATCACAATGCTAAAATTTTATAAAAACATTTTTTCAAAGAAAAAATAGCTAATAGAAAACCAGGTTATAAATAAAATGATGTGTGTGTTCTTTTTAAAAAGGGTGTTTTGTTATCTCATATAAGACCTTAATAAACATAACTTATTATACAGTCTATTTAAACTGACATGGAATTTATAACCTTACTTTTGTTATAAAATTGGAGCTGAAATAGTGGTGAGAACTCTTTAAGTCTTTATTTCTAATAGCTAAATTTTATTTTACTATGGCTTTAATCTTCCTAAATCGAGAGGCTGGTGGAAAAAGATGAATTAAATGTGATAGGATCAGTAGAACTTCGAGTGATGGCAAATAAAATGCCTTATGTGTTGTTTCTGTTTTAATTGTATAGCATCTTATAGACTTCAGTCTCTACCAGAATGATCAATCTGTCACTTGAGTTATTTAACTATTGATTAATTTCAGAAATGTGTTGACATAAGTCTTACTGTAAAAAGAAAATCAGTTCCCCTGTTTCCTACCACCAGGATTCTGAGTCTCATGTCTTTGCCTTTTTGCATGATTAATGTTGTTCTGAAAAACCTAAAGAATCAATAAACATTTTCTAAAGCAGAGATATCTACATCCCTAAAGAGGGTTGCCTATTTAGTTTCCCACTCAATCTACAAAATGCATTACCCTTTGGAATGGAAGGGTCAGGCTTGGCTGGTTGACGAGAATCAGAAATTCTGTTCAGATTTGTTTATCCTTTCAATGTGAAAGTCCTATGGCTAGGAGTACACCAGAGTCTCCCTGGTGGCTTAAAGGAATAATTACACTCACCCAGGTTTACACACATCTCTGAATGACCCAAGTTAATGCTGCTGACATTGTCTTCTTAAGAAAACAAAACAGAGAAATTTCTCTCTCTCTCTTTCTCTCTCTCTCTCTCTCTCTCTCTCTCTCTCTCTCTCTCTCTTTCAGACAGGATCATCTCTGAGTGCTTAGAGACCCACATTGTTCCAGCAAACATCATTCACTTAGATTGAGAAAAACCCTCTTTTCTACTGAGCCCATAGCGTTTGACTCTTCTGCCTATTCAGTGGGGGAAGATGTGGCCTCGCTGTACATAAACAACTATGTCCAATAGGCAAGGACCCAGGAAAGAACAGAGCTAATAAAGCAGTAGATGTAGAAGTGAGAGAAGAGGTGATTAGGAATCCTCTCTTCTCCATTCCATTACATGGAATTGTCATCAAGGATAAAGCCATGACTTGAATTCTTTTCAAGGTTAGGGCTCCTTTCTAAGTAAAATGAATGAAATAATTTGGGGGCAAGGTTCAAAGGTATAAAAGAAGAAAAGAGAATTCACCACAAGTGCCAAGTACTCTTGGCTCCCCTGCCCCTTAGCCCTACACCTGCTCAATCATATTCCCTGTGCCAGGGAGCATGACTAGAAGGTCCAGCCTTCAGTAATATTGAACACAAAACCCCTGTCTTGCTCCGTGTTATTCCAGACCCAGGAAAGAATAAAGAAAAATGGGTGACTGAATGCATGGCTGAGCCCTTTGTCTAGTGGAAATGAGATCAATGTTGTGACTCTGGTCTCCTGAGTTGGAACTGATTTGAAAAAATAAAGCAAGACAAGGAAACCATGATCTGATAAGGCGTGAAATGACTCTGCCAATTCACTGAGCCTGAATGAAGTCCCTACCAGGACCTTGTCAACACATTAGATCTAAGCACAAACCTTGCAAGAATAGGCTTTTCCTGTGCGCTTCTCCTGAGTCACCAGCTCAGAGAGGAAGAATGGTAAGGCTCAGTTTTCTTAATGATGCATGGCTCTGCCCTTTGCAGTGATTCCAAACTCAGCCAGCTTCTGAGGCTGTTTGTGGCACAGATCTTCAGAGAGAATTCTCTCTGGGCCTGGAAAATATAAAAATTAGCAGTCCAACCATGTCATGGAATCAACCTGGGACGTTATTTAATACTAGTGTCCTGGTGCATGGATTCATGCACATTGAGAGGAAATTAATTAGAAGAAATATTTTAATATCGCTACTTGCCCTTTCTCTATAATAGAAGTATCAACCAAATTCATGATCAACAATGACAGATCGAAACACACGCATGCAATTGGCACCAGCAAGAGCTTTATATGTATCACGCATGCACGAGTCAACTTAGCCTTTTATATATATATAGATAAACTTGCTTAATTAGACCTGCTTTCTGATTTAGCTAAACTTTTTCCAGCCCAGTGAAGCACCCCAACTTCTCTTTCAGGTAATTGTCAGCAACACAGCAATAAATATCAACACAAAGCAGATTATTATTGTAGATCACACAGGGAGAACAAAGGGTAAAATATTTAACTTCGTCAGTGTTTGATTATATTCTGCACAGTGAGAAAACCTAAAGTCATTTTCAAGGTCCACCATTTCTTACTTCTTTTCAGTAGGGTCAAGTTTCTAAACTTTCTAAATCTCAATTTTCTGGCTAACAAAAAGAAAATGGGATTCTACCGAGTCTCCTATCTACCTACTCCAGGAATTCTGTGAGAATCAAATGAGATGAGGCACGGGAAAACGCTTCACAAACATTTGGTTAAAGTGTAAATGTTTCCACCTGGCTCTAAAGCAAGTCGTGTTCCTGGGCTGAAGAAACTCCAAAGAGGCTAGTCCCTAGGGAGAGGAAGCCAGGTTTGCTACATGATGTCATTACCCAGTGCCCACAGCGACTGTTTCCAAGCTGCACTGGGCTGTGGGCTGCATTTTGCGCCATGGAGTCTTGGCAGCATTGGCTGCAATTTGGTGGGGTGTCACTCCAGGGTGGTGGCAGGGCCTGTGTCCCACTTGGGGGAAGCCAAGTGTTGGTTTGTCCCCACCAGGTCCATAGTGCCGTTTATTTTTAAATTGCCAGTGCACGTCACGGCAGCTCCTGCATTGAGCATCTGCCCCCTGGTGGTCAGTGTGCACCATAGCTACCAGTTGGACAGTCAGATAGACACTTAGCCTTTTATATATATAGGTACCTACTTACTTGAGAATAATTTCATTAGCCCCAGCTTTCATTTGAATATGCTACAAATAGTCAAAAAGTTTCTATTTCCTTACTGGAACATATCCATAATAAGATTTTGTGGCTGAATATTTATTCCATATGATAATTACAAGGCACCAAACTTGAGCTAAATAAACACATTAAATAACAGGCAGTATTTCTTGGGTTCCTTTAATTATCATTATTTACAAAGTATTCTTGTAGCCACCAGACAAATGTCATTGAAGTCACATGTGCAATGTGAGAGAGAGGATCTAAGTGACAGACCAGGGATCACTGGGTTTCTGGTTTCGTATTAAACACCCATCTCTCCCGAGGTGGAAATGAGGATGAGGATGCAGGAGCGCTGCATGTGTCCCCTTGGCCACCTCACAGGGCCGAGGAGACACCTCACAGGGCCGAGGAGACACCTCACAGGGCCGAGGAGACACCTCACAGGGCCGAGGAGACACCTCACAGGGCTGAGGAGCCACTTACTCTCTCTTATCAGGAGCAGTGACCTGGGGTGCCTGCTCTGGAAACGTCACAGATGAAATGTGAACAAAGGTGGAAATGAGGCTTTCCTTCTTTCCTTCCTTCCCTCCCCTCTCTCTCCCTCCTTCCTTCCTGTCTCCTTTCTTTTCTCCCCCTCTTCCTCCCTCAGAGATTTCTCTCTCTTACTTTCCCTCCCTCCCCCACTCCCTCTCCCTCTCCTTTCTTCATTCCTGTCCTTCCTTCTTTTCTTCCTCTGTCTCTCTCTTCCTTTTCCCCTCACTTATGCCATCCCTATTATGTTCTCCACTCTCAGCATACCAAAAAGTAAACATTCAATAATGAATCTTCCTACCTAATAATGAAAGCACTCCGATGTTTATTTTAGCCCAGCCCAGAGGCTCAGGATATTTAGCTAAGTGTTCATTATAGAGAATTAGATCATTTCATGACACCTTAAAGACTAACCAACAAATATGTAAAAATTCAGTTTATAAAGTACCAGATTGCTAGCCTGGAAGTTGTCATTAACATCATTTTTCATTAACTTTCTGTGACTCAACCAAACTGCCATCTGCCTCTTCAGACCCCTTCAATTAGCAGTGTCCCTCTGCATTTTACTTTCCTCTGCACCAACTTGAGGCACGCATCTCTGTAAATTGCCACCAATTCCCTAATTACTTAGCCGTGTCCGGTATGCAGTAGCACTGAAATGCCATTCCCTTGGAATCAGCGGGAGGGGGACCGCTGTTACAGATGAAAGCAGCCACCAATAAAACCTCATTAATACCTGCAGCTTTAGAGAAAGAATGTGAGCAATGGCCACGTTTCTGAGACGTGAAGAACACAAGACGACAAAGGAAGCCTCCCCCATAAACAGATGTTTTATTGAGATTGAGTGAGAGAGAAAAGGCATCCCCCCACCCCACCCCCCACCCCACCAAAAAAAAACATGTCTTCTGCCATTATAAGCTTTTTGTTCCGAGAGAATCTCTAGTAGGGCAAAAGAAAGACAGCTTCAGGTGAAAGGTTACCTACAACAACAACGCCAGGCACTGGGCCTGCCCAGGTAAAAGGTAGATGGTAATTTTGTCATTAGCATGCCTGACCCCTTGGCCGCACCATATCTCACAGGATGCGTTAAGACCAGCTCAATTGTCAAGACACAGGCGCTTAAAGGTCAATGTGCACAGAAACCTCCCGGAGCCTACAACTGAATTGCTGACTTCTTTTATTATTGCCACTTAAATAAATGATTCCAGGGGCAAGACAAGGAAAGACTGGCTTAATGTCAGGATTTACATGAAGGATTTTGGGGGGTTTTGTTTCAAAACTATAAAAAAATACCTTTGCTGTGTTTGGGTATCAAAGAGCAAGCAAGGCTTTGAAAATCCATAAATATTCCTGGACTTGGAGGACTTCCAGTATTCCTTGAAAGGACATTATCAGTTTTAATGTCATTTCGCAAGGAATTTCCCTTTATGTTTTGCTTTTTATTCTACGAAAAGAGAATTTCAACATTCCTTCTCCTTTTTATTGGGAGCAGAAGGGCAGATAATAAGAAAGCTTTTTATAGCATTGCGTGGACATTACTCACTTTGAAAAGCAAGAAGAATGAAAGCTTTAAAAGATTATTCCACTGTCTATTGTTTTTCACAATTAAAATTATAGATAAAAGCTTGTTGCTTAAAAGTAAGCAGGGCAGTTCCTCAAATGGTTGGACAAGGAGTTACCAGGTGACCCCACTACGGGTGCTGCTTCTGGGTATTCACCCAAGAAAACTGAAGGAAGAGGCTCAAACAGATACTTGCACACCCATGTTTATAGCAGCTTCATGCACAAACAAAATGTGGTATGCACGTACAATGGAGTATTATTCAGCCTTAAAAAGGAAGGAAATTCTGACACAGGCTACAACATGGATGACCCTTGAAAACATTATGCTCAGTGGAAGAAGTCAGACACAAAAAGGGCAAATAGTATATGATCCCACTTATATGAAATGTCCAGAATAGAAAGATCTATATAGACAAGAAGTAGATTAGTGGCTACCGAAAACCAGGGGTGGAAAATTTGGGAAGTCATAGCTCAAGAGTGTTGAGTACCTTCTTGGGTTCGTGAAAATGTTCTAAAAATGATTGTGGCAACAGATGCACAACCCTTTCAATGTAATAAAGGCCATTAAATTGTGCACTTAAAATGGGCAAATTGTAAGATATGGAAATCATATGGAATAAAGGTAGAATTGCCAGATAAAATACTGGTCTTTAAAAAAAAATCTTGAAATTATTATTCATGCTATGCTTGTTTGATTCATTCTCAGATTTTTTTTTCTCTGAACTTTAGAATTGCTCTATTTGTTGTCTTTAGAATCCCTCTGAATTTGTGTCTGTATAACAATCGTCAGGCAAATGGACCTTGGCGATCAAAGGCCACAGAAGCAAGGTCAGAACAACCGACATTCCCAGCTCTCCATCAGCGAGTTGCAGGCTGAACTTCCAAGAAAACTTTTCCTTGCACATAGAGTAAGGAGTCAGGTTGTCCCCTTCAATGAACCATTCATTCAGGGCTAATGCACTAACTCAATATAAATAAGAAAAGTAATCCTCGTAACCATACTTCACAGTTGTTTTCAAAACAACTTCTGTCAAATTGTAATCATCTCTCAATATTGGTTGTGGGAGTCTATTTAATGAGAACTATTTGTAATTTTCTAGCACATTGTTAATTCATAAGAATTTATATCACTAAGGTCATTAAACTATGTTATTTGCTCTGGGGTGTTAAAGAGAATGCTAATAATTTAAACTTACTTCCTGATCCTGCAAAAAAAGTTGATGTGTTCCATTTCATTATATCTTCATGTGGCCTTTTAAAAACTAGACATTCTTATATTTAATTAACTCTTTTTCAATTTTTTAGTTGTTAAATTGTTCTGTGTAAAAAGATACCATTTGATTAGAAGAAAAAAACCTTCAATTTAGATTTTAAAAAAGCTTCTCCAAACATTAGTGATATTGTTTTATTTCACTCCACTAATCATTCAGAAGGTGATATTCACACTCAATATCTTCCCTCTGTCAGGAAGTGAACACGGCCTCATGGACATAGTTCACAGAAGCAAATAGGTTTAGCTGTCAAATTCCATTGGTTTCCAGAGAACTTCAGACAAGGAACATAAAAAAGGCCAAGTCAGAGAAGCCCTAAAATTTTATACTTGGCTTTGTGACTTAGGCTTAACGCATTTTAGCAAAACTGTAAGACATGCTGGCAGTCCAGCTGCGCACCTGTCACAGCCTCACAACTCCCAACGTGCTGGCCTTCCTCATAAACAGTAAGTATGTTGTAAAACCGTTTATAGCTGCTATAAAAATATTTTGACTATTTTACCCAACTACCAGAGTAGGACACGTGATACTAGTTAAGGGAAAAGAACACAGATTCCCCTTTGCAGACAGCCTTCCCGAATTCGGGGGGCGGGAGGAGAAGAGGAAAACCCCCTTTCTGTTGCAGGGAGCCTTAAAAAGGTGTCGCTCCCTCGAGTGGACGCAGCCCCGGGAGCAGCAGCCTGAGTTCAGCCCCACTCCAGCCCCTACAGCCCCGCACCCTGTGAGCACCTGACACTCCCTGGCCTTGCCCACTTCCACTGTGTATGCGCTCCTCCCACACCTTTCTATCCCACGTGCTTGTGTGTCTACCAAACAGACTCTACCATTAGTGCCAACCCGAAATCCAGAAGCCAGTCCGCATTCATGGATAAGGACTGAGCCTGTGTATACTAATGGACAATGGCCTGACCACATATAAAATAGAACTCGTACCCACAGCCTGCAGCAACCAGCCCAGGAAACTACAGCATTATCTAGAGTAAGCAACCCAGGACACCAGCCTGCTAATTTTCAGGCCACTATCTCTAGGAAGCTAAAAAACAGCCCCTGTAGCAATCATCTCCAATTGATCCAGACTTAATTAATAATTGACAGCTTCCTTAATTTTCTACCCCACTTCCAACTTAGAACCAATCAGGAAAGTTAAAATACCAGGGGTGTGGAAAGGTAGGTTAAATGACCAGTCATCGTTACCAAAAAGAGTAAGGATATAAATGAAGAAGGAGGAGGAGAAGGAGAGGAAGAAGATGAAGAAGAGGAAGAAGAAGAAGAAGAAGAAGAAGAAGAAGAAGAAGAAGAAGAAGAAGAAGAAGAAGAAGAAGAAGAAGAAGAAGAAGAAGAGTAACACAAATAAGTAATACAATAATTAATAAATAATAATACAAGAATAAACTATGGGTTTTGCATACTCACAACTGTAAAACTACGTTTGCTCACCCCTGTATGTTGCCCTAATCAATCGCATAGGACACCTCATTTCTATTTAGCCTGCCTACAGCTTCTTCAGGCTAACAGCTTTCAATCAGGGCACACCTGAAGCTTTCACATGCCTCCTCCCCGCCCCCCTCCCCCCCCCCCCCCACACACACATATACAAAGCTTCCCCACTCCTCTGCATGGCTTTCAGTCTCTGTCAGACACAGAGATGGTAGCTGACTCCTTTGCTGCTACAGCAAGGTCAGAATAATAAATAGCCTTTGCTTATTCTCCTTTGTCTTCATTTATTTCTGCAGAACAAAAGACATTCTTTCCCAATGACTTTAGGCATTTCTTCAAGAGCAATTCTCTTAAGTGGGTGGACTCAGCTTTATGGAATCCACTGCAAGTAGAAACCGATTACTCACAAGTTTCATCACCATTTTCCCAGGAGTCTATGTGAGGTGAGTGACTTGCTCCTATGGGCCAAGATAGGAGAATGAAAGTGTAGATTTTACACCCCTGACAACCAGGTGTGACTGTTGGCCTGGTGTGACCATTCAAACTTCTACCCAGACTCCAGAACTCATGACAAGCTCTATTTTTTTCCAAAAAATATCCCCAAGCTCTTCTAGAAGAGAAATTTGAATGCCAAGACTACCCTCTCAGCCTCAGCTCTCAAATCACTCTTTAAATCTGGCCATCCTGGGCCTACTATTCCCCAAATATAAAGGGCCCATTCATCTCTCCCAACTGGGAGTAAATGTTCACCCACCATTCAGAGCCAGATGAAATGTCGCTTCCTCTTTTTATCTACTCCTACTTTCCCTAAGCAAGTTTACTTGCTCCCCCATCTGTGTTTGCAGACTGCAGGTAAACCCCTTTAACAGAACCTGACAAGAGGGCATCATAGCCATTTGCTTACATGGCCACCTCCTCGGACTGAAACTGCTCAAGGGCGGGAAGTGTATCACTGTCCATCATCTCTAAATGGAATGAAATACCTAAAGGAAGGAGGGAGGGAGGAAAAAAAGATAAAAAGAAAGGAATAGAAGAGAAAAAAAGAAGGAAGAGATGGAGGGAGAGAGAGGGGAGGGAGGAAGGAGAGAGGAAGATAAACTTTAAGAACTTCTTAGCACATCCCAATTTTTTCATGTGCTTCAGTTTTCTATATAAAGCCTTCTCTCTTTGCAGGTGCCATTTCTGTTCATGCATACCAGTAACAATGCAGTCCGATTACAGTGTTATAAATTGCTCATATTAGAATAAAATGCACACCTCCCCAATGTCAGTAAGACACCAACCCTTCTCTCAGCACAGTAGCCAGTCAGGTGGATTTGGTCTGAATCAGGACTCTGCCCTTCACTGAACCCTCGCATCGGTATCTGTAACATGAGAAAAATAATACTGACTCACAAGGCCATTATTGTACAATTAAATACAAGTAGGTAAAATTTGGGGCACATAAAAGGTAGTCAATCTATGTTAATTTCCTCCTCTATTTTGATTTTTCTCATTTTTATTCGAGCATCCAAGATCAGTAGCCCTGGTTGCTTAAGTCTTGGAGTGCTTCAGGCACCCAGTCAGACAAGTTAATAATAATTTTTCCTCTAGAGGAGCCAAAATTTTTAAAGTTTTGATAATTTTTTGATCAACACCTTCAAAACAGGAAGGTACATTTTCAAGCAAATCCATCTCCAGGGATGAAATGGGGTCACCGATGACACAGATGAAAGCAAGCTCAGTGCTATTGTCTTAGAAAACCACTTCTTCCTTTGCACTCACTTGATCCGCCCTTCTTCCCACCCCTGCTCCTCTCTGCATGTCAGGAGAGAAGCTATCCAGATAGGGGTGGACAGATGCGAGCCCCTGAAAGAGCTTCGCATTCCAAGGAGCTGCACAACAGTAAAAACAAAAATATTGCCCGAGGTGAGGATAACAGCAAAGGGATGTCAGGGCATGAAATAGGCTGTTTGACTTCAAGAGAGCCCAGCGGTGCTCTCAGAGGGCAGCACTGTGACCTCAGCCCTCCCCTGGAATCCCGGCTGCCGCTCTGGTTTTATTTATAGTGCTTGCCTTCAAAGAAAGGGTGAAAAATGGTTCAGGCAGTTTGAGGGGAAGAGGGGTGGGGAGAGTGGGAGGAAGAGTAGCAGTCCAGAGAAAAGGAGTTAAATTTGCATTAAATAAGGGAGGGGGCAATTCTACTAGGAAACAATTTAAGTGAGGGCAACGAAGGGCCCCCAAGAGTAGCTTGAAGTGAGTCTGAGCAGGTTCATCCTGGTGCCCTTTCCAAGCTCTCTGTTTGGGGTTATTGTCCATGGAATTTAGCTCGGCAAGGCAAAGAGATGAAGGGCACTAAGGATGGGGTAATCACAGGTCACTGATGCTGGCATCAGTTTCTCCGGCATTTGCACACCTGTGAGCAGAACTGTAGGCCTCTTTAAACCCTGAGAAATTGCAGTGTGAAATCTATTGGCTCCCATCCTAACAATTGCCTTTCTGCCCCAAACTAGAAATGGGGAGCAGACTCAAGCTCAGAGCCCATATGGTTCATGTGAAGTGACTTCATTTTATGTGGGAAGCCCAGCAGGCAGGGAAGCAATGAGCCATTTGACTTTAGTTCTGAGAGGTGCTTGTCTCTTGAGTAGACCCTGCAGGTAAAGGGTGGAGTGGCCCTGATGTTGTCAGTACAACAGAGGAAAGTCTGGAGACTCACTGACATCCAGAAAAAAACTGAGGCAGGACCCTGTGGCACCTTCTGAAATCTGTCTTGACCTCGGGAGAGCTGAATTTCCTCTTCTGTGTTCCCACACAGTGTAATGGATTACATACCCAGATTGTATCACAGATCACATTTATTAGGATCTATAGACCTGCCTATCTGTCTGTCCAATAGACTGTGAGACTCTCAAAGGCAAGGAATATGCCTCACCCAACTTTTTACTTCTAGCGCTTAGCACAAGGCCTGGCATATTACAGATACTCAGTTAATGTTTGTTGCATGAATGGATTCAATCAAACAAATTCTAAAATAGAGAGCCTAATCCTCAATCAGTCCCCACTGACATCGAAAGCAGTAGTGCAGTGGAGTCAATAATTAATGCACTTTTTTATTTCTACCTTACAAGTTTTGTTACACTTATTAAGGACTGCCAACAAAATTTTTACAAGTAAACTATAAATATCAACAAATATCAGCAAAAGATGTAGTAAATATTTTCACTTAAATTTATTTGAGCTGCTCCCTAAAGCAACTAAGATTCCTAGACTTTAATGAAGAATTCTTGGTAATTTTCAAATACAGTAGTCTCTGCTAATTCTCTAAGGCCAATCTTCAAAGTACAGACTCCTGGGCCCTCCCCCAGCTTCACTGTGTTAGAATTAAAAAGAGAAAGATTTAGTACCCATAGGTTTTTAACAACTTCTCTGAGTATTAAAATCCTACAAGTTTAGGCAGTGCTGTCTCAGAGAGAAGCACTCAGTCATACACTGCATAAGGACCTGTCAGTCATCAGACCGCATATATGACAGTGATCCCACAGGATTATGAAGGAGCTGAAATATTCCTATTGCTTAGTGACATCGTAGTTTCCTACATTGAAGTGCAACACGTTATTCATGTTTGTGGTGATGCTGGTGTAAACAAACCTACACACTGCCAATCATATAAAAGTATAGCACCTACAATTATGTATGGCACCTAATATTTGATAATGATAATAAATGACTATGTTACTAGTTTATATGTTTACTATACTACACCTTTTCATTATTTTAGAGTATACTGTTTCTACTTATTTTAAGAAAGTTTGCTGTAAAACAGTATGCTGTGTTACTTCAGCAGCATCCTCATACATCTCGTGTTTACTGTGTCTCTTTATTGCATCATTTTCTCTTGTGCTTGACTTAATCTCATGTTGTTTTGTGCAGTAACATGCTGTACAGGCTTGTAGACCAGGAGCAATAGGCTATACCACATAACCTAGTTGTGTAGTAGGTTGTACTATCTCTGCCTGTGTAAGTCCCCACTATAATGTTCACACAACAATGAAATGGCCTAATGATGCATTTCTTAGAAGGCCACCCATCGTTAAGTGAAGCATGACTGTACTAGAAGCAACACTAAACCAAGAATCAAGATCAGAGTACTGATACTTGCCATTTATTAGATGTATAACTTTATGCAGTCATTCAACCTTACTGAGTTTATTATCTTAGCTTCAAAGTAAGGAAAATAATGCCTGCCCTACCTACATGGAAGGGTGTTGTTGGGTTCAAATGTGATGCTATAAGAAAATGACAATGAGCTGGAAAATTGCCATTAGTATAATGGACTCTGCCTCATACTTATCCAACCTATTCATAAGTGCACCTTCCTCTGCCTCCAAAGTAGCCACCATCTCATAGTTGAGAATCAATGGACATTCAGTGCTTAGGAATGCAGTCAGGAATCCCACAAAACTTGCAAATGGAATCGCTTCCCAGTAGTGTGAGTGACACCTCAAAAGAAAACTATTAATGTACAGAGTTCTAAATCTCACTAACACAGAACAAGGACAGCATAAGCAGGCAAATGAGAGGTCCTACCCTTTCAGAACCTTCCAAGGGAGTCAAGAGCAACACCTGCTAAGCTGAAAGGTAAAGGACCAGCTATGCAGTGTTGGTGGAAAATGAAGCATCTCTACACCTACAGACATGAGAGGAAAGGGAATGATTGTCATCTATTTTAACAAACTGGTCATCTTTGACAGTTCTAACCATGAATCACCCAAATTAATTAAGTCGTTTCACTTAGTCTGGTTAGATTTAATTGCAGCCTGTATAAATAGTTGACATTGTAAAATTAATTTCTCAATCATTACTTTTCCCATGCAATTCTCCAAAGAATGTTTTAGTTGTTCCTAGATTAGCCTGTTTCAATCTGACACCTATTAAAGCTGAGTGGGCTTTTTGTAAAGGCACCAGTTCGGAGGATGCTGTTTTATGGAGCCATCGTTGCCACACAAGCAGCTAGCAGGACAAAGAGAAATCAGCACCAGAAGCATTACACAGGACCAGGGTATCATGGAGAAAGATATATATCATCTGAAGATAGCGATTCTAACAAGGTTAGCTTGTGAGGAA
Source organism: Cnephaeus nilssonii (assembly GCF_951640355.1). NCBI lineage: Eukaryota > Metazoa > Chordata > Mammalia > Chiroptera > Vespertilionidae > Cnephaeus > Cnephaeus nilssonii. Next base: position 16,785,107 of record NC_137078.1, on the reverse strand, counting down.
TAATTTATAGTAACTAGAGTTGCCAAATTCCACAAATAAAAATATAGGGCACCCAGGTAAATTTGAATTTCAGATAATATATAATTATTAGCATAAGTATGCTCCATGCAATATTTTAGATGGGCTTATACTAGAAAATTATTTGTTGGCTACATGAAATGTCTATTTAACTGGGAATCCTCTATTTTATCAGGCAACCATGACAGTAACACTGTACTCTCACTATTTCTTTTCTGGTGGTTCTCAGCCTTGGCTGTTCATTAGAATCTTCTGGAGAGGTTTGAAAAATCTTAATGCCAGACTTCATCCCAGACCAATTAAATAGAATCCTTGGGGGTAACATCCAGGCTTCTGCAATTTTAAAACTTCTCTTGCAATCCCAAACCTCAGCTAAAGTTTAGCTAAAGAAACTGTATGAGGTATAGACAGATCATTGAAAGTTGTTTTTCCCAAGTTACCTTTAATTAGGATAAAAATTGAGCCTCTCATTTAACTCTGTCTTACCAGGAAAATGTGAGCTATGAACTCTTCAGTAACTAAACATTGATTGAGCATCGTGCTGGGCACTGGAGAAACAGAAATGGACAAGCCGCATTCCTACTCTCAGAGCCCATGTTCTAGTGCACTTTCATCAAAAAGTCTTTCAGGCAAAGCTCATTTTTTCCAATGAAGAACCCAGTGAGCAAGTTTAGAATAGAATCTGGAGAATGATGTCTCATATTTGATTTATGATAGAGATGAAGAGCAGGGAGGAAGGGGAAAGAAAGGGAAGGAGGGAGAGAGGGAGGGAGGAAGGGAGGGGAAATGAAAAGGAACTGTCTCTGCCTCATAAAATACATAATCCAGGAGTATTGTAGATTAAATATGAAAGGCAAAATATAAGATAATATAGAAGGTATGGAAAAAAATTTTAAGGACCAAAAGCACAAACCATAAAGCAAATCTTTGATAAATATGACCACACTAAAATTAAGAACATCCAATCTTCAAAATACATCAATAAGAGAATGAAATGATAAGCTAGAGAGTGAGACAAAATTTGAAATTTATATCATGTGCATATCTTATATATTTTTTTCAAAACTCCTACAAATCAATGAGAAAAAGATAGACCATCTAACAAGAAAATGATCTGGAGACTTGAACAAAGACTTCACAAAAGGATCTACATACAAATGGTGAATAAACATAAGAAAAGGTGTTCAACTCATTTGTAACAAAGGAAATACAAAGTAAACCCTTTTGAGATATCACTATGTACCCACCAGAATAGCTAAAATTAAAAAGATCAACATGGAGAAAGGGAAGATGGCAGCATAGGTAAATGCTGGTACTTACTGCCTCCCATAGTCACATCAAAATTACTCAACTTAAATAAAGAACAACCATCATTCAGAACCACCTGAAATCTGGATGAATGGAAGTCCTACAATTAGAGATGTAAAGAGGAAATCACAATGAGACTGGGGGTAAGGGGAGGAGAGCAGAGGCATAGAAGGGGCTGATCTGACATCCACATGTGGCGTTTTTTTAATCAGGAGGGATATCTAGGCTGTAGAGGCCTGCCATGAGGAACAAAGGGTCCCAGATTCATACCAGACCCCTAGCCAGAGCTAGGAAGAGAAGTTCCTCATAACTTTGGGCTGTAAAAAAACAGCAGGGATTGTGCCTGAGTGACACATAGGCTATTGGAGACCCAGGCAGTTACTCTTAAAAGGCCTACACATGAACTTACAAAGACTTGCTCCCTCTGAACTCCAGCACTGGGACAACAGCTTAGGGGGATCCAGGGACATACAAGGAGGAACTGTATTGTCTGGCATCAGGAGTGCTTCCAGGGGTCATTGTTCCTATGCTGAGACCTCCCCTGTTGCAGAGCTGACTGGCAGCCATATCTGAGTTTCCATCAGCCTGGCTCACACTGTTCAGTCCACCCTGAGACCCTGCCCCCACCCAATTTGCAGCCCCAGCCAAATTGTTGGCAGTGGCTTTTCCACATAATTGGCCTGCTCTGGCTCAGGCTTCAGACTTTTCTAAAATTTCTTAAACAAACAGCAGCTGGCATCAGCATACCCCATACCTATCAATAAGAGGCCTAAGACAGCTTGGCCTAGCCTGAGCACTTCCAAGCCCAATACAAGTAGCAGCCATCTGCAGATCGCTCTGTAGCTCCTCCTGGGTGGCCCAGTAATGGCTGACTTTGTACCACCTGGAAAGCCTCAGAGCCAGTGCACCCAGCGGACAGCTTCAGAAAAAGAATACCTGGATTAATCATACCAGATTACAACTTTACACATCCAGGAGTGACACATTCAAGGGGAAGACTCAGTAAACACCAAAGCAAATCCTACTCCATAGGGGTGTCTCCTGCACAGCAGCTCTTCCACTGTAGTCGCAGCTGGTCCTCACAGCCAATTGGCCTGGAGGTCAATTCCTCCCAGTGATGCCAACAGCAATCAAGGCTCAACTACAACCAAACTGTGCACATAGCCACACAGGGGTGCACCTAGTGTGTCCAGGTGACCTCCCAAGTCACCTGAGCTACTGGGCCATACAGGACACCACTACACAAAGCCACTCTACCAATTTCAGGAAACATAGTAGCTCTACCTAATACATAGAAACATACACATGGAAGCAGCCAAAATGCAGAGACAAAGAAACATGTCACTAATGGAAAAACAGGAGAAATCATCAAGAAAAAAAAACACAACTAAGTGAAATGAAAGCAAGCAAACTACTGGATACAGAGTACAAAACAATGGTTATAAGTTGCTCATGGATCTTAATGAAAACTTCAAGGTACTAAGTCAGAATTTCAGGATCTTAATGAGAGCACCAAAGGCATGAAAAACACCAGTCAGAAATTAAGCATACACTAACTGTAATAAAGAATAATTTATAGGGATTCAACAGTAGAGGATTCTCAAAATCAAACCAATGATTTGGAATATGAGGAAGCAAAAAACACCCAATCAGAAGAGAAAGAAAAAAAAAGAATCCACAAATATGATGATAGAGTAAGGAGCCTCTTGGACAACTTCAAGCATACCAACATTCACATTATGGGGGTGCCAGAAGGAAAAGAGAAAGAGAAAGATATTGAAATTTTATTTGAAGAAATAATGACCAAAACTTCCCCTACCTGGTGAAAAAAAACAAAAAATAGACTTACAAATCCAAGAAGCACCGAGAGTCCCAAACAAGAGAAACCCAAAAAGGCCCACACCAAGATACATCATACTTAAAATGCCATTAGTTAAAAATAAAGAGAGAATTTAAAAGCAGCAAGAGAAAAGCAGTTAGGAAGAAGAAGAAGAAGAAGAAGAAGAAGAAGAAGAAGAAGAAGAAGAAGAAGAAGAAGAAGAAGAAGAAGAAGAAGAAGAAGGAGAAGAAGAAGAAGAAGGAGACGGAGGAGGAGGAGGAGGAGGAGGAGGAGGAGGAGGAGGAGGAGGAGGAAGAGGGGGAAAAGAAGAAGAAATCAAAAATATGAACAATAAAATGGCAATAAATACATATCTACCAACAATTGAACCTAAAAATCAAAATAAATGAACAAGGAATCTAATGAACAAAATAAATTGATGAATAAAATAGAACCAGAGGCATGGAAACATGGAACTGACTGACAAATATCAGAGGGGAGGGAGGAGGTGAGGCAGGAAGAGATTAACCCAGTGATGGGCAATCTTTTGAGCTTGGTGTGTCAAACTTCGCCAAAAAACTGGGCATAACTCGGGTAGTGTGTCACTTTGAGGAAAAAACATTATTTCTCAAATGTTTCATCCTTGGCATGTGGCTGCCTCAGCAGCAATGTGTCATCAAAATGGCTACGCGTGTCAGTGCTGACACGCGTGTCATAGGTTAGCCATCACTGGATTAACCAAAGAATGTATATGCATACTAGAGGCCCAATGCATGAATTCGTGCACGGGTGGGGTCCCTAGGCCTGGCCGGCAATCAGGGCTGATCAGGGCCATCTCACCTAGTCCCATTCAGGGCTGGACTGATCAGGGCTGGGCCGATCGGGGCCTGCTGACCAGGAGGAGGAACCACAGAAGGTTGGCTAGCGGGGGGGGGGGGGGGGGGGAGGGGGAGGGACCACAGGAGGTTGGCCAGCTGGCCTGGGGGAGGGACCGGCCACGGGGAGGGACCGTGGGAGGCTGGCCAGCCACAGGGAGGGAGTGAGGGAGGTTGGCCAGCCCTGGGAGGTTGGCTGTGGGAGCACACTGACCACCAGGGAACAGCTCCTGCATTGAGCATCTGCCCCCTGGTGGTCAGTGTGCATCATAGCGACTAGTTGACAGGTCGTTCTGGTTTTTCTGGTCATTTGGTCATAACAGTCACTTAGGCTTTTATATATATATATAGAGAGAGAGAGAGAATATGCACTGAGGAGGCAGAGAGAGGTCTGAACTCACACTCACAGCTCTCCAGGTCCTTCTCACCACATTAAGTACTCCCTGGTTTATGTTTGTGTGATGGCTCTAAGCAACGTGCACAGTTCATATCACTTAGAAAAGAGTTCCATCTCCTACACAACACATCCAGCTTTTACTCGGATGGTTTACGTAGTATTTTCCAGAGAGCTATACTCCATAAGTGCATATATGGTATTTCATGTCAGTTTATGACAGGCAATCCTAAGCAACCAGTTACATCCTGCTTAGAATGTTCCATAGATAAGGATTCTCCTGCTAGCAAATACCATTAGGTTGTTTGCTAGAAAGTCTGGCATTACCAGGTATACAAGAAAATTAGAATGAGTTATCTTTCTTTTCTTTTTTCTGGGGACATTCCTTTATACATTCCTCATAACAACCATAGTAAAAGGAAAGAATGGATTGGAGACTGCTGCTTAATTATTTTCTTCCAAGATATAAAGGGAATACAGAATCAGAATTGCTATGAAGCCATTTCCAGATTGTTTGAAGTGAGAAAAAATGGTAGGAAAAAAAGGATACCTAGAACAACCTAATTATGTCACATGGGCTTTGGTCTATTCTGGATTAAGCTAAATGTCCTATTTCCCATCCCTCGTTCCTGCTTGTTAGCTCTAATGGCCTCACTGTTAGAGTATGAGTGATCAAGAGACATTGTTCCAAATAGCTATGTCAAAGGAATGACTAAATTTCTGATTTAAACCTTAGGCCATAGAGCCACCTTGAATTCTTAGGATGTGAGTTTAGGGTAGATTAGTTGTACCATATGCATTCATGCTACACTACAGAGAACTTCAAATAACTCTCTATTTTAGGAGGGCCTCTCCAAGGGCCCAAATAGAAAAATTGGTTAGTAGGTCATCTAGTCAAGAGTCCAGGCCAGAGCAGGTAACAGTCACACCTGAGCACATTCCTCCTGCAAAGCTCTGAATGCACCCACTTGGTGATGAAAGCCTTTTTCTTCCCTTTAAAACTTTGTGGGATCTGAGCAAGACCTCCCAGCATTTTTCCTCTCAATCTGGTCTGGAATGGCCTCAAAGGAAAAAGAAGTAGGGATTTGGTGTCAAGGAGGAGGAGGAGGGGGAGGAGGAGGAGGAGGAGGAGGAGGAGGAGGAGGAGGAGGAGGAGGAGGAAGAAAAGAAATGCCTTTTTCTGTCTCTATGTTCAAAGAGGCACATGCAGCTAGTCCCTGTGCATGCCAAAAAGAAATGAAAAGAAACACTCCTGGAGTAAGTTAGTTCTGAGCCATGTAGCAGCCCCTTCTGGAAATGACCCAGCTCTTTCAGCTGCTGGAGTAGCCCTTCATGAGTGATTGCGTCTCTGCAGGAATGCTGCCCTGGTGGCCTGCAAAAGGCAGCTTCTGAAAAGCTCTTCTCTAACCATGGGCTCTATGTGAAATTTACCCCAACTCAAGTTGCATTAAGAGACATTTAGGGCCAGTCTTGACATAATACAATCTCGAAACTTCTGATCAAACAAGCACAGAACCCCCAATACATCCCTGAGTCCAAATGAGCAGATGTTCCAAATGAGGTTTCATTTCTACAGCACAGGGCTTCATCAGTTCTGCTCAAGTTTAAAGCCATGTCCTAGGGTAATACTTTTAGCCTAACCTTTTAGCCTACAATTAGCCTGTCTTTTTCACTTTCATCATGGAGATTAAAATGTTCCTAGAAATCACACTCCCTAGTTCAACCCTCTTGTTTATAAATGTTGATGTTGAGGCCCAAAGAGGTGACATGGTTTACCTAACAACTGCCCCAGAACAAATTGGTAGCCAAGCCAGTACCAGGCCTGTGGCTCCTTATTCCCTCCCCAATGTTCTTTCTACTGTGAATGTCTTCTTGGCTTTGATGTAAATAAATGTAATGAGTTATTTCCTAAGAGCAAAGTGAGGGAGATGGCAATTGGATTCCTGAAGTAGGCAGAGAGAAAATGAGTAGACCCAATTCACAAATTTTGCCTAGGGCTAGACCTTTATACATTTAATATATGATAATAACAATAATAGATCCACTCAGTCATTCTTTTCTTCTGAGGGACTAAATTCACCAGTTCTTTTTGATGGTCAGATAGGAATGATGTTTGAGGGCAATGACATTCCATATACATTATGCCCTTGATGTCCCAGGGTGCATCTTCCTTGAGGGTTATAATTCTTTAGCTGACTTCGAGTCTACGCCTGGTTCTCACACCAAAGACTTACACCCAAGAGTGTATATCTATTATAATTGCTACCTAAAGAGAATAAGAATTACGGATAAGTAATTTTCTTTTTCTAATCTAACCCCCTGGAGGCATTTTAACAGCTAATATGGGGTGATGACAGGCATTTCTGCAATAATTTATACAATTTCATTTTTCTTAATCATGAATTTTAGTCCTCTTACGTCACCTGCTTGAAATGGCAGCAAAATTTTTTGTCACTGCTTTTCATTTGTAGTCTCCCTTGTGAAGTGCTTAAAATGTCCATACTGATGAGAAATTAAGATTTGCATCTTCTCTGAAATAGCTTCCCTCTAATTGCTTGCAAATCCTCTTAAAACAATGTATGAAGCATAAATTGAGGTTCTTTGGAGAGAACACTATATTTTGAGTATTGAAAAATACATGTGAAAAGTTACTAAATGGACTTAAAAGTCCACTTATAAATAGCTATTTGCCTTGGCCAAGAAATTGGTGATTAAGAATTTATAGTTAAAACAATTTTCTATGGTACTACATAGAAGAGAATTTAGGGAATGCCTAAGAGTGGATTTGTATATTTCATTTTTGTGGTGCTCATAAATAACAAAATGCCTGGTGCAAATATCGATAATTTGCATTTAATACAATTGATAGGTCATCAAATAATACAGTATTCTGATCATACCTTCCCATCAACTCCTTCAAAGGTAATTCAGTTCAGCCAGTGCTAAGGAATCTAAGACAAACTAATGTTCTCCAATAAAGAGAATAGAGACATTCCGATAGAGCCAGGATCATCTGAGATCTAGAACTGTGGGTGGCAACACAATAAATGAGTCATGAGATCAGTCTAGCAGATCAGCAAACAGGACTTTGCTGGAATGAAATGCAATGGTGTAGAATGGAATAGACCATAGTGCATCTCGCAAGGCAATAAAAAAACTCTATTTCCCTGTTTACAATGGGGTAAGGTTATATTGTAAATGTACTTCTTCGAACAAGTTTGAAAGCCGCTATAACAGATTGAATGGAGTCTCTCAAAAAGTGTGTCCACATCCTGATCCCTAGAATCTGTGAATTGTACTTTATTTGAGAAAAAAGTATCTGCAGATGTAATTAAGGTAAGGATCTCAAGATGAGGAGACCTTTCTGAATTGCACAGGCAGGCCCAAAATCCAATGAATAGTGTCTATAAGAGCAAGGTAAAGGTAGATTTGAGACAGAAGGAAGAGGAGGAGGCATGTGACCACAGAGGCAAAGATTGAAGTGATTTGGCCACAAGCCAATGGACATCGGGAGCCACCAGAGAGGAAGGAATGAGTCTCCTCAGAGCCTCTGAAGGAACATGGCCCTGATGAAACATTGATTTCAGACTTCTGGCCTCCAAAACTGTGACAGAATAAATCCCTGTTGTTCAAGCTAGTGGTGGTCATGAGTTACAGCAGACACAAGAAATGAATACAGCCACTGATCCCAGGTGTTTCAACAACTTTAGAACCAGCCTTCTCCCACCCCAGTCTACACTGAAACCCCAACGTTACCCAACAAATTAAGGTCATTCTTTGGTTACCCAGAGTTCACCAATATTTTTTAAAAGGCTTTTATGGAAAACATAAATATCCAAGGCCCCACAATTAATATAGCCCTAGGGAAAGAAAAACAAACAAACAAACAAACGAAAGCACTTCATATACTCAGTCACTAACACCAAATAAAGAATCCTCAATCTATTCCTTTCTAACAAGGAAATTTTATTGAGCTTAGTTTTCTGTGAGGTAGGTATTTTGTTTAATTTTCCTAATATAAATTTGTAATAACAGCTCTGCTTTTTCAAGTTTAAAGATGCATCAGAGAATCACTATTTTCGACTCCTCTCTAGTCACTAGAACCAGCCAAAAAAGAAACTTGGCAAGATTGAGGAAACATGGCTCATTTAATAACAATGCAATTCTCAATCCCCCCTCTATTCCTTCCAGGACTGGCCAAAAGAAGTGTCTCTAGAAATGTCCTCGTATCAATTACCATATGCTACCCATTGCTCGTCTCACCCATGAGCCTTTAGCAACTGTAAGGTTCCAAGCTGTATGGCATATACTTTAGTTGGAACATAATAAAATGAAATTATAAGGGCTTATAGCTAATCCACTGTACCATTTGTATCAGCAGTAATTAGTACTATGAATTGCCAAGAACCTACCATAGGTTTAAGCTACTGGCTTTCTTTGGCTCCTCTCCCGTTTTACATGAGGGCTGTAGTGTATGTTATTGCACATAAACAACACTTATGTGGAAAACACAAAAGGCAAGACAGTCTAAATATCATTCACTCACCTAGTCATCATTATCTTTCCATCTTAATTAGAGAACACCTAGCATTATGCTTTGCACATAGTTGTCACTCAATGAATACATCAAGCCTTATTGGATTATGTACAGGGTGGGGCACAAGTAGGTTTACACTTGTGAGTATAAGAAACAAAAATTGTGTTCTTGTGTTATTTCTTAATTAGTGTAATACTTTCCATATGAACAACTGCAAATCTACTTTTGCCCCACTATGTATTTTGAGAAGATAGTAAAAACTAGATGTTTGGGATAATTATCAAGTGGGGAGAAAAATAAAAAGAGATATAAGATTGATTTTGGCAAAAAAACCTTCAACTAGTTCATTGCATTTCTGACCAGTGTGCCCTTTTCCCCTTACATGTGAAAAAAAAAAATTTAAGACAAATAAGATTTTTCAAGATGGCATAGGCCTCCCCTAATAATATGTTGGTTGAAGTTCAAAGCCTCTCAGCAACCATAATCCCTTTAATCCCCAGCAAGACACAGCAAATTGAAATTCACTAGAGACTCTCCGGCCTTGGAAAGACAAACCACCTTTCATCAGGGAGATGGCGGCACTGATGAATTTCTCTCTTCATACTCACAACACTGTCTGTAAAAGTGACTTGTGTCTATTAGGATGGCTATAAAAGATGACACAAGAAGCCCTTCAGAGTGAACTAAGGCAGAGGAGGAGAGATGGCTGGTAACAGCCAAGGAGCTGGTAGAGTTGGGGGGACGAATGCTCACTGTGGTCCGGGAAGAGCTCACCTTCACAGGTGGCAGGATTAAATGAAGCCATTTTTCCAAAAATAATTTGGATTTTTAGGAAAATAGCATGAGTTAGAACAGTGAGAAGTTATAGAAATAGACAGTCCTAGATTTTGGAGATTGACTGCCCTTATTTAACTCTAACCTTGAACAGGTGAATTAACTTCTCTAAGCCTCAGTTATCTTTTTTTGTGAATTTAAGATTACACACGCTTCAGGTTGTTACAATTATTTATCGGGATGATGTCTGTAACATGCTTAGCAGAGTAATTAACACTACACTCAGTAAAGTTTTACATGTTTTAAATGTAACCCAGTTCAGAGCTCCCCTGGTTCACTGTAGCCTAGCAGCACCTAGGGAAAGGTGTATTATTACGTTGTCATCAGACACAAAGGAGCACCTTTCCTTGATGGGGATAAAACTGATAAACCATATTCTCCAGCCCAACCTACACACTGCCAGCAGCTTCCAGAACAAAGAGCTCTGATGCTGCCTCATTCTGCTCAAAACATCCTCTGAGGATCCTTACCTGCCATGTCGTTAGAATTTAGAATTTAATTCCAGACAACATAGCAACGTGGACAAAGTGCCCTGGAGAGTCCATGGGACCTGAGCCACTTCTAGTGCTGCCACTTACTAAGTGGTTACCTCTGGCAAGTTCTGTAATTTCTCTATGCTTCAGTTCCCATCTCCAGAAAAGGAACAATAACACTTTACAATAGGGAAAATAACACTTATTTGGGGACAGTAGTTTTAGGGATTAAACACCATAGTATCTTCAAAAGGAATTATCGATGCCTGCTAGAAAGTAGACACCAAATAAATTTTAATATTTTCATTCTTTTCCAGCTTTCTTCCACATCTCCCATTCTTCCATCCCATATTCCACTCAAACTGAGACCCACCCCCTTCAATGCCTAATCACCTCTTCCTGGCTTTGCTTGTGCAGTGCATTCTGCCTGGAGTGGGTACCCCATCCCTAAATATCCAAATCCTGCCCATCCTTCAAAACTCAACACCATCTTTCCCGCAAAGAAGAAATGACTGCCTCCTCTCTGAGCTTGCCTTCCTCTCTGAACTAATAAATGGGGATTTTTTAAGTTGTGAATGGAAGGCAAACTCTTTCTTTGGGACACCCAAAGATCAAGAAACTCAGCCCATAGTTACTTTCGATCATCAACCATAGAATGGCATGTCCAACCATCATTTTATGTAATTGGAACCAAATTCATCCAGCCGTGAAAATCACAAAATCACTAAGGATGAAAAGTAAATTCCCCACTAAGGACAAGGGTAGTACTACCTCATATTTTTTACTACCCCGGCCTTATACACACGGTGGGGCAAAAGTAGGTTTACAGTTGTTCATGTGGAAAATAATACAATAGTTAATAAATAGCCCTAGCCGGTTTGGCTCAGTGAGTAGAGCATCGGCCTGTGGACTGAAGGGTCCTGGGTTCGATTGCAGCCAAGGGCACATGCTTGGGTTGCGGGCTCGATCCCCAGTGGGGGTCATGCAGGAGGCAGCCAATCAATGATTCTCTCTCATCATTGATGTTTCTATCTCTCTCTCCCTCTCCCTTCCTCTCTGAAATCAATAAAAATATATTAAATAAATAAATAAATAAATAATAAACTGTGTTTCACATACAACTGTAAACCTACTTTTGCCCCACCCAGTCTTTTATCTTTGGTATGCTGTGAGGCTTTTGTACACAGAAACTAATCCTAGGCTGCCACTTCGTTCAAAATTTAGACACTACCCATTAATACAAAAATCACAAAATCACAAGGTTCTTGACACATGTTTTGATTCGTATATCCTACTTCTAGGAAGGCTGTCACATTCTCATGCTGGAGATACTACCAGCCTGATACCATACCACACCTTGTTCTACAACCACTAACAAATTCTTGTGCCTGGTAGTGCCTTCTTTTTAAAATGCAGAGCATGGTCCCAGCTGGGTGGCTCAGGGGGTTGGAGCATTGTCGCATTCACCAGAAAGGTTGTGGGTTCGATTCTCAGTCAGGGCACATACCTAGGTTGTGGCACCATCCCCAATTGGGGCATGTATGGGGTAACTGATCAATATTTCTTTCTCCTCTCTCTCTCTGTCTCCCTCCCTCTCTTCCTTCCTCTCCCTCTCAAGTCAATAGAAAAATATCATAAGGTGAGGATTTAAAAAAACACAGAGCTTGGTATTTTCTCCATTTTATAAGAGCATTGCAAAAGCTGACTCTTTAATATACAGCATTCTGAAAGAATGTGGGTTTTTAATTGATAAACATCTGAGAGAGCTAATGACCAATATCCGTTTATCATTATTTTTCTCCAGAATGTTAGAATGTACCCAAATCTCCTTTACTGATTAATGTATTTAATGGCAATGTAGCAGATTACCTTACTTTACTACATGATTGGACTATACACCTATATTGACTTCAGTCTTATCACCTGGACCTTATCATTCACTGTCATTAAATTATGAAAGAAGAGAGTGACATCAGCAGACAAGGACACTCCAGGCCCTTGTTCACCCATAAAAAATATTAAAGAAAAAAAAAAACAACCCTAGAGACTGATTAAAATAACTTTATAGGAAACCAGTCAAAGATCCATAGCAACTAAGCAAATGCTCAATCAAGATAAGGTCACATTCAAATGGTAAACTATTTAGTGGTATTTTTATTGTCCCTTGTCCACCCCTTCCCCATCATGGTGCAATCAGAAAGAAGCTGCCCAATTCTTAGCTCCACCCTCTAGGCTGGCAGGAGCAGAATAGAACTTATTAGCAGCACTCTAACTTGTGGGCTACCCGAGGGCTTGGTTTCTGTCAGGGCTGAATCAAGGCATAAACAGAGAATAGTAGCATAGCTCGGATCTCAGCCAAGCAGAAGCAACAAAAGGCAGTAACAGGTCCTTCAATGTGTGAAAATTGCAGGAAGATGGCAGACCTGAAGGTACCTGGAAGAATAATACTTGGGCAGAGGGATACATTAGAATATCTAAGTCCCTGAGGAAAAGCTAGAGTGAGACTCTGGGAAATTAATACATTTAAAAGTAGCCATGCATATGGGGAAATTAAAGCATGCGCGCGTACACACACACACACACACACACACACACACACCTTGGCAGTATGCAGGCCCAGAAAAAACCTGAGAAGACTTTGAGCCTTCATCCCTGTCTGATCCCAAGGCTCAGAAAATGACATGCTAATTAGTGAAAGTTTTCCATTCCAGTCTATAAAGGATAAAAGAGATGGCAGTTTTTTACAAATATCCCACTTTCAACAAAATAAACACACACACACACACACACACACACACACACACACACACACTTCTAAATTTGAAAAATACAACAAATGAATTGAAAAAAATCACTAGATGAGTTCAAGAGCAGACTCTCAGATTCAGAAGAAAGAATCAACAAATTTGAAGACAGGCCATTTGAAATTATTGAGGTTGAAGAAGAGAAATAAAAGGGAATTTTTAAAAAAGTGAAGAGAGCTCAAGAAATTTATGGGATAGTACCACATGGCCTGATATACATATTATGGTAGTTACAGAAGGAGAAGAACAAGAGAAAGATAAGGAAGTTATTTTAAGAAGTAATGATTGAAAAATTCTCAAATTTTAGGAAAGCACGGATATACAAATCCAATAAGCTCAACAAATTTCAAGTAGGATACACCACGACACATTATAATCAAACTACTGACACTAAAAGATAGAGGACTTTGAAAGCAGCAAGAGAAAATCAAATCTTTGTGTATATGGAATCTGCAGTAGGAATCTCTGAGGATTTTTCAGCAGAAACTTGGAGACCAGAAAGCAGTGAGATGATATATTTAAAGTGCTGAAAGAAAAATCTGTCAACCAAGAATTCTGTATCTGAAAAATGTCCTTCAAAAAGGAGGGGGAAATTAAAGCATTCCCCATGAAGCAAAAGCAGAGGGAGTTCTTTATCACAACATTTGCCCAACAAGAAAAACTAAAAGGAGCCCTTCTAGTTTAAGTAAAAGAACACTGGGCAGTAGAGATCAAGAAAATAGAGGTTATAAAAACAATAAAGATAATCAAATAAACTAAGACTTGAGTCTTCAAAAAAAAATCAATAAAATTGACTAACTTTTAGCTATACTGATTAAAGAGAGGGAGAGAGAGCACAAATAACTAAAGGAATGATTTAAAAAGGAGACATTTCACCCTGCCTGGGTGGCTCAGTTGGTTGAAGCATTGTCCCATGCATGAAAAGGTTGCAAGTTTGATTTCTGATCAGGGCACATATCTAGGTTGCGGGTTCAATTCCTTGTTACAGAACATATGGGATATGTCCTATTGATGTTTCTCTCTCACACATTGATGTTTATCTCTCTCCTTTCCTCTTTCTATAAAATCAAAAATATATCCCTTGGGTGAGGATTAAAAAAGAAAAGGAGAGGAGGGGAGGGGAGGGGAGGAGAGGAGGAGGAGAGGAGGAGGAGGAGGGGGAGGGGAGGAAAGGAGAGGAGAGGAGAGGAGAGGAGAGGAGAGGAGAGGAGAGGAGAGGAGAGGAGAGGAGAGGAAAGGAGAGGAGAGGAAAGGAAAGGAAAGGAAAGGAAGGGAAGGGAAGGGAAGGGAAGGGAAGGGAAGGGAAGGGAAGGGAAGGGAAGGGAAGGGAAGGGAAGGGAAGGGAAGGGAAGGGAAGGAAAGGGAAGGGAAGGAAAGGAAAGGAAAGGAAAGGAAAGGAAAGGAAAGGAAAGGAAAGGAAAGGAAAGGAAAGGAAAGGGGAGACATTTCTATTCATTTTACAGAAATAAAAAGGACTAGTATTCAAAATCTTAACCACACCAATTAGTCAAGAGGGGGGGAAAGGGCATCCAAATTGGAAAGAAGTAACAATATCTTTGTTCAAAGACAACAATGTTCTTGTATGTAAAAAAAAAAAAAAAAAAAAAAAAAAGAACTAAAAATTTCATTAGAACCAATAAATGAACTCAGCAAAATTGCAAGGTCCAAAATCAACAACAAAAATCAGTTGTTTCTATACACTAACAATAAAGAATCCCAAAAGGAAATTAAGAAAACAATTCATAATAGCACTGGAAAGGATAAAATGTTTAGGAATAAACTTAACCTAGGAGGCCAAACACTTGTACACTGAAAACTACAAAATGTTGCTAAAAGAAATTCAAGAATCCTATCTAATAATAGACAAATATGCAAATTGACCATACCTCCGCTACACCTAAGCCACGCCCACCAGCCCAAGCCATGCCCACCAGCCAATCAGGGCGAGTATGCAAATAAACCGAACCAAGATGGCTACAGCCACCGAGAGCAAGGTTTCCCAGGCAACAGAGGGAAACAAGCTTTCCGCCTGCCCTTGACAGGCCTAAGCCTCCACTCAAGCTACAAAGTTTCAATTATAGAAGGTAAACAAATTCAAACAGAATGGCGGCAGCCACGGAGCTGGAGAGACCAGGCCAGGGTTGCCCGCGGTAACGGAGAAAGCAAAGCTTTCCGCACACCGTGGCCGGGCTCAGGCCTCTGCTTAAGGCTACAAAGTTTCAATTATAGAAGGTGAATTAACTCAAACAGAAATGGCTGCCGGTGGAGCATGCAGGAGGCTTGGCTCTGCTCCAGGCTACAAAGTTTCAATTGTAGAAGGTAAATAAATTCCAGATACCAGTGCCTCCGCTTGGGTTGCCAGGGGGCGTGGCTGGCTTGCAAACCACCACAGGCCCCTTGCTCAGGCTGCCCCATGCCCCAAGGGAACCCCCACCCTTATCTGGGACACCCTTCAGGGCAAACCAGCTGGCCCCCACTCCTGCACCAGGCCTCTATCCTATCTAATAAAAGAGTAATATGCAGATTGACCACCACTCCAACACACAATATGTCTGCCCCCATGTGGTCAAAGATCCTGCCCCCATGTGGACACAAGATGGCCACCACAAGATGGCCAGCAGGGGAGGGCAGTTGGGAGGCACCCGGCCTGCAAGGGAGGGAAGTTGGAGGCGATCAACCCTGCAGGGGAGGGCAGTTAGGGGTGACCGGGCCGGCAGAGGAGGGAAGTTGGGGGCAAACAGGCTGGCAGGGGAGCAATTAGGCATCAATCAGGCTGGCAGCGGAGTGGTTAGGGGGTGATCAGGCTGGCAGGCAGAAGCGGTTAGGGGCAATCAGGAAGGCAGGCAGGCAAGCAGTTGGGAGCCAGCAGTCCTGGATTGTGAGAGGGATAACCAACTGCCCATTTAGGCCCGATCCCACTAGGATCGGGCAAAATGGGCAGTCGGACATCCCTCGAGGGGTCCCAGATTGGAGAGGGTACAGGCTGGGCTGAGGGACACCGCCCCCCCTCCGTGCACAAATTTCATGCACCGGGCCTCTAGTTCACAAATAAATGAAAAACAGTCTGTGTTCATAGACTGGAAATCTTAATATTGTTAAGATGTTATACTACAACCCAACATGATCTACAGAACCAATGTAATTCCTATCAAAATCCCAATGATGTTTTTTGCAGACATAGAACATTTTATCCTAAAATTCATGTGGAGTCACTTTCTGATTTCAAAACTTACTACAAAAATTATACTTATCAAAAATGTGTGGTATCAGTATAAAAACAGATATATAGACCAGTGGAATAAAATAATAAAATAGAGAGCCCAGAAATAAACCCTCATTTACATGGCTAAATAATTTTCAACAAGGAAGCCAAGATGATTCAATGGGAAAAGGGCAGTTTTTTTTTCAACAAATGGTACTGGGAAAACTATATATCCACATCCAAAGGCATGAAGTTGAATTCTTACCTTATACCATATAAAAAACTAAGTCAAAATGTAACAAAGACCTAAACATAAGAGCTAAAGCTATACAACTCTTAGAAGAAAACAGGGGGAAATCTTCATGACATTGGCTATGGTAATGATTACTTGGATATGACACGCCAGGTAATAGAAGTAAAAACAGATAAATTGGGCTTTTTCAAAATGTAAAACCTTTGTAGATCAAAGGATATAATCAACAGAGTGAAAAGGCACTCCATAGATGGGAGAAAATATATGCAAATCATATATCTGATAAGGGATTAATATCCAAAATATAGGGTGAGGCAAAAGTAGTTTTAAGTTGTTCATATGGAAAAATAATACAATAATTAATACATAATAATACAAGAATAAACTCTGTGTTTTCCATACACACAATTGTAAACCTAGCAAATAGAATTCAAGAGCACATTAAAAGAAATTATATACCCACTACTCCCACAACTCAACAACAAAACAACTCAATTGAAAAAAAGGGCAAAGGTTTAAATGGACATATATCTAGGGAATATATACAATTGACCAATAAGGACATGAAAAGATGATCAACATCACTAATCACTAAATCAAAATCACAGAGATACCATTTAAAATTTATTAGGATGGATTTTAAAATAAGTTTTGCTGAGAATGTGGGGAAAAATGGAACCTTTGAACATTGCTGGTGGGAATGTAAATTGGTGCAACTGATGTGAAAAATAGTATAGTGGCTCCTCAAAAAGTTAAGCATAGGATTACCATATGATCCAGCAATTCTATTTCTGGGTATATACACAATAGAATTGAAAGCAAGTACTCAAACATCTGTACAATTATGTTCATAGGATTATTTACAGTAGCCAAAAGTTTGACACAACCCAAATGCCTATTTAGAGATGAATGGATAAACCAAGTGTGGTATACACTGAGTGGCCAGATTATTATGATCTCTGACCGCATAATAATCTGGTCACTCAGTGTATATCCTATATAATAAAAGGCTAATATGCAAATTGTCCCCTCAACCAGCAGTTCGACCAGCAGGCAGGCCGGCCAAACGCTGATGTTCCCTCCCCCTGGCCAGGCTGGCCGGACCCCACCCATGCATGAATTCATGCACCAGGCCTTTAATATATATATATTAGAAGCCCGATGCACGAAGATTCGTGCTAGAATGGGCTTTCCTTTTCCTGTCTGCTGGCACCGCCTTTCCACTCCGGCCCAGCCCCTTTCCACTCAGGCCACAAAGCCATCTGTTTCCGCTCCGGGAGCTGCCTCTTTCCACTCCTGCCCCGCCTTCCCACGCTGCCCAGAGGCCCTGAGAGACTGGGGGTGGGGCAGAACGCCTGCATCGTAGCCATGGCGACAACGCAAGTGTCCCTCCCCTGTCACTCGGCGCCTGTGTATGCAAATTAACCGCCATCTTTGTTGGGTTAATTTGCATATCACTCCTGATTGGCTGGTGGTGTAGTGGTACAGTCAATTTACATGTTTGTCTATTATTAGGTAAGATATATACACTGAGTGGCCAGATTATTATGCGTTCAGAGATCATAATAATCTGGCCACTCAGTGTATATGTACAATGGAATATTATTCAGCCCTAAAAAGGAAGGAAATTTTGACACATGCTACAACATAGATGGCCTTGAAGACACTATGCTAAGTGAAACAAACCAATCACAAAATGACAAACACTGTTTGAGGAACCAAGAGTAGAGACAGAAAGTAGAAGGATGGTTGCTGGAGGTTGGGGGCAAGGGGTTGAGGAGTTATTATGCAATGAGTTTCAGTTTGGAAAGATTAAAACATTCTGTGGATGGATGGTGGTGATGGTAGCACAAGAGTGTGAATGCACTTAAGGCCACTAAACTGTACACTTTAAAATGGTTCAAGTGAAAAAATTATGAAAGAAAAAAGGATCTGAATCCTTCTTTCAGTATCAAAAATACTAAATGTAAATAGTACTGCTAAAAGCAACCCTATATAATAAAACCCTAATATGCAAAGCAACCGAACAGCGGAATGACTGGCAGAATGACCAGTCGCTATGATGCACATTGATCACCAAGGGGCAAACGCTCAACACAGGAGCTGCCCCAAGTCAGGGGCAGCTCCTGCATTGAGCATCTGCCCCTCCCACCCCCCAAGGGAGGCAACAGGTGGCAGCAATCAGGGGGCGGGGCTGGCCAGCAGGCGGCACCAGGCCACCAGCCAAGGTGAGTGCCAACGGGGGCCCCCCTGATTGCCCCGCCCACCGGTCACCCCACAGATCATCCCTGATCACCAGCCAGGCCTAGGGACCCTACCCTATATATTGGGAACAGTCTCTTAGATTTCAAAATTAAAACCTGGCAAGGCTACTCTAACACTGAAAAAACAGGATGATGCAGCAATGGCATGCATGGACTCTGGCTTGCACATTTTGTGGTCAGCCCTGATTCTGACACTTAAAACTGTGTGACAAAGCCAATTACTTAACTTTTCTCTGCTTCAGTTTTTCCACCATAAGATGGAGGAAATGGTACTATTGCCTCAGAAGGATCATGTTATGCACTACTTTTTATAATCAGGGCAAAAAAAATGTAGCTGCCCATACAACAGTAAGATGCCTTTACCTGTATGAAAAGTATGGTCACTGGTGCATGCAGCATCCCTGATTGCAAGAGGGATGTCCAACTGCCGGTTTAGGCCCAATCCCCGCAGACATCTCAAGAGGGTGCAGACCAGGCTGAGGGACACCCCACCCCTGTGCACGAATTTCATGCACCAGACCTCTAGTGTGTGTTATAAACATTAAGATTCCTTAAAAGATGAATGAATGTACCATCTCTCACACACAATGGTTTATACTGTTCCTTGCTGACTGAGACTCTGTATTCCGTTCTGCTCAACCAATGGTCATACCTCCACTTTTCATATCTCCACACTTTCCTCCTTTTCCAAACATCTTTTATAAAACCATTATTCTGGAGTAAAAGACCCTAAAATTTAAGTGCTACATAGCTCTGAATTATTAAAATCAGAATGAATTTACAGAATTTTTCATAAGTGCAATCATGGGAATTTAGGAAAGTAAGTCCTAAAACGAAGTTATCAGACGACTGTGCAGAGAAACGGCAGAATCAAGTTTCAAGGACCGTGACTATAAAGGGGCAGCACGTGGGAGTTGGGATGGTTACGAAATGTTTCTCATGTGTCTGTGGTGGTGGTTACATGAATCTATACTGTGTTAAAATTCATAGGACTATACACCAAAGGAGTCAGTAAAACAATTTTTTCAGCAGCACAGATGTCCACATTTCACTTAATTATTTCTGTCTTTGTTCATTTCCTCTGTCCTAGAACCCACATACACCCTAGGCCTCTCCATTGGCCACTAGAGTGATATTTATACATTTAGAGGATGAGAGAGAATAGCTAGTAACCATCTTTAATTGTTAAAGACGCATCAATATCTTTAAGCAATTGAAAGAAAGTTCATCTACATTTAGCATGTGATATGACATTCCACGCTTGGTCTTCCCTAGCTGGAGGAGAAGTGTGCACCCAAATAAATATTTACCAGCAGACATAGGCCAGCATCACCCTGTTGCAGAACGCGCTCTTATCAGCTCTCCCTAACGTACAATCAGACCTACATTTCATATACTTGTAACAATAGCAAATTGCCTCGGGAATATGATGTGAAAACTGTAAGTCAGAAATCACTTTTGTTTTATTTATTATGCTGTCATTTACTGTCATGTGGTAAAGGCCAAAGGATCTAATTCCCTTCACTGCTGGGATTATAGCTGCTTGTCTTCTTTTATGCAGATTTCATATTTGAAAGATGCTTAACTGGGCCCACATTGTTACCTGCTCGCTGACCTGGTCTTTCTTCTGCTGTCTGAGTTCTCACATAGAGAAAAGAGAATTCAATCCAAGTCATCTTGCCGCTGTTTCGTCCTCTCTTTTGTTGTCTGCCAGAGATAAAAGTAAAATATAGTGCTTTTGATATGGGGATATGTTTACATCTGTGTCCTTCATTATCTGCATTTCTAAACTTAACTTGTGTTATTCCGATATTGACAGCAGTGCCGTGCCAGGCCATACTGAGGCAAAAGAAAAAATCAATACTACTGATTGTGTATTTAAATTTTTGATATTTTGTTAAACATGGTATTTTTCTTTCATTTCAGTCTTTTACAACATTGCCTCGGGATGTATTTTCCTCAATTCCTGAGGTTTGGGGCCTCTTAAATTTTGCAGCAGAGGAGACGGTCTCACTCACCTCATCCTGGCCCCAGATGAGCGCACAAGAAAACTAAATGGAAAGTCATGAAAGTTCCTTAAGAAAAATTTCAAAACACTGAGAAATATAACATTGACTCTACCATTCAGAATTATGTTGGTTTTTTAAATATATTTTATTGGTTTTTTACAGAGAGGAAGGGAGAGGGATAGAGAGTCAGAAACATCGATGAGAGAGAAACATCAATCAGCTGCCTCCTGCACAACTCCTACTGGGGATGTGCCCGCAACCAAGGTACATGCCCTTGACCGGAATCGAACGTGGGACCCTTCAGTCCGCAGGCAGACGCTCTATACTGAGCCAAACCGGTTAGGGCCAGAATTATGTTTTACAACTGCATTCGTTTCCTAGGGCTGCCATTACAAAGTACCGCAAACAGGGGCGCTTAAAACAACAGAAATGTACTGTCCCACAGTTCTGGAGGCTGAAGTCTGAGACCCAGGTGTCAGCAGGGCCCTGTTTCTCTAAGGATTTATAGGGAGGGTCCTTCCTGGTCTCCTCCTGGCATTTCTTGACTTGCAGCTGCACCACTCCACTCTCTGTCTCCATGGTCACCTCATCTTCTTATAAGGACACCAGATGTATTAGATAGGGCTCTACCCCACTCCTCTATGACTCCTTCTTAACTAATTACATCGCCAATTACCTTATTTCCAAATAAGCTCACATTCTGAGGTTCTGGAGTTAGGACTTCAAGGGATGTTTTTGGAGGACACAATTCAGACCATAACACTCACCAAAACAGTCGATAGTTCTTATTTTAATTTTTGGCCTGTCAGCACAGCAAGTTGCTTATGTGGATTTGTGTGGGATGTGGCAGTGTGTTGGTGACAAACGAAGGTCTCCCTGGCCACTCGATGGCCCCATTCTGCTGTCTCAATTACCAAATTACTTCCCATCACACCCACTTGTACTCTGTTCCTCTTCTTCTCTGTTCCTACTAGTACTTACTGCCTATTACCACCATCCTCTTTCACTCTGTTCTTGCCCACAGTACAGTTGTCTAATCTCCCATCTCTTCCCAGGTCCACTCCATATCCAAATGCCCAGGGGTGAGGGCCTGTGGTCTAAACAGTTCCTCATTAATTGACCAGCTCCTCCCTGTTCTCTTGCAATTGATCTGAGTCTCCTACTCAACTCATCTGCCTAATCTTTGCTAAAGTGGAGTGTGGGAGACCTCAAGAAGTGACTCTCAGGCATCATAGCCACTTTCTAATTTTTTTCCCCCGCATTGCATGAGGAATGTCTCTAAACCTCCTAAGGTGAGCTACCATCACACTCAAGGTATCATGGGGGTTGCGGGGGGACAAGATGAGAGAGAGGGCTAAGACTCAGAAATGCAGCATTTGTCATACAACCCCACACACTGGATTTTTATTCTTCTTGGGCAGCCACCACCTTAGAGCAGTAAACCATTTGTTTAATCACTTTGCTTTTCCCTGACTGCTAGTAATGAAATGCTGCACTCTCTAAAATAATTTCCTGACTATTTGCTAAGATTCATCTCTGACATTTCATTAAATATGATCATTTAACTGTACAAGTACAAATGCATTTTTAATTTAGCTTACTGCCGATATTACAGATGTGGGGAAATGAATTCGTATTGCTCTGGGACAAATATATTATTCACATATGCATGCGACAAAAGAACAAATTATTAAAAATTACTGAAACTTCCATGAAGATTTATATTTAACTTTTGCATTTTCAATCTCCATGTCATTGTGAAAATGTATAGCATGTCACTTTGTCAGCCATGATTCTATGAAGAATGTGTGAGCAATTCCTGAAGGATCTTGATCAATAGTCTTCGTCTTTGTCATTGACACACTGTGGTACTTAAAAGAGATGGAGACTGAGTTTCAAGTATGCAGTTATGAGGTTAGCAGTCTTAGTACTAAAGCAGTAGGTTATTTGCCTTCCTCTTTAAAAGAAAACAGCAATAGGAAGTGTGTTTGCTATCCTTTGTACTATAAATCCAACCATAATACATGCTAAAGTTTTCTTTATAGGAAAGTAACCAAAATGTCAATTGACATTCTTGAATGTATTCTTGGTGTCTATTGTAATTGGATTCAAAACTGACCATTGAGAAAACAGGCTTGGTTTTAGGCATTGAGCCAGGAAACCTAGAACTTACAAGTCATGAACTAACAATTATTGTCTCATAGGGTGTCAAGTGTTCCATAGAATGTACTTTATAGTTGTGGAAAGAAATAAGCTTATTTAAAAAATCTTTGTAATATAGTTTAGACAAGGACAACAGCAAAATAACAGAGGTTTGAAGCAATTGTGTAGAAGAAAACTCATTCCAAAAGTGGAAGTTAGAAGCTTGTTATTTCCAGATATCAAAAAGCTAAAAGAGCTCAAATATCCTTCACACTTAATACACCAATAAAATTAAAATAGTAGTTTCCAGTCATCTATTAATTAGTTCCCATGTCAGTTACTAATTATGAGATTTGAGGTTTGGAAGGGATCTTTGAGATCATAGGAATTACACCTAACTTGATTATTTTACAAATAAGAAAAATGAGGTTCAAGTAATTTGTATGAACACACAATAAGTTTGATAGACAAACTCAAACTAAAAGCCAGGACCCAATTCCTGGTCAGCACGTGATCCTAAAGCCACAGAGTCAGAGAATGTAAGCCTCACTTTGCATATGAGAGGATATTGAACTTCACAACAAAAGCACAAGTATGCAGCTGAGCAACTAGCATCAACTGAGTGGCCTATGGCTCACCTGTTCACCCTGGACAGGGATAAGGAGGATTAAATGATAACAGGGCATTAGAGGAATTTGTCTCATCAGCCTTGTGAAGAACAACTAATCTCACAGACCTTACTGCTAGTTTAGTACTTTGTTAGTTGATGCCTGTGATGGATGATTTTATGTGTCATTTCTACTGGGCCTCGAGATGCCCAGATATTTGGTCAAATATTATTCTGGGTGTGTCTGTGTGGTTGTTTCTGAATGAAATTAACATTTAAATCAGTAGACTGAGTAAAGCAGATTGCTCTCCCTAATGTGGGTGGGCCTCATCCAATCAGTTGAAGGCATGAATAGTCCAAGATAGCCTACCCTCCACTGATTTTCGGGGAATTTCTCCTGCCTGGCTGCCTTCAAACTAGGACATTGGCTTTTTCCTGCCCTCAGACTCAAACTGAAACAACAGCTCTTCCTTCAGTCTCAGCCCTGGAACTAAACTATAGGGTTCTCTCTCTCTCTCTCTCTCTCTCTCTCTCTCTCTCTCTCTCTCTCTCTCTCTCAATATATATTGGTTCTGTTTCTCTGTAGGACATAATACAATGTCCCTGGCATATTTAAATTTAACATCAATTATAATTGCTTTGTTAAATTGTTAACTCTCTGTTCATAAGGCAAACATTGTAGAAACCCAGAGCTCAAACGTGTGTTTGCAGAAATACAAAAACCTGCATGCTAGAGCTATTGGATTATATTTCTAAAGTTAATGCACGTAAAAATCATGTGTTACAGTAAAAAGGCTGTCATTCTCCAGGCCTCAGTTAAGTGTGAAACTGACCAACCCAATCCTCATCTTTTCCCAACAGAGAAGGTTTGAAAACATCACACTGAGTGATCACACCACTTGCAAGGTCACTGCCACTGCTTCCTCACTCACATTTGATTTGGGTTTTTCTCTCTTCTAATGAACAACATGTCTTTCTCCCTTGCCAAGCTGTGAAAGGGGATGTTTCCAGGCACAGTGGGTTAAAATAGAATTGTAGAGACACAATTGCCCCAAAGTTTCCTTCCTTTGGAGTGGTAGCATAGGATCACCTTGCTACGGTGAAGCAATTAGGCCAGCCAGTAAGAGCTTTAATTCATGCGCTCCAGGCTGTACAATGCCACCATCTACAAATGTTATTGTTCTGCTTCTGTCACAAGTGATAGCATTGAATGAAGCTGTGTGCCTGTGAGGACTTTAACGGTTCATCAGCAATGAGGGGGAACAAGGGGTGTGCAAGCATCCCAGAGTAATAAGGTTGAAGTGAGATCACCATTCACAAAGATTTTTTTTAAAAAACCACAGGAGCAAATATGTCCTTTTTCAAAAGCTGAACCACAATCTTCTAATTCAAACAGATTTTTTAATGCAATGTGTCAAAACATTACGAGAATAAGTCTGTCTCTTCCAGGCTGAGAAAACAGCTGGAGCCAGGACAGACGTGAACAGCTCTCCTACCAGAAGTGTTTGTTTTCAAATGTTTCCCTATGCAGGTCTGCCATTGCGCCCAGCATTTGAAACATATGATGATGTTTTGCATCACACCTTTACTTTAAGAAGACTGGTGGCAGTCTCTTTTGTCTTTTGTGAGAACAACAGTTTTGGTTACTTTTAGTGTACAGAAGGAAACTGAACCCTCCTCTTGTGCAAGCAAATATTTTCCTTTGGGTGGTAAAGAAGGAGTGGCTGCATTCTGACCACGGTATGAATAATAGAGATGATACACTCACTAGAAATGAGACATAGGGTTAGCATCCTCAAACAATCATCTAGGGAGGCATACTGCATTTCCCTTCTCTCCTCTTCGGACTTTTGAGTGCCAAGCAGCCCTTTATATGGGATGTCCAGCTTGACCGCTTCACCAACCCAGCTCAGCAACATACAAGCCTTGTGTAAAAGGAAGGACTGCAGTTTCTCAATCTTCATGCACAATGGTCCACAACTGTCACATCTACTTAGTTCCATCCCATTCCATATCCTGACTGTTACAAATCTCCACTCATTTGTCAATCACCCTTCTGGTGCTTGTCCCTCTGTCCCAAGGTTGGTGTTCAAAATGGCCACCAACCATCCCCACCCAAGCCCTTCGAATTCTGATCTCCTCTTTCTCCATCCATGAACTAAGACTGATAGAAACCTCACTGTTTAGAATCAACTTCCCCACCTGAGTACTAGGCTTGCAGGTAGCTCCTGTTAGAAATGAGTCACCCTTTGAACTATGGACGTGAGTGGTTGCACAGTGGAAGTCAGTGGACTATTGGAGGGAGGTAAATGAGCTTCTCATCCAAGCATAAATCCACATAGGTTGCCAAACACATTTAAGCTAGCCATGCAACCCAGAAAATGTACAGCACCAGCAAAGTTCATCTCCACAGGCCCTGCCTCCCTCTTCTGTGCTCCTATTCATCCTCCAAAGCTCTCCCCATTCCTCTTGCAGGCACCAAGACTCTCATTGCCTTTCTGCTGATCCTTCAACTTTATATGAGCTTCCACTTTCATTAAAGAATGTACTATCAGTTCTTCACACCCCAGTTGTATTATCTCTAATGAGCAAACAAGTATTCAGTGCCCAGTAAGGGCATGGTTCTACCTAATGAGAGCAGCAGCAGGGTGGAGAACAGAGAGCGCCTTGCTCAGAGTCCAGAAACCTGAGCACAGGATCAGCCACATTAACCACTCTGTGACTTCCCCTTCAAGGACTTCAGCTTCCTTACCTCTAAAACAATAGCACTGGACTAGGTGATGTTGAAGAGCTCTGTCATTTTATGGACCTGTGGACTTAAGGTTGCACAGTATTTTATACTTTCAACATATTGTCATGCATTTATTCAACATACATTCTATCTTAGTTTCAAAACAGCCCATATGGTGCATTGGGATGATGTTACTATCTCCCGTATTAGAGGTGGGGACTATAAGGTTCAGTGATATTAAATTACTCCCACCAGGTCATATCGCTCTGAGGAGACTTAATATGTGGCCAGATAGAAAGAATTCATGCAAAAAAAGAAAAAGGATAATAAAAGGTAACATCTGTTTTGTAAAGCAGTAAATATGGGAATTCAGAAGGACCACCCCACACTTCCAACCCCCAAATATCACTTGGGACAACTCTATTTGGAAAAAAAAATACCTCCAAGTGAAGGGGAACTTGGGTTGGACCAGAATGTGAAAGCAGGTTTAGTAAATTATGGTGATTGAAAAAGGCATTTATGGCAAGGGAAACAGCATGATCAAAGGTCTAGCCAGTAATATCATTTTCCTACACTTGGCAGAGGATCTTGCTTTCAAATCTACTAGGAAACACTGATTTCAGGAAGTAAGAAGTAACTACTGAATGCTATTTCTGAGCCATAACTAGGAGAATGTGCATTGTAGATGAGGTGGAACTTATGATAAATAGAAATAAGGAGGAGAAAAAATTTTCACTGATTCAGATCAAGTCAAATACCTTATCATGTATCCAGGTTTACTCTAATCACCAAAAATGTCTATCTCAATCTTATCTTTACTATTATCCACGATCAGACAAAGAAAATAATCCTACTTTTAGTAAAATTACAAAACTAATTTCAATAAAGGTGTTAATACACTTGAAATACTCTATCAAGCAAGACATCTATTTTCCTTTTCTTAAGTAATCCTATATCATAAAAGTGTAATATGCTAAGTGTTTTATCGTTGGGTCGGCCATTCAACCAATCAAAGTGTAATATGCTAAGGCCAATTAACTGCTTGCTATGATGTGCACTGACCACTAGGGGGCAGACGCTCCAACTGGTAGGTTAGCTTGCTGCTGGGGTCCGGCTGATTGGGACTGAGCCAGACAGGCCGGACTCGCCCTGGAGCCCTCCTGTGGTCCCTTCCCGGCTGGCCAGCCTCCCGTGTCCCTCCCCGGCCCTGTTCGTGCACCTGTGGGGTCCCTCAGCCTGGCCTGTGCCCTCTTTCAATCTGGGACCCCTCAGGGGATGTCGGAGAGCCAGTTTCAGCCCAACGGTGGAATGACCAGTCACTATGTCACACACTGACAATCAGAGGACAGACGGTCAATGCAGGAGCTGTCTCCTGGTGGTCAGTGCCCTCCCACAGGGGGAGTGCCGCTCAGCCAGAAGCCGGGCTCACGGGTGGCAAGTGCAGCAGCAGCAGCAGGAGCCTCTCCCACCTCTGCGGCAGCGCTAAAGATGTCCAACTGTCGACTTAGGCCCGCTCCCCATGGACATCTCCTGAGAGCTCACGGACTGCGAGAGGGTACAGGCCAGGCTGAGGGACACCCAACCCCGCACTAAGTGCATGAATTTTGTGCACTGGGCCTCTAGTTCTTAAAATAATGTCCCACCTCTGCCCTAATTCTCTCTCTGACAAATTAGAAGAGGTCGTAAAAACATTCTCCTAACCTTGCTCTAGATAAAGTACACAGCATTTGTAGTTTTCCTTTATGTTTCATACTTTAAAAAAAACAACCCTGTAAGGGCAATATTTCAATTATTTTTGTTGTCTAAGCTCTTGTTTATATTTTACTCAAAATTTAACATTCTATTTATTGTTAGTGTATGTTGAATCTTACTTGCCTTAAATTGCATGACTTAGAGAGGCAGGACTATGTATATTTAATTCCATTTTAAGGAATTCTAATGCTACTTCTCATACACACAAATATCTGATAGTAGTGAAAACAAGGATAATGGAGGTGAGGATGATGATTGATTAAGATGATGATGATGATAATGATGTGGATGATGACAATGATGGCAAGAATCATAGTAATTAATGATTAATTCTCCTTCAATAACTTCTGCATCAAATGTAATAAGCCATTTTCTTATGGCTTTCAAATTTCTTTCCTCCTCAGTGATACCAGCTTTCACTAAAAGGCTTTCAACTGCTCTTCAAGATGATTTGGTGGGAAGAAAGAAAATGAGAGGAACTCTTGCTTTATCACAAGGAACTCAGCAATAACGCATGTCAAGTGGGATAAAGGGGAAACAGGAAAAACAGGAAATCATAATAAGCCTCAGATGACCTTCTCTGAGTAGGAAAATTATTAAAATAGAACAGAAAATAAATGCAAGAAAGTTAAGTTTTGCCAACAAATGTTTGAAATGTGAGCATGTCTAAGGAGATGCTGGAGGCAAAAATGCCATCTGGTAACAGTGATTGGTCTGAGAAGGCAGGGCTAGGCCACCTCTATCCTTCAGGTGGACCAGAGCTGATTAGCTATGACAGGTAACTGAATAATTGCTCTAATCACTTCACTGAGCCCTCTACCTTGTCCCAGCAAAAGAGTGATGCCTTAGCCAGCTTTAGAGACCAGACCACCCCTAAATCTGACATCTCTAACCAACATGCATGTGTTATAATGGAAGCATTATTTCTACTATTGTTCATCAGAAAAAGAAATGAGGGAGCGTTCGATAGAGACCTCAAAGTTGGCATAGATAAGGACCTCATTAAATGGCTCAGGAGTTTGCCTTTATAGGATAAATTGATGTGATGACCAGTTAGTGGACACTGAGAAATAGCAAGAAGGGCAAAAATATGTCACCCAGAATACGGTTGTGGATTCAGCTCTTCCAAGGAGTAGGGGATAATTAGAGCAGTGTGTCATCAAAACTTTTCATGTGAACTATGGAACACACTCTCTAAATCGGAAACTGTTAAGTCTGCTTAAAGCTATGAGCGACTGGGACTTCTTTCCAGCCTACACCTACTCATTGAAGATGCCAACTTACTTTAGAGGTGCTTTATTTTAGTCTTATCTCTTGTGCATGTGTTTGTTATGCTACAAAATAAAACATAAATAATAAAACTTTATAACCCTCGAGGAAATAGATTTTCCATGACTTTCTCTAATACTCAATTTTTGCCTCACTACTCAGAATTTTTAAGGAAGCCACAATAGCTTATTCTGCGTCTGAGCAACCAGTTACCCTAACTCTCCACCCACTGGCAAGGAATTTTCATGGCAGAG
This sequence comes from Cnephaeus nilssonii, assembly GCF_951640355.1. Lineage (NCBI taxonomy): Eukaryota > Metazoa > Chordata > Mammalia > Chiroptera > Vespertilionidae > Cnephaeus > Cnephaeus nilssonii. Next base: position 16,755,562 of record NC_137078.1, on the reverse strand, counting down.
AAGCATTGCATAAAAATCTCCGTAATGTGCTAGGGACTATAGGAGCTCATGGAGCCGAATCTAAGTAATCCTTTTAGTGTAACATCACCGTCCATTCACCAATGTGCAGACTTTTATTTACTACAGAACTTAGCATGTCTTATTAGAGATCATTATTGTTTGTGTCTGTTTCCCCACATGAACCTGAGCTACTAGAGGGACAGAAACCAGTGTGCTCACCTTTTAATCTTTAGTGCCTATCCCAGTACTAGGCAATTAGTAGGTGCTGAATATGTGTTGCACAATCAATTTTTCTTTAAGCCTGAATAATTATTAGGTTAGCACCGTGGTCGGCAAACTGCGGCTCGCGAGCCACATGCGGCTCTTTGGCCCCTTGAGTGTGGCTCTTCCACAAAATACCACAGCCTGGGCGAGTCTACTTTGAAGAAGTCGTGTTAGAAGAAGTTTAAGTTTAAAAAATTTGGCTCTCAAAAGAAATTTCAATCGTTGTACTGTTGATATTTGGCTCTGTTGACTAATGAGTTTGCCGACCACTAGGTTAGCACAATCCCAGAAAACATTTTTAACTAAAATTGTGTTTCTGAACTAATTTTCATGTTATATTGATACCATTCCTTTTCTCTTTTTCTTCTCTTTTTGTTCTTTCTTTCTCCCTTCTTTTTCCATCTTTCATTCATTCTATATCATTCACTATGAGGCTTATGTAATATTTTCCTTAAGGAAAGAGTATATCAGAGAAGAAAGTGAAAAGAAATAGATATTTATTGAGTGACTACCATGTGTGTTATGGGATGCTAATTTTTTAAACATTATCTCATTATACCCTCACAAACATATGGAGAGGCAGCTAATATCTCAATTAAGAAACTGGAGCTCAAAAAGGTAGCAAAGTTGCCCTTTGTCTATTGTAACTCCAAACTGCATGACCTTTTCCCTGCACCAAACTGCAAGGGAAAAAAAATAGAAAAGTTTATAACTAATGTCAGGTAAGTCACATTCTTAAAAATACTCAGCGTTCCAGTGGATTTCCTAATTATTCAAGTAATAGAACCAGCCAAATGTTCTGTACCTCTCTTCTAAGTGCTATCAGAGGGGGAAAGCCAGAAGAGGTCAATGGGGGAGGGGGAGAACATATGTAATACTTTCAACAATAAAGACTTTTTTTTAAAGTAATGCATGTTCAAGTTAAAAACAATCAGGAAAACTACTCTTTTGTTTTACACAGCTCCATCATAGTGTATCGAATTTGACCCTAGTTTATCAATTGACAAATTATCACCCCAATACCTCTGACTAAATTATTGTGTATGAACATTACAGGTGTGTAAGATTAATTAAATAACACTTTTAAGAAATACTCATCATCCTTAACAGGAAATTCCTTCATTGTGATCAATTCATGTTATATATTAAGAACTAGAGGCCCGATGCATGAAATTCGTGCATGGGTAGGGTCCCTAGGCCTGGTTGGTGGTCAGGGCCGATCTGTGGGGTGACCGGCAGGGTGATCAGAGGAGGGGGCAGCCTGCTGGCATCCACCTTGGCCAACCTGGCACAGCCTGCTCGCCGGCTCTGTCCTCCGCTGCTGCCACCTCTAGGGGAGGCGACCAGCAGGGCGATCAGGGGTGGCACTGGCCGGCCTGCTCGCCAGCCAGCCCCATCCCCTGCCACCGCAGGTCGCCTCCCTCTGCAGAGCGATCAGGGCCCCCCCCCCCCCCCCCCCCCCCCCCCGCTGGCACCCGCCTTGGCTGGCCTGGGGCCTGTGGGCTGGGGGCAGCTCCTGCATTGAGTGTCTGTCCCCTGGTGGTCAGTGCGCAGCATAGCGACTGGTTGTTCCGCTGGTTGTTCCACCAGTCATTCTGCCGTTCTATTGATTTGCATATTAGCCTTTTATTATATAGGATTATACAAAGGGTAACATGTACCTAGAGCCTGGTATTTCTCAGTACATGCGCTTTCATGTTATATGAAGAACTTGAGATGGGGGAGGGATAAGTTCTTTGTAAAGAGCACACAACAGCGTATGGACTTTAAGCCCAGTTATGTCCAACTACAAAGCCTATGCATGTCTACTTTTCAAAAGTTTGTAACAGGAGTTTCTGTCTTTAAGGCATATAGCAAAAAATAATTTTTAAGCCCTTTAATAGAAGATTTTGATTTTAGGAATCAAAAGCTTAACTCTTGTATGTGATGCCTTGAAGAAGTGATTTAACCATTTTGAGCTCAGTGCTTCCTCTGTGGTAAGATGAGAGGAATAATACTGACATCAAAGGAAGTGCTGGAGGTACAGCGATCATTAACTAAATCTGCCATTTGACTCTCCCTTTCCTTCGGGGAGTAAAGAGGAAAAAGACGTTTCCTTGAAGAGGATGGAGGTGGACCGTGATCTGTGAAGGGCTTCTTCCATCCCTTCGCACTGCTCTGCAGGTTGTTGAAATGGTTGGTGTTTCCACGCGAAGGGCCCTTCTCTCCGGCCCCTCTTCAGTTGAACGCTTATAGTAAGTATGAGGCTGTTTCTTCCCACCATAGAGCAAGCGAAGAACTTGGCTACCTGTCCCTGGGGTCAGAACGACAAAAGAAGCCCTGGTACCTGTGCCTCTAGGTCTTCCCAAGCAGGAAAGCTGCTCCTGGCGCAGCCTCTGTTCCGTGAGCAGCAGAAGGCGGGCTGGGAAAAACAGGCGCGTGCAGCAAATGCAGCTCTGATGTCTCCGGTGATGAAACCTCGGTTAACACTGAAGTGATTCTATTTGGTCGTTGTTCACTGCTGAGAACATAGTTTCCCAAAACCTTGCATTGAGTTAGGCTGCCCTGACAATAACAATGAGGAAACGTCCTCATAAGGAGAACTGACCTTCCTGGAAAGTGAAGTAAATGATTGTAACTGTGATGACGTGTTTTCCTACTTGGCCTCTGGGTTGGGAGGAGGGTGGTGCTGGAGACCAAGTTTTTATTTCATGATTGTGACCTAAAATCCATTGTAAAAATGTCACTATTACCACAAAGCACTGATCCCACGTAAAATACAAAGCATTTTTTGCATTTTACAAAAGTTTGTATTTTACAAAGTAAGGGTTGTATTTTAGGCTTTTACCAGTCATGTACCACTTAGTACAAGTTATTTCCTAAAAACAAGTTGGAAAGCATGAATGTGGGGGGAGGAGGAGTGCAGGCAGAAAGATGGAGTAGGGGCGAAGAGGCACCTGGTCCTTAGAAGGTGATGCAACTGCAAAACCATCTCAAACTGGCTGTATCCTGTTTCTTATAAGATACTGGGTTGTTTCTCAGAGACAACAGAGCAAAACCGCAAGTCATACAGCCAAAGCAATCGCAGAGGAGAAAATGATGCAAATGACACCTAGAACCCAAGTTTCTCCATCCCCACTTCCCCATAGAACCCAAGGACCAGGAGAAGACCCGAACCTGAACACTGGACCCTTTCAGAAGCAAAGCGTCCATTGTCCAGGAAGACCCGGTGCTGTAGTCCCTTCAATCTCTCCCCGGAACCCTGGATCAAAGAGGCAGATTTGAGCCTTGCCTCCTGTCTCCTTGCCCTCAACCTCGCAATAAACCTTTTTCTTATCTCAAAAAAACCAGTGCCATAGTATTGGCTTCTATGTGCCTCAAGCAGCGAGCCCTGACTCCATACAATGCTATCTAGAACACCAACCGAAAAGAAATTTGGTGTCTGACTTCCCAAAGGCCAATTCTCTTGTTTGACATTTTTGCCAAGGCCCAATCCAAATGTTGAAGGAGCTAAATCATTCTCAAGTAACTAGCAAGAAGCATCAAAAATCCACCTAATCGTGTCCATTTATTTCTTCCAAGCATGGCTTGAACAAATCAGGAAAGTTGTCACACCCTTTCTGACACACTATGCACTACTTTTTATTAGTTGGGAAGAGAAAGCAGAAGGAACTGGGAGAGGTCCCCCTGGATGGTGGGAGAAAATTGGATGAGTACTCCATCAACTATTACCCTCTGAAGGAGGGTACCACCTTGGCCTTCTTCAATGCTACACCCCAAGATCTGTGCCTGGTCCTCAGTGACCATTGTTAAATGACTGTCCATATGAATCAATATCATAAGACTATCATCAAACCCCTACGAAATATGCAGGACAGGTATCATTTGGCCAATGAGGAAACTGAGGCTGGGAAAGTTAAGACATTTCCCCAAAGTCAAACAGGAGAAAAATACAGGTGCTCCTATTTCTTCCTGAAAATCAGCTTATCCAACCAGGTGCCACTCTTAATGAGCCGAATGTTTGTATTCTCCCCCAAATTCATGTGCCAAAGCTCTGACCCTCAATGTGATGGTATTTGGAGGTAGGGTCTTTGGAAAAAAATTTAATTTAAGTAAAGTCATAAGAGTAGGGCTCCCATGATGGAATTATTAACCAAAATTCTTTCACTCTTCCTCCCTCTCTCTCTCCCTCCCTCCCTCTCCAAGTCACAGCAAATAGGGAGGCTTTTATAAGCCAGGAAGAGGGTTGTCCTTACCAGTAAATAACCAATTTTACAGGCATCTTCATCTGGACTTTAGCCTCCAGAACTGAGAAATAAATGTCTGTGATTTAAGCCACCCAGTCTGTGGTATTTTGTTTTAACAGCCTGAGCAGACTAACACAGCCTCCACGTTTACCCTCAATTTATTTGAGTCACTTGTCACCACCTGATATGGCACCATATTTCAAAGAATCTAAAATACTGTCTATTGAGGCACACACCAGTATTTTATGAATACCACTAAGAGGAGAATTAGCTCCAATTACACAAGAACACAACGCTTCCTTATCACATAGAAAATCATTTTATACTCATTAAGAGAGCTTTTTAAAGATCTAATTAGGCATAGATTTTCTCATGTATCCTCCTGCACATCCATTTTTTAAAAGTGAGATAAATTGGTTAAAATGCTTCTAAAACTTTTTCATGGAGTCCAATTCTTTGGAATCATTTTTTTGAGCCGGAGCCATCTTACGCTTGTTTTGCCACACAACGTCACCTTTGGTGCCTTAAAATCATTGATCATGCAGCATTTCTTAAAATAAATCCATAAGAAACCTTAAACCCACCAGGCGTGGGCTCCTGCCCAGCTTTGCATCATGTGGTGTGGGCCGATTTGTACTCAACCTTCCAGGAGGCGACTACACTCCTCTGACTCACCGCTGCCCCACCCCGTGGTCATGTGTTCACAGAGGCTGAGAGAGTGATGTACTCTGCCTCTAGAATTCTCTTCCAAGTTCCTGACACCCATTGTGAAGTCTTTGATATCACGTTTCAGGAAGTGGCCCCTTCAGATCAGTGGCTGTAAGATGCATCTCAATATCAGAGATATTTTAAGAATTATCTGCATGTGGAATCAATAAAATGCAGATTTTAATGGATTTGCTATTTGCTCCACTAGAATGTGAAATCAGGGATTGTGTCTAATTGCTTACAGCTATCTCTCCAGCCCTAGAACAATGCTGGCATGTGCTCAATAAACATTTATTGAAGACATGGTTGAATTAATTCATTCATGAATACCATACCATTACATTAACAATTTAAGAGAGGTTTATTCTTTTTAGTTAAACTTGTTATTTTTGTAGAAAAGCAGTATTTATAACATGATCTTTTCAGAGAGAAATAAAGAAAAAAATAAATAACCCTATGTTAAGAGTTATAGTTAATTGAGGGTTCTTCCCTTTATTTGTGTATACTTTCTACATTTTCTAACATGACATTATTATGTTATTAATTTTATAATGGAGTGTAATATCTACACATTATTTTAATTCATGTTGCTTTATTTTAATGTAGTAAAAGGTTAAAGCCATCCGTACTGCATAACAACAGCACAGTCTCAATTCAATTATTTTTGTATTAACTCCATTTTCAATACTTTAACTTTTAGAGCATCTTGGTATAGGGTTTCTTAAAAATGCGTATCTAAGCCTGAGGATAAATAGAAGGAGACCAAGTCACTTCTCCTCAGGAACCCAGGCTTGGACCCTGGCTCCTGTGGGCTTGAGCAGATCCCTCTGTCCTCCCAGGTTCTGTGGGCTTCAGGGCGGCTCCCTGGACACGCAGAAGTTCTCTATGATCTCAAGGTTCTGAAGAAAATTGCAGGCTATTGGCAAGCTTATAAAGCATGCTACTACTCAAAGAGGCATCAAGAAGCTAAGAAAATTGGGGGAAATATTTCAGTCAAATAATCAGCCTCCCAGACTAGTCAACTTCAATCTAGATGGAGAGGGGGAGGAGAGGGTGCTATGGGATGAAGTGTACCCCCCACACCCAATTCATATGTTGAAGCTCCAGAATATGACTGTATTTGGAGATAGGTCCTTTACCGAAGTGATTGCATTAAAATGAGGCCCTTAGGGTGAGTCCGAATTCAATCTGACTCGTGTCCTCATAAGAAGAGGAGATCTGAGCACACACGAGAGACACCAGGAAGGCACATTTGCAGAAGGGTGGCCTTGTGAGGACATAAGAAGACAGCCATCTGCAAGCTGAGCCGGGAAACCTCAGAAGGAACCCATCCTACCTGACTCCTTGATCTTGAATTTCCAGCCTCCAGGACTGTGAGAAAATGCATTTCTGTTGCTTAAGCCACCCAGTCGGTGACATTTTGTTATGGCAGCCCCAGCAAACGAATGTGGGGGCAGGGACCCTGAGTCAGCAGGACTCTTCTTTTGGCACAACTTTAACTCATGCAGTGTTTTCTGTTCCCTGTGTCCTCTGAGAGTGTGTACATGATTTGTGGCGGTGAAGAGAAGTGATGACATAAATGCCTTATACCTATAGGTGATTCCAAAATTCTTATTAGCTCTTACCCTCAGCCCTCCCCCACACCAACCTCCACGATTTGCTAACACTTTGTGATCGAGAGACTGATTTGAAATTCCAAGTCCAGCTGGGACTCTGTGATGATTCTGACAGATCGAGGACAGGCACAGAAAAAGACACAGGAAATAAATCTAGAAAATACATCGCCCAGTTAATCAGCCCCTTTGTAGACAGTTCTAAGTTACTTGTACCTAACAAGATGGAAGTGAAAGCTTATAGCGTAGGGAAAAGAAACTGACGAATTATTGTCCTGACACTCTCCAGTTGCTAAACCTAGATAATAGATTCATTATCTCACCACCACCACCTCATTCCCCTCCTCAGCAGTATGGGTTTGATTGCCCTCTTGCCTACAGGTAATTCTCCATCAAAATTAAATCCGTCAGCCAGTTCTCGATGTTATAAACTATGAAGGCAGGAGAAGAAAGGAGGCTGGCGAAGGCGCTGGGTGGGAGGGAGGCTATCTTTCCCTGGGCTGCTAAACCGCCAATCCAAAATTTCTCCTAACAAGGGCCTTGAAATATGCCTGCATTCACGGTGCCATAGTGACATCAGCTGGTCAGTTCCCAAACAACACCCAAGCTAAGGAGGAACCGGCTCAGGAAAACATTTAAAAGTCGATGATGGCCAAGAACCACTAGGTAAGTGTATTTTTTTAGTTCCTGCACGTAAGCTAGATTTTCAAAGTGTCTTTTATAGTGCTTCTTCCAAATAGGCAATATTAACAGCTGGTTAAGTAAGCTTTTAGAAATGGGAATTTAAAACTTTCCAGTGGCAACAAGTATGATAATAAGTATGATAAACCCAAATAAAGTACATAAATTTTATAGATTGTGAATAGATTTTAATTTTTAAAATATAGGATGGGAACTAAGCACAGTGTGAAATGGCTTCTCATACAATATTAAGACATAAAGTGACGCCCAGCCGGCGTGGCTCAGTGGTTGAGCACAGACCTATGGTCATGGTTCCCTTCCCGGACAGGGCACGTGCCCAGATTGCAGGCTGGATCCCCAGTGGGGCTCATGCAGGAGGCAGCCGATCAATGATTCTCTCTCATCATTGATGTTTCTATCTCTCTCTCCCTCTCCCTTCCTCTCTGAAATCAATAAAAATATATTTTACAAAAAAAGACATAAAGTGATTTCTTTCTGAGAGTTACACAGCTATGCCACTTAGTCCAGAATGAATGTGAAATACGAGAAAATTAACAATGTGAGGGTGTGAGCATAAGAAAATATAGTTGAGTCCATCTTAGACCTCTTAAAAAAACACTCATGTTTTTATTAATTTTAGGGAGAGAAGAAGAAAGAGAGAGAAACATCAATGTGAGAAAGAAACATTGATAGGCTGCCTCACAAACTCCCCCTATTGGAGGTCAAACCCGAAACCCAGGCATGTGCCTCAACCAGGAATCAAATCAGTGACCCTTTGGTGCGTGGGATGATGCTCAACCAACTGAGCCACACCAGCCAGGGCAATAGTTAGACCTCTTTTATTGGGTTACCAGATGAAGGACTTTCAGTAGGAATTTTGGCACTGTGCTGGTAGTTTCTTAACCCTGTGGTTTGCACTTATTTTTAACAGTACAGGAGAGCCTGTGGTTGAAGCAGAACAAGACTACAGGTTTAGAGGGTTGAGAGGGAGATGGAAGAAGAATCTAGAGCACCATGTCTATAATTCGTGGTGGGGATATCAAGAAACATTCCTAGCCCTAGCTGGTTTGGCTCAGTGGATAGAGCATCAGCCTGTGGACTGAAGGGTCCCAAGTTTGATTCTGGTCAAGGGCACATGCCTGGGTTGTGGGCTCGATCCCCAGTGGGGGTCATGCAGGAGGCAGCCAATCAATGATTCTCTCTCATCATTGATGTTTCAATCTCTCTCTCCCTCTTCCTTCCTCTCTGAAATCAATAAAAATATATTTTTTTAAAAAAAGAAAAGAAAAGAAACATTCCTAGCATCCACAAAGCACAGTTTGAAAACAACTGTCTAAAACCTAATAGTATTCTGAGAGGAAGAAATCAGATGACCAAATTTTAAATAAGATAATCTAGGAACTCAGGAAATGAGTTATTTCATAATTCAAGGTAAATTCTTTTTAAAGAAAAAAGAAATATATTAGTAAAGAAAGAATAAGTAGATTAAAACTAAAAATACCTGTAAATGTAGATACTGGAATGTTGTATTAGCCTAGAAACAACCAGTTCTTCAATCATTTGAGTTGATTTGCTCATGTATAGAGGAACTAAGCTCTTATTTGTAACTGCTACCCACAATAACTAAGATTTCTTGTTCACTGTGCATACCAGCCACAGGCCAGCAGTTGCTCTGTTCTGTGACCTCTTCATTCAGATTCAGGCTGAAGAAGTACCCTGTCCAGTGACAGAGAAAAGAGCTAAGGCCAAACCACTAATGGCTCTTCAAGCTTCTGCTCACATTTCATTGACCAAAATAAGTCCAGTGTCCACCCCTGACATGGGAAGGGCAGGAATTCCAGGTGGGACAAAAGTAGGTTTACTGTTGTTCATATGAAAAATAATACAATAATCCTATATAATAAAAGCCTAATATGCTAAGTGTCTGGTCAACTGGTCGGCCGTTCAACCAATCAGAGTGTAATATGCTAATTATATGCTAAGGCTGCTCAACCACTCACTATGATGTGCACTGACCACCAGGGGGCACACGCTTTGACCAGTAGGTTAGCTTGCTGCTGGGGTCTGGCCAATCAGGACTGAGTGAGGCAGACGGACTTGCCCTGGAGCCCTCCCGCCTCCCTGGCTGGCCAACCTCTTGCATCTCTCCCCGGCCCCAATCGTGCACTCATGGGGTCCTTCAGCCTGTCCTACACCCTCTCGCAATCCAGGACACCTCAGGGGATGTCAGAGAGCAAGTTTCAGCCCTATCCTGCAGGCCAGGCCGAGGGACCCCACTGGTGCATGAATTAGTGCACCAAGCCTCTAGTTAATAAATAAGAATACAAGAATAAACTCTGTACTCCCCATACTCACAACTGCCAACCTACTTTCCCCCTACCCTGTATAATCCTTGCATAGGGACACTCTACAAACCACATAGCTATGGACAGGGATGTATAATGCTCTTATAGAGAGGTCAGAAAATAGGAAGAATAATACAATCTACCACCCCACTAAATGCCCAAAGCCTTGTACAAAGTAGATGCTCAATAAATGCTTTGAATTAGTATGTGAATGACTTAATGTTAACATGTCCTCACACTAAATATACATTGATTCATCTTTTCTGGTACAGAGTTTATATCCTGGAGTGTTACACAGTAACTTCCCCTTTTCTACCATAAATGTCCTACTAGGAATGAACCACACAAACGTAATGTTGAGCACAAGAAGCCAGATGCCAAAAAGTACTTACTATGAGGTGAATGGATAAAGAACTTGTGATGTACTCATACAAAGAAATACTACTCAGCAGTAAAAAGGAATGACCCATTGATACACACAACAGCATAAATGAATCTCAAAATAACTCTGGGGAATAAAGACAAAAAAAGAGTACATTATGTAGGATGCCATTTATATAAAATTCTGAAAATGCAAACATATCTGTGATAGCAGAAAGTGGTGACCTGAGGTGAGGAGAGGTAGAAGTGGGAGAGAGGGTAGGTAAGGAATCTTTGGGAAGAGATAGGTATGTTCATTATCTTGATTGTGGGTGTATTCATATGTCAAAACTCATCAAATTGTACACTCCAAATATATGCAATTTATTGTATGACAGCTATGCCTCAATAAAACTTAAAAAATGCTTTTGAAAGAACACTTCCCATGTGATTGTTTAGATATTGTTAACAACATGAAAAACTGATCTATGGCGGTAAGGATAGGTCATGCCCAGCAGGACTACAGAGGGTGCAGGAAATGCTGCTTCTTGGTCTGGGTGTAAGTTAAGAGTCCGTTGGTCAAACTTCATTGATCTGTATATGTATGATTAGCATACTTTTCTGTAGGCAGGTTAGGCTACAATAAAAAAATTGAAATGTGCTGCTATTTTTAGAACAAATATCAACCATTTAAAAAAAATATCAAAGAAAGCCATTTTCATGAATTTACTTATGACAGAAAATAATCCTACCTAATAATAGACAGATATGCAAATTGACCATACCTCCAACACGCCCACAAGCCACACCCACCATCCAATCAGAGCGAGTATGCAAATTAACCCAACCAAGATGGCTACAGCCACAGAGAGCAAGGTTTCCTAGGTAACAGAGGAAGCCAAGCTTTCCACCTGCCCTTGCCAGGCCTAAGCCTCCACTCAAGCTACAAAGTTTCAATTATAGAAGGTAAACAAATTCAAACAGAAATGGCGGCAGAACAGAGCTTGAGAGAGCAGGCCAGGGTTGCCAGCGGCAACAGGGGAAGCAAAGCTTTCCACACACCCTGGCCGGGCCCACCCACTTAAACTACAAAGTTTCAATTATAACCCCAACAGAAATGGCTACCAGCCACGGAGGGAGCCCCAGGCTTGGCTCCGCTCTGGGCTACAAAATTTCAATTGTAGAAGGAAAATAAATTCCAGATACCAGGGCCTCTGCTTGGGTTGCCAGGGGGCGTGGCTGGCCTGCAAACCACCACAGGCCCCTCGCTCAGACCGCCCCACGCCCCAAGGGAACCCCACCCTGATCAGGGACACCCTTCAGGGCAAACCAGCTGGGCCCCACCCCTGTACCAGGCCTCTATCCTATCTAATAAAAGAGTAATATACAGATTGATCATCACTGCAACACACAATATAGCTGCCCCCATGTGGTCAAAGATCCTGCCCCCATGCGGACACAAGATGGCCACCACAAGATGGCCAGCAGGAGAGGGCAGTTGGGAGGCACCCAGCCTGCAAGGGAGGGCAGTTGGAGGTGATCAACCCTGCAGGAGAGGGCAGTTAGGGGTGACCAGGCCAGCAGAGGAGGGAAGTTGGGAGCAAACAGGCTGGCAGCAGAGTGGTTAGGGGGTGATCAGACTGGCAGGCAGAAGTGGTTAGGGGCAATCAGGAAGGCAGGCAGGCAAGCAGTTGGGAGCCAGCAGTCCTGCATTGTGAGAGGGATGTCCCAGATTGGAGAGGGTACAGGCTGGGCTGAGGGACAACCCCCCTCCGTGCACGAATTTCGTGCACCGGGCCTCTAGTAGTTATGATAATTATGTGATTGCATTCATTTTTCATCTACTTTTGAAATTTGAGAGCTATCAGTTGATTTTCTTTCCTGCAAGTCTCCCTGACTGAGGACAGACCACAGAGCCTTGTAGGCGAGACCCTGGGAGTGAGCAGTCCTGGTGCTAGTGGAGAAATGCATCCACACGCTGCCAAGATCTGTCCCCCAAATGTGCAAATGCCAATGCTTCTGTTCTCTTTGTGTCTCTAATCTGTATTACTGTTGCCTGCATTCTCTCTTTTTCAGGGACACCCAGACAACTCAAAAAGCATGCAGCTATGTCCAACTCTACAGATGGGATAATACTATTATTGCAAAGAGCTGAGATAAGGTAAGAAATGAAAACCCCTAGACATCTTTATGAACCCATCATTTTTATCATTTAATATATTTTAAATATTTATTCCTATTGAAGGATTACTTTAATAAATAAATATAATATATAGTCAATGATTTGATGGTTGATGTGGATTAAATTTCCCTTACTGGCACAAATTGTCTTAAATTAAAATGAATTGAAGGTTTATCATTTTCATCAACTCCCAAACCCCCAAAATAGAAAATCAGCCTGAATTTCAAATGACTTTGATCTTTGTGTTTGTTTTATAAACTATTACCTGGTCCCCATTAATGCCTCTATGGAGGAAAAATAAATTACAGGGTCTCAAACACTGTACTTAAGTAATTTTAAAAGAAAACTTTTCAAAATGCCATTGATCCATTGTAGAAACTAATACTCTCTTCTCATGCATAAAACTTTAAAATTCCCCACTAGTTCCCATCTAATAAAAGAAAAATGGAAACCATTACCACATAGGCTCATCATTTAAAATACAGAAAAGACAAAAATAACTGAAAATCCAATTTCACATCAAATGTGCACTACTTACCAGGCGCTGTGCTATGGACTGCCTGGATAAATGGAAACCAGATCTTGGTGCCTGGAAAGTGGGGTGATGCCCTAACAAAATCCTAGAACATGTGCCAGTTTTCAGGGTCAAGTGGCTGGTAGGAGTCCTGAGGGCCTTCAGAAGACTGTTAGGATGCCGATGATGGCCCCAAAAGAAGTTGAAGAAAATGCCATGGGAAGCTAGAGAACAGGGGATTCCTGAGACAAAGCAGAAGATTTAGTAACACTGTTGCTGTGGGAACATGGAGAAAGAAGATGCACTTCTGAAATGAAAAGCCTAGCCAAAGCGACGTCCAAACTGTGCACGCAGAGTGCTGCCTGCCTCTATTTGTTGCTTATGTGTGAGTAGAGAACTAAAGAAAACTAAAGAAGTGCTAAATAGAAGGGAACCAGGACTTACTAGGTTCACAAATGAAACCTTTTCTCATTCCCAGCCTTTGCAGATAGAAAACAATGTTAACATTAGGAAACACCACCTGGACAAAAGGCTTGATCAGGGAAACTTGTCTAAAGACCAAACCAAGAGTGTGACGGTAAAACCTTCTGTTAAGATCTCAGAAGGCAGCACCCTTTCCAAATAGGAAAGAGTCTCTCTATGGATCTTAAAGTTACTGTCCTGCCGCTGCTTTACAGGGAACCTAAGCTGCAGAAGGGTTTATTCAAGAGATTTCAGGTGCAGGGGTGGGGAACCATTTTTCCTGCCAAGGGCCATTTGGTTATTTATATCATTTGTGGGCCATTCAAAATTACCAACTTAAAAATTAGCCTGCTATATTTGGTCAAACTTAATTAACTCACCCCTACTGCCTGATTTCAGGGGCCACAGGCCCGGGGGCTGGATGTTCCCACCCCTGGTATCATAAATGACTGGATTACAAAATAATGCACAATAAAACCTATGAACTTTTAAAAGAATTATATTAGTTTGAATTGAGAAGGATAGACAGTACAAAATGAAACAGTACCTTTGAATGCCATAATTTCTATGGTTAGAAAGTAGACTGAGAAATTACTCAGCTTCGAACAAGAGCCACATTTTATACAGAAGGAAGTCTATTTCAGAAGATGGAGCCAAGAGCCATGGTGACTCATTCCCAGGCATCAGTCCTGAGCCCTAATCATGGACCAGGCAACACATGCCCATGGATTTCAGAATTGTTACGAACCATACGTGCTGTGTGCCTTCATCTTCTTTGAACAAGAATGTCTATAATGGTTATCCCATGCCTATAATGGTTACCCATCATCGTATGTTGGGTAAGTGGGGTCCAAATAACTTATCACTTAGTTCACAGGTCTTTCAGTCTAAAGGACCAGTTTTCAAGGAGTTGTTTCAGAAAAATAATGTTCAAAAAGCCTCATGCTCACCTTGACCCTTCAGTAAAGTTACGTGCTGTGCAAGGAAACAAAGGAAATCAGCAGACATGGATGTGGAGCCTGCCCATCTTCACTTCTCCACAGACACCTAGGGAGGGAGCCGTATTTGTGAAGGAATTGTATCCAGCAGGGAAATGAGTAGCTGCCCACAGCAAAGCTGAGAGCAGAGATGAAGAGGACCAGCGGCCAAGAAACGGGTCAGGACGAGCACCAATTAAAGCCTTCTCTTTCACTGTATACCAAGAATATGGCCCTTCAAGACAGGAAAGCTTATGTTGCCTATAAAATGGAATCATGGGGACTTTAGACATCATCCAATCAAACAGTTTCTAAAAAAAAAAATTTTAAAGAAATTTTATAATTGTTGAAACTGGGTGATCAGTAATAGGGACTCATTATGTTATTCTTTCCAGTTGTCTGTATGTTTGAAATTTTTCACAATAAATATTTTAAAATGACTATTGCATTGAAATTTAATATGTGACACAGATTAAATGCATGCAGTTTAAATACTGCCAAAGTATTCTTTCAATATTCTGCATATTTGCTAAGAATCCTTCCCAAGGAATTCTTGGGAAGGATTCTGCCATTGCTTAAAAACTTATAATGACAAGGAAGTACTAATTTTGAGGCAGTCAGAGTTGGATGGCTCCTCTAGGGAGAAAATAATGTCGATATTCATCCAAAATATGACCCCTTCTAACTTCAAGGGGGAATCAGACAATTCCTCCACCAAGAAAGTATATTTGTCCTTTTTATTTTCCTCAGTGCATTTTCCCAAATAACTGGCAAAGTTTGGTGTTTTGTATCACAACTAATATATGCTATAAAATCTGCTAGAAAGATGCTAAGGGCTATGTTTCCATCCTCTGAGTTAAAAAGATGTGAACAAAATATTTAAGTTAAATTAAGACACCTACAGGCAAAAGTGTTACACATTGTGCTACATAACAGATTGAGATTTTTTTTAATATCATGGTACTCTCCATTTTCACCTACCTGTCAGCTCCACATCATTTGTCATTAATTTACCACCAGAGAGCCTGGAAAGAGCTGCAAGCTAGTGAGAGCTCACAAATCAGGAGAAAAGACAGCCAAACCTCCTTGGAGATTCTTGTTCACAAACTAAGGGGATTTGCAAAAATGTCCCTCAATTTGGAGGATGCTTAATATAAAAATAAAATAAAGTATGGAATGCAAGTTTCAGGTGCCTAATTTAAATGCAGAAATCAAGATTAAGATGTGGGCAGCCAGGTCACCTGTGGAATTCCAAGCAACTCCTTCCTTAATTACGTGGAACCATTGCCAACATGAGCTGATGCTAAGATGGGGACATCTGAGTGCACCTCAGCGGAGTGTGTGCAGGGAAAGTGTTTCGTTTGCAGACTAAATTTTGCAGTACTGCTCCCTCACTGGTGATCACGTTTGGCTTTACACTGAAGAATTATATGAAACATACTTGTCCCATATTAGCCAAAATCCAGTCCCAAGTGAGTGGTTTTTATCTCAATACATGTCCAGATGCCACCCTACTCTCAAAAATGTTTTAAAGCAAAATGACACTTTAATGTCAGCTACATGAAAAAGACTGTCCTCTACTACACTTCTTATTCAGATTCCACTTACTGAGGTAGGAACTCACATATATTCTTATCTGTTGAAAACCAATGATAAAATCTAAAGTTTGGCACAGACCACAATATAAAAGCAACCGACTAAATGCTCACCAAACTTGTTTCTACCTCTTCTGTTATCGATCAGGATTCTTGCAGAAAATAGAATCCAACTCTGATGACTCAAGAAACTTTAATGAAAGGACTTTTTCCAGAGTCATGGAAAGGATTAAGAAAATTAATAAGAGATGCTGAGGCACCCAGGGACTAGCAAGAAGAGAAAGTCATTACCACCCCTAGGTTTTCAACTATTCTCAGATAACATTGCCCGTTTAGGTCATCCCAAGCATGCGAGGTGGACTCTTCTCAATTAATAGGTTGGATGTATTGGCTGATGACATATCTTCATGCATCAAGAGGGCTTAAAAGAAAGTTTATTACTTACACCCAAGGGAGCAAGGCTGTATGGAATAGCAGGGCAAAGAGCAGAGAGTGTGTTTGGCCTTCATCATGCCAGGGGGGTCAGACTGGAGAAGGGTTCCCATGCCCGGGCTAGGACTGAGAGGTTCAAACCTCCTGTTGGTGTCAAGAACTCAGAAGTGTAAGGGGTTTCCTTATGTAAAGTAGCATAAGTGATGCAGTAGAAAAAGGGGTGTTGGAAGCCTAAATATTATCAACTATCTAACATCAAAAAGAGAGTCCGACTCTTACACAGTGAAATGCAGGAAGGTAGGGGAATAAAACCCCCAAACTCTAGTTCTCCAATCTCCTGCCTATGCTTCCCACGCTGAACCTATCCAGAAGTAAGAGATCCTGGGTGATGTCATCCATAGAGTAATGTCAGTCTTCTAGAGCAAGGTCAAAGAGAGCGGAGAATTAAACTTGGGGACAAAGGCAGAATAACCAGCAGATAGACAGATTCCGTGACTCAGCCTCCGTTCATTCAGGTGTGGCTTCAAGGGTGAGTTCTAGCCACTGGTACGGGACAGAAGTGAGGTCCAACATTTTCAGACCAGTCTATAGCGCGTGGCATGACCCTCAATGCTCTTCCTCTTCCTTCATCTGCAGTTCAGATTTAAGGGGTCCAGAGGAGGACTTTGAGGCCTTACAGGATGATGGAGCCGCTAAGTTGTGGCCTGGGCTTCTAAATGACTGTGTCTACCAGAGACCCACATTGACCAGTGACATGAATGAGAAATCAATGATTATATTCTAAACTTCCAAGGTTGTAGAATTACTTGTTATATAAACAACTGTAACGAATATACACATGAATATTGTTGGGAAAGGACAAGTCTAAACTGAGCTGAAGTTAGCAAAAGATTCTAAGAATAATTTTTTAAAGCTAATAAAAACAACTTATTAGCAGAGAAGGAGCAAAGTTACCAGAACTTTGTTTCACAGGTTTCCCCCTGTGTTCTCTGGCTGTATTATGGAAGGTGTTCCCTGTGGCATGGAAGAAAGGGGATGAAATAGCTTTGGGGTGAGAATTCGGCAGTGTCTGTGATAGATGGGGACAGGTGCAGCCCTTCAACACCAGCGTGTGGATTGTTAGTCCTTGTGTGTGTGTATAGTTTGGACCTTTGAAGAGCCTGTCCTCTTTCTTCAATGCTATTCTCCCTCCTTAAGATTTCACTCCTATAATTATTATCCACTTAATCTTCACTCACTCATTCTAGAAATATTTATTGAAGGGCTGTTTTGTGCCAGTCACCTGTCAAGTGACTTTCAGTCTACTGGGAAGAGTCCCAAATGTGAAGAAACAAGTACTTTGTTCAAAGTATATATGGGTTCAGTGGGACCCAAAAGGGAGGGTGGCCATCTCTCCTGGATTGAGGGTAGGGGTAGAAATGGATTAGGAAGTCTTCAGAGAGAAAGTGATCCCGAGCAGGGTCTGAAAGGAAGTGGCTACAAGAGCACATGTCCTGCTCACAGCCTGTACTCCTCTCGAACAGAAAGAATTGACCTGTCCTGAGGGATGGTTCTGTAAGTGAGTGCTGGCTGCAAGTCAACCTTTCACTTTAAGGACATGCTTCACCTTTGGGCGAGGTTGAGAAGATAGTCTGCTGCTAAAAATCCTGTGATTGACAGCCATCACCGCCCCCAGGGCTGCGTTAAAAGCTGTGCCAACAGCTCTTCCTAACACATCCTCAGCTCAGCAGCAACCTTGGGCCAGCACTGCTCCTCCACAGTGCAGCACTGTCCCAGGTGGCTCTCAGGCCAAGCTCTCCTCAAGCTCTGGTGAACTGGTGCCCTGTGAAGAGCCAGAGCTTCCACCTGAGCTGCCCCCGAGTCTGAGAGTTATGAGGCGGCAGAGAACAGGTCAGCCAGGGGCACGTCTCCAAACCTGGGGGAAAGCGGATCAGTTCATTCTTCCAAGGTACTTGGCTTTCTGAAATGCTCTGGAAAGTCATGTTCTTGCCCTTCTTTGAGCCCCAGTTTCCTCATCTCTAAAGTGGGAAGAATAATAGCATTTGCTTCAAAGGCTGCAAGGATCCATGAGTTAATACCAGTAAGGAGCTTAGGACAGAGTCTGGCACACAGCAATGATCCATAAATGTCTGACAGTCCAGTGATGAAGATGAGGATGAAGATGAGGATGAGGATGAGGATGGTGATGAGATGATAAATAGCCGCCTCCTGAGCCTGAAGAACTTGGTTCAGGAGATCAATGAGTGAGTGGTCGGGGGACTGGCGAAAGGAACTGGTTTTTCTTTTAGTAAACTGGTTGCCAACCCTGAGTCATTTTCATTTGCACTGGCCTCCCCACCCCTGCTTTGGGGGTTTTAATATTTACTTAAAGGCAAATTACAATATCCTCACACTTTGCATGTTAGTTTTTTTGCACTGGCCTAGCTTTCAACCTCATTCTATATCTTTGCATGTTCATTTATTTATTCAGTGAATAAATTATTCAGTGCCCCCTCTCTTCTGACCCTCCCTCATGCCAGATCTATGTCCTCAGCAAGCCTGCCAGTGGGCGGTAGAGAGGCAAGAAGACAGTTTGAATAGAGTGGGGTACGTCTTGTGCAGGCAGCATTATCATGGCTGCCAAGAGAGCTCGGAGTCTCAGGCCTAAGAGAGGATGGGTAGGTGGGTGGAGACATTCCTGTGAAGAGAACCACAAATGCAAAGGGCTGAAGGCAAGAGAGCACATGGGGCTTTCAGCAGTTTGAGGAGACAGGCAGGAGTGGAGCACAGAACACCAGGCAAGAGGTGTCAAAGGTGAGTCTGAAGAAGTCAGCAGAGGTCAGATTATAAAGGACCTTAGTTGCCGGGCTAAGGAGTCTGGACTGAATTCTAAGTTCTATGAGAAACTATGAGTATGTTTTCAGCAGGGGTGTGACAAGATAACTTGGCAGTTTAGAGAGCTCTTTAGAGCTGCAGGATGGAGAACAGATGGGAGGAGGTAAAATGGGTATCTGGATTCTAGCCAGAAGACCAGACCACTAAAGAATTTCAGATGGTCGCCCTAGCATTGGCCTGTGGACTGAAGGGTCTCAGGTTCGATTCTGGTCAAGGGCACATGCCTGGGTTGTGGGCTCGATCCCCAGTAGGGGACATGCAGGAGGCAGCCTATCAATGATTCTCTCTCATCGTTGATGTTTCCATCTCTCTCTCCCTCTCCCTTCGTCTCTGAAATCAATAAAAATATATATTTTTTAAAAGAATTTCAGATGGTCTATGATGGTGTTTGTGCTCAGGCATGAGCAATGAGGATAAAGGGCAGATTTCGAGGAGTAGACAGTCTGAGCCCAAATACAAATCCAGTGTAAAGACTTTCAGCCGGTCTTCCCACGGGGCTTGAATCAACTCTCTGTTGCCTGCATATGGGATGTGAAAGAGGGAAGAGTCCCGGAGGGCACCTGGACTTGTGACTGGGGCTAGTGTTTGAATGTGATTCACTGAGATGGGGAGGAGGAGAGAAAGGACAGATCTGGGGAAAAGGCATAAGAGAAAATAGAGTTCAGCTCAGACATGCTGAGTTTGAGGTGTCTGAGGGACTTTGGAGTAAAGACCTTTTGAAGCAGGTTACAGGCCCTTCTGATCCAGAATCTGCTTACCTGTCCAGCCTCTCACCTTTTCACCCTGAGCAGATCCCACAAGGAATCATACTCTCCTCACCTCATAGCCTTTGCACGTGCAATTCTCACAACTCGGACACCTCCCACCCCCTCTAACACCACTCCATTTTACCTCACACCTAACCAACTCCTTTTCAGCCTTCAAATCTCAGCCTGGACACCATGACCTCATAGTAACCGTCCCTGACCTCCCTAGTTCCAGATTAAGTGCCCCTCTGTGCATTCTTACCTTTCTCTCTATTTCCTGCTCATTGCCTATCACACAATTCTACTTGTCTGTTTTTAAGTCTCTTCCCTCAAGACACTGTAAACTGGATGGGAGTGTTGCTCATCAATGTGTTCAGCTCAGTGCCTGGCACGCGGTGATGGCTTGATGCACACCATAAATGCAGGACACATGTAGATGTGAGGAGTGCCTGTGACATAGAAAAAAAAGTGCACGTAGCACCTACATCACCTTATTTACTGCACAGTTGATGTCGCTTAAACATGTTCTGAAAGAGAAAGTTAAGCTCTCCTAAAATTGAAAATTTTCAAATAGGCCCCGCTAAGAGCAATCTGATACAGTAACAGTTCCTGGCATGTGTAGCTCATTTTAGCAGATGCCCACATGACATACAGAAAGCTGTCAGGCCTGCCGCAAAGAGGAAAGTCAGTCAGTGCCTGTTCCATTTGCCAAATTAATTTAATCTGACATTTAATTTGTATCCTACAGTACTGTGGTTTTCAACTTGACTATGATAACAGCAGATTAGTGTTCTGTTTGATAAAATCAAATCATCAAGTTATTTTTATTATAAGTAAGGCTGTCTTGTTAAGACGCTCAGTGGTTGAACATCGACCTATGATCAAAGGAGGTCATGGTTTGATTTCGGGTCAGGGCACATGTCTGGGTTGTGGGCTTGATCCCCAGTGTGGAACATGCAGGAGGCAGCCGATCAATGATTCTCTCTCATCATTGGTGTTTCTATCTCTCTCTCTCCCTCTCTCTTCCTCTCTGAAATCAATAAAAATATATTTCTTTAAATTACATTTATTGATTATTTTGATTAAAATACCTTTCCCCTCTTTCTTATGCCTACTATAGAGTGAAGAAGAACATGCATCCACTCAGCATGACAGCAGACAAAGGAGACAGTACGAAGTTAGAAGTGTGTGGGCTTGAGAACCAGAAAGCTGAGTTGAAATCTCAGATCCGCCATCTATAAAAGGGGGTCTCAACCCCAGCTGCACATTAGAATCACCTGGGAATTTTTTAAAATACCAATGCCTGGTCCCACCCCAGACAAAATAAATCAGAATATCCAGGAGTATTGCATGACATCTGCATTTTTAAAACTCACAGGTGATTCATGCATATATCTATTAGCTTTGTGAATTTGGGCAAGTAATTTAATATCCCTGATACACAAAATGAAGTATGGTACATAGCTGCCACTGTCATGGCTGACCAGCAACCTTGCAATTGCTTGATTGCAACCTCACAATTGTCCTTATAACTCTTTAAATGTATAAGTTCCACTTTACCCCTCTCTTTCTTTTTTCTTTGCAATTTATTTATTGAAATAGATTATTTGTCCTATGGAGTTTTCTGTGGTCTAGAATTTGTTGATTGGTTCTTCATGGTGTCACTTAACATGTTCCTGGTTCTCACTTGTATGTGTTGTAAATTGGTTCTTAGATCAAAAGGCTTGATCAGATTCAGGTTCAATGGCAAGATTTATTCAACCAGTCTCCTCAGCGGTGGTGATGTGTACCTCTTTCAGAAGCACATTATGTATATTGGTCTCTACTTTTGTGATGTGAACAATCCTATCTAATAAAATAGTAATATGCAAATTGACCAAACCTCCACTACACCCACAAGCCATGCCCACCAGCAAATCAGGAGCTAGTATGCAAATTAACCCAACCAAAATGGCTGCGGCCACGGAGAGAGCAGGAGGCTTGGGTTTCCCCGGCAATGGAGGAAGCCAAGCTTTCCTCACACCCTGGCCAGCCCAGGCCTCTGCTTAAGGCTACAAAGTTTCAATTATAGAAGACAAATCCGAACACAAATGGCGGCAGTCACGGAGCTGGAGAGAGCAGGAGGCTTGAGTTGCCCCCGGCGATGGAGGAAGCCAAGTTTCCGCAGCCCTGGCCTGCCTTGGCCTCCACTTAAGGCTACAAAGTTTCAATTATAGAAGATAAATAAATCCCAACAAAAATGGCTGCGGCCACAGAGCAAGAAGGAGGCTTGGCTCCGCTCAAGGCTGCAAAGTTTCAATTATAGAAGATAAATAAATCCTAAAGATAAATAAATCTTAAAGGGTTCTCCCAACCCACACCTTCCATTGCTTTTTTAACCTAAAGAATTTTTATAGCATTTCTTGCTTGTCTGTTCTTCCAAATGAACCTCTTATTGTCTCCAGTCTCCATACACACACACACACACACACACACACACACACACACGTGACTTTTTATTAAAATTTGCTAATTTATAAATTAATTTAGAGAGGATTGACAGCAATATGGCATGCTCAAATATACTTTGCAGCCTTTTGTTTTTTATATATTTATTCATGTAACTAACACCTCTTATTATATTTACATCTGGTTTTTTAAATATTTAATATAAATGGGGTCTTCTCTAATTATAACTTCTAACTTTATTTTTTAATGTTAATATTATAATCTGATGCTTTGATAAATTCTCTTATTGTTTTTAGTTTTTCCATTAATTCTTTTGAATTTTCAAGATATGAAGTCATATTATCTACAAACAGAGATAACTGATCTCTCATTTCCATTTGCATGCCTCTAATTACTTTCTCTCATCTAAGTGTGTTGGCTAAAACCTTTGAACACAATGTTACAAAGTAGGGGAGATGGTGAGCATTCTTACCTTATCCCTCACTTTAACAGGAAAGCCTCTAATGTTTTCTCATTAAATAAAAAATAAACCACTACCTTTCAGACTTTGGAATTTACATACATATATTTATATTGCTATTTTATTGAGTGTTCTATACTAGTATGTGAATGAGTATTAAGTAATGTCAAATGACTTTTCTGAGCCTGTGGATATGATTATAGAATTTATTCTCCTTAGCTGTATTAATATGATGGATTTTATAACAGATTTCTGAATGTTGAACCACCCTAGCATTATTAAAATAAATTAACTTACTCATTACCTATTATTTTTAATGTGCTATTAGGGTCTATCCTATCTAATAAAAGAGAAACATGCAAATTGACAGTACCTCTGCTATGCCATCAAGCCATGCCCACCAGCCAATCAGGAGCTAGTATGCAAATTAACCCAACAAATATGGCAGCGGCCACAGAGCTGGAGCAGCAGGAGGCTTGGGTTGCCCTCAGCAATGAAGGAAGCCAAGCTTCCCACCCACCCTGGCCTGCCCTGGCCTCCGCTCAAGGCTAAAAGGTTTCAATTATAGAAGATAAATAAATCCCAGATACCTGCTTCCAGCAGGCCCTGGACTATCCTTGGGTCACCGGGGGGTGTGGCCAGCCTGCAAACCACCACAGGCCCCTCGCCCAGGCCACCCCATGCCCCAAGGGAACCCCCACCCTGATCCGGGACACACTTCAGGGAAAACCAGCTGGCCTCCATCCCCATCTGTGCACCAGGCCTCTATCCTATCTAATAAAAGAGTAATATGCAAATTGACCATCACTCCAACACACAAGATGGCTGCCCCCATGTGGTCAAAGATGGCTGCCCCCATGTGGACACAAGATGGCCAGTAGGGGAGGGCAATTGGGGGGAACCCAGGCCTGCAGGAGAGGGCAGTTGGGGGCAATCAGGCTGGCAGGGGAGTGGTTAGGGGGTGATCAGGCTGGCAGGCAGAAGCGGTTAGGGGGCAATCAGGAAGGCAGGCAGGTGAGCAGTTGGGAGCCAGCAGTCCTGGATTGGAAAGGGTGCAGGCTGGGCTGAGGGACACACACCCCGTGCACGAATTTAGTGCACTGGGCCTCTAGTTTACTAATATTTTATTTATGATTTTTACATTTATATTTAGAATTGAGATTGTTCTGTAGTTTCCTTATTTGGAGAAATTGTTGACAGGGTTAGGGATCAATGTTTTACTCTCTGTAAAACAAATTTCCAAGTTTTAAACCTCACTCTTCCTGCTGGGATAGTAAAGCAAGCTTCTTCCTGTTGAGGTCTGTGAACTAGGAGGAGGAGGAGGAGTGCATGAGAGCTCCCTTCAGGTCTTCCCAACTCCATTTTTTTCGCATTAAGTTGCATTTTTAAAAAATGTATCATTATTGTTGAAAGTATTACATGTGTCCCGTTTTTTTCCTCTTTGACCCCCCTCTACCCAGCATCTGAGCCCCCCATTCCCCCCTCTAGGCCTACCGCACTATTGTCTGTGTCCATGGGTTACACACATCTATATATATAAAAGGCTAAGTGACCAACCGACCGGCCAACCAGCTGACCAGCCAGTATGACGCACACTGACCACCAGGGAGCAGACACTCAACACAGGAGCTGCTGGGCAACAGCAACTTTGCAGAGTGCCCTCTCGCACTCCAGGACCCCTCAGGGGATATCAGACTGCCGGTTTCAGCCGATCCCCGCAGGCCAGGCCGAGGGACCCCACCTACCAGAGGGACCCTGCTACTCTGCAGACACCCACCCTTCAAGCCTCAGGTGTGGCCAGCTGGGGAGGGACCACAGGAGGTTGGCTCCAGGGTGTGTCTGGCCCATCTCGCCCAGTCCTGCCCCGCCAGCCACCTTCTAATTAATTTCCTTTCAATGTGCATGAATCCCTGCACGGGGCCTCTAGTATGCATAAAATTCTTTGGTTAATCTCTTTCGCTCCTCCTTCCCCCCTTCCCTCTGAGATTGTTTCATGCTTCCATGTCTCTGGATCTATTTTGTTTATCAGTTTATTTTGTTCATTATATTCCACAAATAAGTGAAGTCATGTGATACTTGTCTTGCTCGGACTAGCTTATTTCACTTAAGAAAAAAAAATCAGAAAATTTTTTCTGGAAAACTTCACTTAAGTTTACACATTCACAGAATCTTGTACAAAATAAAATTCTCTTCACTATGGTAGATTTTTCCCTCTTGCCACTTTCAATTTTTGTGTTTATGTTTTCTCACTACATATAGTAGTTTGTGGTTTATTTAGCTAATTTTTCAATTTTTGTAATTTGAATGTAAATATAGTTCTATTCTTTTGTTGTTGTTGTTTTCTTACACATTGCTTTTATCCTTATTACTTCTTTCCTTCTGCTTTCTTTTACTTATTTTTAACTTCTTTATGTAGATTATAGTTTTATTTTAAGTTATTTTTCATTTTTGTTAATACTATAAGAATATCACAGTATGAATCGTCCTCTGATAACTGTCTCTCAGATTTAAGTTATTCTGCAGTTTCAGCCTGTGTTTCCTCTTTGATCCAAGAGTTGTTTATGAGACTATTGTTACATTTCTAAAAAAACCTTTTCAAATTTTTACTTTATTATTAGTTACTGATTTTATTTCATTGTGATCAAAGAGTCATGTTTTAGTTCTTTTTATTCTTTAGAATTTATTTACTTTTAAAATGTTTGGGGGAGTTTTTTTGTTGTTTTGTTTTTTTTTGTTTTTTGTTTTTTGTAACCTAAGCTACAATTTTCATGAAATCATGTGCACTCAAAATGAAGGTATGGTAGGCTGACAATGGTCCCAAATGCATCAGGTGCTAATCCCTAGAATCTGGAAATATCACTTCATAAGGAAAAAGGGTCTTCTCAGATATGATTAAGTTAAGAATTTGTAGATGGGACATTACTCAGTTGGGCCCTAAATGCAATCACAGTGTCTTTCTAAGAGAGAGCTGAGGGAGCTTTGGCACACAAAGGAGAAGGCTGTGCAAAGACAGAACAGAGATTTGAAGGTGCTGCCCTTGAGCACTGGAAAGATGCAGCTCTGCTGTTCTTTGCTTTTGGTCCAATGAAACTGATTTGGGACTTCTAGCCTCCGGGACATGAAAGAATAAATTTCTGTTGTTTTAAGCCACCAAGATTGTGGGAAGTTGTCACAACAACCTTAGGAAAGTAATACAGAAGGTAGAGAAATCTATTTATTAAGTTTCAGACATCCGTATGTAAGAACATGTTCTATACTATTGATTATCCTGTCTAGATTTTCTATATTCTTCCTATTTGTTTGTTATTTGTTCATTGGCTTTAAGATTGAGAGAGATATATGAAAGGCTCCTATTATTACTGGGTTTCTATTTCTCCTAGCATCTCCCTGTTGTATCTGCTTTAGTGAAAATTTTGTAATGTTATTGACAAATATTAATCACTATTTTATCTTCACCCCATATTGTAGCCTTTAGCATTATAAAAGGCCCTTTGTATTGTTTTGGGTGTGCTCCTCTAAACAACATAATATGAATTTTGCTTTGTTAGCTAATTCAAAATTATTTTATTTTTATAAGTCATTTAAACCTATATATATTTATTCATATAATCTGTAAAGTGTACTTCAATTCTTTCATATTGATTCATGCAATATAAATTATATATACTCATACAGACAAACATATAGTCATCCACTTATGTGGTCTGTTTTGTTTGCAATCTCTCTTTTGATGTTTAGGAAAGTTCATATTTTTATTCTAAGGTTACCTTTAGAATAATGTTTTATGTAATAACCTTAATCCCCTCTTCTTTTGGTTACTGCCTACCAGTTACCTATTATAAACAATATTGGAATTAGCTAGAATTCTTTTTTAATCCTTCCCTCCTGCTCCTTCAGCATCTAATTTGAAATAATAGCTTTTTTCCTAATTAAAACCATCAGCAAGCTGTTTTCATTTCCATATGCTCACCCTGATATTTGATAGTTATACAAATAATGATAGTTTTTGATAGTTATACATTTTTGTTATTGTTTCTACAATGCAGCGCAGACAAGCACTGCATAATGTGCAGCTCCTTTATTGCAATCATTAGTCCTGGTACTAGAGGTAAATACATAAACAAGGTCCTGCAAATATAGAAGTCAAAACTCAATTTCCCAGGTTACCTTACAAGCGACTAAAAGTTTGCCCAGTCACACATTTTGATTCAGAGTTGAGCAATGTTGAGAAGCACACTGCATGGAGCTGCCATGTGTACTGGAATAGCTAGTACTCCAGGGCATCCAGCTTCCAAAGGCAACAGTGGGAGAGGAGCAGTTTCCCAATGAGTTAAAGGTCAAGTTCCTGCCCTGGCCGGTGGCTTGGTTTGTTGGAACCTAATCCTGCGCACCAAAAGGTTGTGGGTTCGATTTCAGGTCAGGGAACATACCTAGATAGTGGGTTCTAGCTCTGGTCAGGGATCATGCGGGAAGCAGCCAATCAACGTTTCTCTCTCATATCGATGTTTCTCTCTTTTTCTCTCTCTCTCTTCCTCCCTCCCTGTCTCTATCTGTTTCTCTCCCTTCCTCTCTCTCTCTAAAAACCAATAAAAACATATCCTCAAATGGGGATTAAAAACATAATAATAAAGATCATGTTTCTGATGCCGAAATGGTATTCGTCATAGTAAAATGGTATTCGTCGGAGTGGCAGTAAAATCTAATTTCTAATGTTTGTACTTTGTAGCCATGACATCAGTGGTAGCAGTTTCCTAAGTAAATCAATTCTCCAGCTTGGTTTGGGAACCCTAGCATTGAGATTGTTTCGCCAGTCTTCCTAACATTATTGTGAACTTACTAAAATTCTTTAATACTGAATATTCCTAATCTACTTAAATTAATCAAAGTAGATATTGTTGTTTGCATCCAAAGCCCTGAATGATACCTGGAGGCCATGCATCTCCCATTACTGCTATGAAGACAGAATGATACAACTTATGCTAAAAAAATTTTTTTTAAATTGAATTTCTTAGGGTGGCATTGCTTAATAAAAGTATATGTTTCAGGTGTACAAATCTGTAATACATCATCTATATACTGTATTCTGTGTCCATCACCCAAAGTCAAGTCTCCTTCTGTCACCAATTACCCTCTTCGAACACACCCTACCCTCCTCTACCTCTTGAATTCACCATACTGTTATCTGTATTTATGAGGGTTTTGGGTTTTAGGATGTGTGTTTTTTCTTTATCCCTTCACTTTTTTCATTTGTCCCCCCCCCAACCCCTCCCCTCTGACAGCTATCAGTTTGTTCTCTGTATCTATGAGAATATGTTTCTATTTTATTTATTTTGTTCATTAGATTCCACATGTAAGTGAAATCATATAGTATTTGTCTTTTGCTGACTGGCTTATTTCACTTAGCATAATGCTCTCCAGGTCCATCCATGCTGTCACAAAAGGTAAGATTTCCTTCTTCTTACGGCTTAGTAGTATTGCATTGGGTAAATGCACCATGGCTTTTTGATCCACTCATCTACTGATGGGCACTTAGGCTGTTTCCAGGTTTTGGCTATTGTAAATAACGCAGCAATGAACATAGGGGTAAATATATTCTTTCAAATTGGGGTTTTGAGTTTCTTCAGATATATTCCCAGAAGTGGAATCACTGGATCTTGAGGCAATTCCATTTTTAATTTTTTTAAGAATCTCTATACTGCTTTCCATAGTGGCTGCACCAGTCTGTATTTCCACCAACAGTGCATGAGGGCTCCCTTTTCTCCACATCCTCACCACCACTTGTTCATTGATTTATTGATGATACCCATTCTGACAGGTGTGAGATGATATATTATTGTGATTTTAATCTGCATTTCTCTGATAATTAGTGATGTTGAGCATCTTTTCATATCTATTGGTCATCTGTATATACACCATGGAGAAGTGTCTATCCAGGTCTTTTGCCCATTTTTAAATTGGATTGCTTGTTTTTTTTAGTGTTGAGGTTGTATAAGTTCTTTATAAATTTTAGATATTAACCCCTCATCAGATATATCATTGGTGAACATGTTCTCCCATTCAGTGAATTGTCTTTTCATTTTGTTGATCATTTCCTTTGCCATGCAAAACCTTTTTATTTTGATGTAGTCCCATTTGTTTGTTTTTTCTTTTGTTTCCTTTGCCTGAGATGATTTTATATATATATATATATATATATATATATATATATATATATATATATATTGCAACAAGAAATGTCTGAGATTTTACTGACTATGTTTTCTTCTAGGATTTTTGTGGTTTCAAGTCTAACATTTAAGTCTTTGATCCATTTTGCGTTTATTCTTGTGTATGCTGTAAGAAGGTGGTCTATATTTTTGCAGATATCTGTCCAATTTTCTCAACACCATTTATTGAATAGACTATGTTTACCACATTGTATGCTCTTGCCTATTTTGTCAAATATTAGCTGACCATGAAGGAGTCGGTTTATTTCTGGGCTTGCTATTCTGTTCCATTGATCTATATGTCTGTTTTTATGCCAATGCCATGTTGTTTTATTACTGTGACCTTTTATTATAATTTGATAACAGGTAACATGATTCCTTGAATATTGTTCTTCTTTCTAAAGATTGCAGAGGCTATTCAGGGTCTTTTATGGTTCCATATAAATTTTTTGAATATTTGTTCCAGTTCTATAAAATATGCTATTGGTATCTTGATAGGAATTGCGTTTTATCTATAGATTGCATTGGGTAGTGTGGACATTTTAACGATGTTAATTCTTCCTATCCATAAAGTATATGCTTCCACTGATTTGTATCTTCTTCAATTTCTTTCTTCAGTGTCTTATAGTTTTCTATAAGTACAGGTCTTTTAAATCCTAGGTTACATTTATTCTGAGGGAGTTATTTATGCAATTGTAAATGGGATTGTTTTCTTAGTTTCCTTTTATTATTGGTGTAAAAAATACAACTGATTTCTGGGTATTTATTTTGTATCCTGCTACTTTATTGAATTCATTTATCAGTTCTAGTAGTTTTTAGGTGGAATCTTTAGGGTTCTCTATATATAGTATCATGTCATCTGCAAATAATGACAGTTTTATTTATTCTTTTCCATTTTGAGTGTCATTTATATCTTCTTCTTGTCTGATTGCCTTAGCTAGGACTTCTAGTACTATGTTGAATTAGAGTGATGAACGTAGGCATCCTGTCTTGTTCCCGATCTTAAAAGAAACACTTTTAGTTATTGCCCATTGAGTATGATGTTGGTGGTGGTTTTGTCATATATGGCCATATGAGGTATATTCTCTCTATCCCACTTTGCTGAGGGTTTTTATTATAAACTAGAGGCCTGGTGCATGAAATTCATGCATGAGGCGGGGTGTCCCTCAGCCCAGCCTGCACCCTCTCCAATCTGGGACATCCCTCTCACAATCCAGGACTGCTGGCTCCCAACCGCTCACCTGCCTGATTGCCCCTAACTACTTCTGCCTGCCAGCCTGATCACCCCCTAACCACTCCCCTGCCAGCCTGATCGACCCTAACTGCTCCCCTGCCAGCCTGATTGCCCTTAACTGTCCTCCCCTGCTGGCCTGGTAACCCCCAACTGTCCTCCCCTGCAGGCCTGATCACCCCCAACTGCCCTCCCTTGCAGGCCTAGTCCCTCCCAGCTGCCCTCCCCTGCTGACCTGATCGCCCACAACTGCCCTCCTCTGCCGGCCATCTTGTGGCAGCCATCTTGTGTGTTGGAGTGATAGTCAATTTGCATATTACCTCTTTATTATATAGGATTAGTGCTAGATTTTATCAAATGCTTTTTTTGCTTCTATTGATATAATAATGTAATTTTTATCCTTCATTTTGTCTATGTGGTATATCACATTTATTGATTTGTAGATAATATCACCTTGCATCCCTGAAATAAAATTCACTTGAGCATGGTGTATGATCTTTTTAATGTATCATCAGATCTTGTTTGCTAATATTTTGTTGAGGATTTTACCATTTATTTTCATCAGGGATATTGCCTATACTTTTCTTTCTTTGAAGTGTCCTTATCTGGTTTTGGAATTAGGATAATGCTGGCCTCATAAAATGAGCATGGGAGTCTTTCCTCCTCTTGAATTTTTTGGAATAGTTTGAGGATAGATGCTGGTTCTTCTTTGAATGTTTGGGAAAATTCACCTGAAAAGCTATCTGGTCCAGGACTTTTGTTTACTGTCAGTTTTCTTATTACTGCTTCAATTTCATTAGTTTTAATTAGTTTATTCAGATTTTCTGATTCTTCCTGATTCAGTTTTGGAAGGTTGTATGTTTCTAGAAATGTATACATTTTGTCCAGATTGTCTAATTTATTGGCATATAGTTATTTGTAATACTTTTTTACAATCCCATGTATTCCTATGGAGTCAGTTGTTACTTCTCTTTTTCCATTTCTGATTATATTTATTTGGGTCCTCTCCTTCTTTTTTTCCTTCATGAGTTTGGCTAAAGGTTTGTCAATCATGTTTATCTTTTCAAAGAACCAGCCCTTGGTTTCATTGATCTTTTGTATTGTTATTTTAGAATCAATTGCATTTATACTCTGATCTTTATGATTCCCTTTCTTCTCATGAGGTCTAGTGCAAAATGAAAATGCAGGCCCCATTTTTAAAACACTGTTAAGAATTTTAAGATGGCAAAAGCAGAGCATTAAAACAACTATAGGGCCCTTCTAAGCATCTGTACATGAAGCTCTTCTGATCCTCTTTCTCGTCTATTGGTATTAGTATAGAGAGTATGACAGAGACACCTAGACACCTCTCTCTATGGCCATCCATAAATTCTGTTTAAAGCAGGCAAGCCACTATATATATATATATATATATATATATATATATATATATATACCACAGTTGTCCACAACAAAAAGCCCTTCTAGCCAACTATACAAAATTGAATTAGTAGTACAGTTACATTACAAGATTATAATTACAAAATTACATCAATAGTACAAAAATGTATGTCCACTTGAAGGCAAAAGTATACGAAAATACATGTTCACTTTAAATATTAAAAGACAGAATCTCAACACTAAAAGGAAAAAGAGAGAACACCAAATCAAAGCCCACTGGGTGATTTGGGGGAAACTGAGTCCCAATGGGGTTAACTGCCTACCTAGAGTGACAAAATTAGCTACTGTTGAATAATCTCTGGCTCCTGAAACCCAGTTTAAATTTGCCTCTTTTCATGTGGTATCACCTCCGTTCCTTTTCATCTCAGAAGTGTTGGAGTGGTCAACCAATTTTATTTTCCTAGTCATAAACATCCAAAACAAACGTATGAATACCAGAGAAGAAAAGGAAATTCCGGGCTAAAAAACTTCAGGACTTGTAGGGAAGAAAGAAGCTTGAAAATACATTAAATCAAACAAAGTTTCTTTTTAATTACAAAATCTATTTTCAATAACCCAAAAAACATAAATTAAAAGTGATATTCCACCCATTTACTCAATATTAATCCAAAAAAGTTATCACTTTTAGGTAGTTCATTACTAAATGAGAAATACAGAAGCTTACAGGGGAATATTGTACTGTGTGACATCTTTCCTAACCCAGAATACTGGCAGCAGGAGAAATATAATGAAAAGGGAATTTCAATTTTTCTCGAACTAATACACATTTTGTTTATTCATTCTGCGATGTAGAATTTTTTTTCCCAGAAATCTTTTGTAAATATTCAAGCCTTCAACATATACTGCCCATTTTCTATTTTGAAATACAAAAATATAGCAACTTAAGGGGGAAATGTCATGTGCACTGCTTACTTACATAACAAAAGCTACATAAATCATATCACTGTCTTTCTGGTATTGCTAATAAAGACCCTTAAAACTACTAATGGCTGATTTTTTTGGGGGGGGGAGCGGCTATAGGAATCACTTGATACTAACTACCCAGTGCTCTATAAATTATCTTTAAATTTATATTCTACTGCTACTATTGAGCTGTAGATTTACCTAAGAAAAATTAAAATAATTTAATTTAAACCATTAAAATCCCCATAATTAACGCTTTACGTTGGAAACCCCTAACAGACTGTGAACTCTTTGCTCTTCAACTTGATCCTTTAAATTCAGATTCCTGAGCCAGACTAAGGTAAATTTCGGTTTCAACTATGTATAACAAGTGTCAGTTAACCAGTTAACTCTGCAGTCAAACAGCCTGCCATTTGGAAGGTGGCAGATGCAGCCTCCTGGCAACCAAAGGCTGGCTCCCGTTCTCCCCGCGGAGCTCCCGGGCCCGGAGACTCCGCCCCGCTCCACCTGTCTCACACCACGCCCACTCCCCCTCTCTTGGCCCCGCCTCCCGCGCGCAGGCGCGCCTTCCGCCCCCGGCGTTCAGCCAATAGCCGGAGAGTTTGGTGCAGCGCCGTCCCGCCCCGCCGACGCCGGCGATCTTGCTGCCCCGCCCCTGCCGGGAGCTCAGACTGAAAGATGGCGGCGGCCGCGGAGTTGACGCTGCTGGAGAAGTCCCTGGGGCTGAGGAAAGGGAACAAGTACAGCGCTCAGGGCGAGCGCCAGGTGAGAAGCCGAGGTGGCGCGGAAGGGAAGGGCTGGCCGGGAGCGGGGCCTGCGGAGCCAGGGAGGACAGGCCGGCCGGCGGAGGCGGCGGAGGGAGGAGGCGGCCCTCAGCTCCCACGTGTCCGCGCGCGGGGCTGGTGGCGCCTCGGGGTCTCTTCCTGCCGCCCGAGCTCCCGGAACGGGCGAGGGACCCGCCCCCTGTGGGCTCGGCCCGAACTCTTCCTTCTGGCCGATTGTTGTGACCCGGTTGTGGCCCAGCGAAGAGAACCCCCCGAGCCCATAGGTACACCAGCCTGGAGGCTCAGCGTGTGCGCTCAGTGACCGCAGTTGCTGGGAGAGTAGCTTTCATTCATCGTTAGGCAGCCGCTGCGGAGAGCTGACCGCGTGCCCGGCGCCGAGCCCTGTGCGGGGCCTGGGGGGTGCAGCGTGGTCGGTGAAGCTGACACCCCCTCCCAGAAAGCTGGCTTTGTCAGCTGAGCGCCAGCGTTGCCGCTGTTTTCCTCGCGGTACTGAATAGTGCTACGTTGAAGCGGATACAGTGGGTCTTGGTTCAATCTGGTTTCCTTCTTTCTTTTAGCAGAAGACAGCTATTGGAAGTTTCTCTTTATGTGTTTGGGGAAGGGATGAGGGTTTGTGATAAGATTCAGTCTGGGGTTTGTTTTTAAGACAATCGGCAGCGTAAGCCAACAAGTCGTTCTCTGAAACATAATCATAATGATCAGTAATAATTAAAAACTGAATTAACAATAATAATTGAATACTGAAAACAATTCAGAGCTCCAGCTCTAGGGGAATAGTTCATCATATTACTTAGGTAGCCGTTAAAAGTGATTAATCGAAGACCATTCAGATGAATGTGAAAATGGTAGGTGTGCCTTGATTGCAAGTAAGATTTCTGTACTAAAGAGAATGGACTTTGGAGCCAATTGTATTTTATTCAAACCCTGACTCTGACATTACAAACCTGGTGACCTTGGTTTTTAATCTGTAAAATGAGGACAAGATTACATACCTGTCTTGGAAGATGATGATTAGATGACAAGCTAACTGGGATTTTTTTGTTAGTATGCTGGGGTTCTGCATAATTTATTTTTACTAATAATTCTCTCTAAAATTGTCATCTGCCCCCCCTCCCGCCCCCACCACACACACACTCAACATTTGCACGTTCTTTGGTTTCTTCCCTCTCCTCCCCTCCCCTGCTCAACATCCTATCTAATAATAGAGTAATATGCAAATTAACCATCACTCCGTGACAAAATGGCGGCCCCAATAGCCACAAGATAGCGGCGCCCAGTCCGCTCAGCTCCGCTGCTGGAGTGTCCAGCCTGTCGGCAGGAGCAGCGAAGCTGGATCCGCCTCCGGAGGGGTTTTTGATTCACCCCCAGACACGGCAGTCAGAGCCGGGACAGCAGGGCATGGAGGCTTTGGCAGCAGCGGGGAAGCCCCAGGCCCTGCAAACAGAGCCGGGCCGGGACAGCAGGGCATGGAGGCTTCGGTGGCAGCGGGGAAGCCCCAGGCCCTGCAAACAGAGCCAGGCCAGGACTGCAGGGCATGGAGGCTTCGGCAGCAGCGGGGAAGCCCCAGGCCCTGCAAACAGCCCGGACAGCAGGTCCTGGAGGCTTCGGTGGCAGCGGGGAAGCCCCAGGCCCTGCAGACAGTGCCCAGACAGCAGGGCATGGCAGCTTCTGTGGCAGCGGGGAAGCCCCAGGCCCTGCAAACAGAGCCTGGACAGCAGGGCATGGGGGCTTCCTTAGTGTGTCGGTGTCCTCAAAGCCCCCAGGCCTGGCAGACAGAGCACACTGCAGGGCATTGGGGCTTCCTTCACATGGCGCATGGGGAGGCCGGCAGAAAGCGGAGAGCAGGGCATGCGGGCTTCATCTCCATGGCTGCAGCGAAACCTCCAGGCCCGCAGAGAGCAGAGAACCACGGGGAGTGGGCCTAAGCCATCAGTAGGACATCCCCTGAGAGCTCCTGGATTGTAGAGGGTGCAGGTTGGGCTGAGAGACCCCCGTGCACGAATTTCATGCACCGGGCCTCTAGTATATTCAGAAAAAGTATACAATTCTCAGTGAGTTACCACACAGTGAACATACCCAAGTAACCACATAGTCAAATAATGGAACATTACCAGCACCTTCAGAGGATTCCATATTTTCTTTTAATACATTTTTAAGGGACGTATGGGTTATCTTCGAGGTAGTAGTTTTATTTGAGTGTGAAGGCAAAAGTGAGAATTCAAGAAGTAAGTAGTGAATGGGAAATACAGTTGACCTTTGAACAATATGGAGGTTTAGGGCACCAACCCCTCATGGAGTTGAAAATCCATGTATAACTTTTGATTCCCCAAAAACTTAACTAGTAGTGGGTGAGGAAGTGGAAAGTGGAGAGTTACTTCCTTTAACTTTCAGGGGTAACCTTTGACTCTAGCTATGAAATGCTAATCTCCCCTTATACTTCACAGAGTCCTGTTGACTTAATGTAAGTATCAGAGTTCCCTGAAAAGTGTAAATCACTAGATGAGTATAAGATACTATTTCATGGCTGAAAAGAGCAGCAGTCTTCCCAAGAATGTATTCATTTTTGGTTTGCATAGGTCATTTAGATTGCATTCTTGTTATTTATAATAGTCTTCCCCTTGGGTGAAATGTTCCATTTTAAGTTTTTTGTAATGCTTTACTTAGTTGGGCATCAAGAACATTTACACTAATTAGCAATTTCTTACGATCTGACCCTTAGTATTGCTGTTACAGGGGAAAAATGAAAAGTAGGATTATTTTTCAGATGATTATCTGAAGCTGACTTTATTTTCAGTAGCCCCAATTATATTTTGCAATATTTTTTAAAAATATGAAATGCGGACCAACACTTAAGAGTGACCTCACTTGAAATGACTCCAGAATTGATGAATATGCTATCCATGAAAACCAAGTCACCATCACACTCCGCACCTAGTTAATGAGATAGGTAAGTGTATTAGATCACATATCACTAAAACCAGCCTAGATCCATGTGGTGGTTCTAATTATAGCAACATGAACTCAGTGTTACTATAACTTTCTTGTTTTTGTTATTACGGAAGTCAGGTTTATTTAAGCATGTTCACCTTGCTAAAATAAAATAGGGTATAGGTAAACATAATCAAAATTAATGCAGTGTTATTAGGATTTTCACTTTCTTTTTTGTATATACACAGTTATAAACATTTTGTACATATATAGTTATTACCAGTATCATTATCAAACATCTCTTATCAAATGTAAATTACATAACTGCTATTTTCCTGACTTTAATTTACATAATTTAGTACATAGTTTAGTATTTTAAAGTAAAACCTTTTTTAAAAAATTTATTGTTGGCAGTATTACAATTGTCCCCCATTTTCTCCTCCTTTGCCCCCTTCCACCCAGCCCCAATCCCACCCCAGGCCTTCCCCACACTATTGCCTGTGTCCATGGGCTATGCCTATATGCATATATATTCTTTGGTTAACCTTTTCCCATCGCTTCTACCACACTCCTCTCTGTGACCTGTCATTGTATTCCACACATCTCAACCTATTTTGTCAGTTTATTTTGTACATTAGATGCCACATATGAGTGAGATCATGTGATACTCGTCTTTCTCTGACTGACTTATTTCGCTTAGCATAATAATCTCCAGGTCCATGCTGTCTCAAAGAGTAAGAGATCCTTCTTTTTTAAAGCTGCATAGTATTCCATTGTGTAAATGTACCACAGCTTTTTAATCCACTCATCTACTGGTGGGCACTTGGACTGTTTCCAGATCTTAATTATTGTAAATTGTGCTGCTATAAACATAGGAGCATATATATTCTTTCTGATTGGTGTTTTGGGATTCTTAAGATATACTCCCAGCCTTAGCCAATTTGGCTCAGTGGATAGAACGACGGCCTGTGAACCGAAGGGTCCCAGGTTCGATTCTGGTCAAGGGCATATGCCTGGGTTGCGGGCTCAGTCCAACGTTGCAGGAGACAGCCAATCAATGATTCCCTCTCATCCTTGATGTTTCTATACCTCTCTTCCTCTCTGAAATCAATAAAAATATATTAAAATAGGATATACTCCCAGAAGTAGGATCACTGGGTCAAATGGCAGTTCCATTTTTAACTTTTTTATGAAATCCCATACTTTTCCACAGTGGCTGCACCAGTCTGCATTCCTACCAGCAGTGCACTAGGGTTTCCTTTTCCTCACATCCTTGCCAGCACTTGTTTGTTGATTTATTGATGGTAGCCATCCTGGCAGGTGTGAGGTGATACTTTATTGTAGTTTTAATTTGCATTTCTCTGATGACTAGTGCCTTTGAGCATTTTTTCATGTATATTGGCCATTTGTATGTCCTCTTTGTAGAAGTGTCTATTCTGCTCCTTTGCACATTTTTTAATTGGTTTGTTTGTCCTCCTTTTGTTGAGTTGTATGAATTCTTAATATATTTTGGAAATTAACCCATTATCAGATGTATAATTGGCAGATATGTTCTCCCATAGAGTGGGTTCCCTCTGCATTTTGAGGATGGTTTCCTTTGCCATGCAGAAGCTTTTTAGTTTGACATAGTCACATTTGTTTATTTTTTCTTTGTTTCTCTTGCCCTAGATGTATCAGTGAAAATTCTGCTATGTGAAATGTCTGAGATTTTACTGCCTATGATTTCTTCTAGGATTTTTATGGTTTTGCAACTTATATTTAAGTCTTATCTATTTTGAGTTTATTCTTGTGCATGGTATAAGTTGGTAGTCTAATTTCATTTTTTTGCATGTACCTGTCCAATTTTCCCAAACCATTTATTGAATACACTGTCTTTACTCTATTGTATGCGCTTGCCTCCTTTGTCAAATGTTGATTGACCATAAAGGCATGAGTCAATTTCTGGGGTCTCTGTTTTGTTCTGTTGATCTGTATGCCTGTTCTTGTGCCAGTATCAGGCTGTTTTGATTACATTGGCTTCATAGTATAGTTTGATGTCCAGTATTGTGATTCCTCCAACTTTGTTCTTTTAAGATTGTTGTGGCTGTTTGGGGTTGTTTTCGGTTCCATATAAATTTGGTTCCATATAATATTTGTTCTAGATCTGTGAAATATGCCATTAGCATTTTAATAAGGATTGTGTTGACACTATAGATTGCGTTTAGGGTTTTCTATGTGTAATATCATGTCATCTGCAAATAATGACAGTTTTACTTCCTCCTTTCCAACTTGGATGTCTTTTATTTTTTCTTCTCATCTGATCACTGTGGCTAAGACTTCCAATACAGTGTTGAATAAGAGTGGTGAAAGTGACACCCTTGTCTTGTTTCTGATCTTAAGGGAAACACTTTTAATTTTTGTCCATTGAACATGATATTGGCTCTCGGTTTGTCATATATGGCCTTTATTATGTTGTGGTATGATCCCTCTAGCACCACTTTGCTGAGTTTTTCTCAAAAATGGGTGCTGGATTTTGTTGAATGCTTTTCTATATCTATTACTATGATCATGTGATTTTTTAAACTTCATTTTGTTTATGTGATACATCACATTTATTGGTTTGCGAATATTGTACCAGCCTTGCATCCCTGGGATAAATCCCACTTTGTAATGGTGTATGATCTTTTTAATGTACTGCTGGATCCAATTTTGTTGAGGATTTTAGCATCTATGTTCATCAAGGACATTGGCCCATAATGTAATTTTCTTTCCTTGTAGTATCTTTATCTAGTTTGAAATTAGGATAATGGTGACTTTGTAAAAAGAGCTTAAATTTTTTGGAATAGTTTGAGAAGGTAGGTGTTAGTTCTTCTTTGCAAGTTTGGTAGAACTCTCCTGTAAAGCTGTCTGGTCCAGGACTTTTGTTTGCTGGGAGTTTTTTTTATTACTGTTTTAATTTCATTATATTTTATTGGTCTATTCAGGTTTTCTGATTCTTCTTGATTGAATTTTGGAAGATTGTATGATTCTAGGAATTTGTCCATTTCTCTTAGGTTGTTCAGTTTGTTGACATATAGTTCATAGTATTTTCTTAAAATCCTTTTTATTTCTGAGATGTCAGTTGTTACTTCATCATTTTTGTTTCTGATTTGATTTATTTGGGTCCTCTTTGTTTCTTGATGAGTCTGGCTAATGGTTCATCAACCTTATTTATCTTTTCAAAGAACCAGCTCTTGGTTTCATTGATCTTTTGTATTACTATTTTTAGTCTCTATTTCATTTATTTCCTCTCTGATCTTTATTATTTCTTTTCTTCTTATTGTGGGCTTTTCTTCTTGCTCTGTATTTCTTTTACTTGTTGGGTTATATTGTTCATTTCTTGTTTCTCGAGGTAGGCCTGTAATGCTGTGAACTTCCCTCTAAGAACTGTTTCCACTATTTCCCATAGATTTTTGGTTCTTGTGTGTTTATTTTTGTTTGTTTCCAGGGAGTTTTTGATTTCTTCCTTTATCTCATTAGTAACCAATTCATTGTTTAATAACATGCTATTTAGCCTGCATGTGTTTGAATAATTTTGTTTTTTTTACTGTAGTTGATTTCTAGTTTCATGCCATTGTGATCCAAGAAGATGCTTGATATGATTTCAGTCTTCTTGAATTTGTTAAGACTTGTTTCTTGTCCTAACTGGTGGTCTGTCTTTGAGTATTCTCTGTGCACTTGAGAAGAATGTATACCCTGCAGCTTTGGGATGAAATGTCCATTCCATCTAGTGTGTCATTTAAGGTTACTGTTTCCTTGTTGATTTTTTTGCCTGGAAGATCTATCCATTGATGTCAGTGGGTTGTTAAAGTACCCTATTATGACTGCATTGCTGTCGATTTTCCATTGAAGTAGTTTACCAAGAGTGGTGTGTGTGTGTATACGGTTTAATGTACTGCTGGATCCAATTTTGTTGAGGATTATATAATGCTCCTATAGTGGGTGCATATATCTTTACAAGGGTTATATTTTCTTGTTGGATCAATCCTTTTAATAATTCTTTATCTTTTTATGCCCTTTGTTTTGAAGTTTATTTTGTCAGATATAGGTATTGCTACCCAGCATTTTTTGTTTCCATTTCATGGAGAATTTTTTTCCATCCCTTCACTTTCATCATGTGTGAGTCTTGTTCTGAGGCGGGTCTCTTGTAGAGAGCAATTGCAACAGAGAACCCAAATAACCCACACAAGGGACATCCCTAGTGGGTTATATCTGTGTTGTGTTTTCTTATCCATCCAGCTACCTATGTCTTTGGGGCATTTAATCCATTTACATTTAAGGTTATTGATAGATACTTATTTATTGCCATTGTTTTCTTTATACCCATGTTCCTCTCTCTCTTGGTTTTTTTCTTCTTACAGCACTTCCTTTAATGTTTCTTGCAATGCTGGTTTGGTGGTAATGTACTCCTTTAGCCCTTTATTTGTCTGGGAAAGTCGTTATTTCGCCTTCAATTTTAAATGATAGGTTTCATTCATATAGTCTTTGATTCAGTCCTTGCTTCTCATTGCTTTGAATACTTCATGCCAATCCCTTCTGGCTTGAAATGTTTCTGTTGAGAAATCAGGACAGTCTAATGGGAACTCCCTTGTAGTTAACTTTTGTTCATGCTTGCTATCTTTAAGATTCTCTCTTTATCTTTAACCTTTGCCATTTTAATTATGTTGTGTCTTAGTGTGGGTCTCTTTTAATTATGTTGTGTCTTAGTGTAGATTCATATTGATTGGGACTCTGTGCTTCCTGAACTTGTGTGATTTTTTTCCTTCACCCAGTTAGGGAAGTTTTCTGTCATTATTTCTTCCAGCAGATTCTCTGTTCCTTGCTCACATTCTTCTCCTTCTGGGACCTCTGTGATGGTGATTTCATGTTGTCCCAAAGTTCCCTTAAATTATTCTCTTTTTTAAAATTATTTTTTATTTTTGCTGCTCTAAATGGGTGTTTTTTTGTACCTTATCTTTCTTTTTTTTAAATTTCTTTATTAAGGTATTACATATGTGTCCTTATCCCCCATTATCCCCCAACTCCCCCACACATGCCCTCACTCCCCTCTTGTCTGTGTCCATTGGTTAGGCTTATATGCTCTACCTTGTCTTTCAAATTGATGATATAGTCCTCTGCTGCATTCAGTCTACTATTAATTCCTCCCAGTATAATCTTGATGTCAGATATGGTCTTCTTCAATTCCTGACTGGTTCTTGTTCATGGTTTCTATTTCCTTTTTCGTGCTGTTGTATTTCACACTAAGTTCCTTGTAATTCTCACTTAAGTTCCTTGAGCATCTTTATAACCATTATTTTGAACAGTAGTTCTGATCATTGCTTACCTCCATTTCATTTAGCTCTTTATCTGGAGATTTCTCCTTTTCTTTCATATGTAGCTGTCTTTCATATGGAGACCATTTTAACTGTCTTTTTGTGTTTGTTTCTATGTATTGGATAGAACTGCCATGACTCCCAGTCTTTGTGGGGTTTCTTTATGTAGTAAGTGTCCTGTGGGACCCAGCAGTGCAGTTTCTTTGATCTCCTGAGCTGGATGCTCTAGGGATGTCCCTTGTGTGGGTTATTATTTGGGTTCTCCTGTTGCAATTGGTTCTTGATTATATCTGTCCCATTCATGGGTGGGATCTTCCCTCAGGCTGGCTGACTGTGAGGCTCAACTCTCCCGCCTCACCATATTGTGTGAGCTGTTATGCAGGTGTTGATAGAACAAACGAAATAAAACTAGAAAGTAAACAAAATATACAAAAGATCCCCACAACAACAAAAGCAACTTCAAAACAAAGGAGAATTAGAAAAGAGAGAAGAGAGCAAGAATTATAAAAGAAAGGGGAAAAAATTACAAAAGATG
Organism: Cnephaeus nilssonii; assembly: GCF_951640355.1. Lineage (NCBI taxonomy): Eukaryota > Metazoa > Chordata > Mammalia > Chiroptera > Vespertilionidae > Cnephaeus > Cnephaeus nilssonii. The sequence continues at coordinate 16,713,317 of NC_137078.1, read as the reverse complement.
AAAAAAATGGGAAGAAAAGAGAATATGAAAGGAAAGAAGGGAGAGCAATTACAAAAATAAAGAATAGGAAAAGGAAAACAGTATAAGTGAAAGAAGGTAAAAAATTATGAAAAGGAAAAAAATAAAGGGGGTAAGAAGAGAAAGAAGGAGAAAGAGAAAAATAGAATAAGAAAAGGAAAGAGAAAAGAGATATGGAAGAAAAAAGAGTCAAAAATAATTAAAATGCAATAAAAAATGCAAAAAAAAATTGAAGCGGATTTTGTCTCAGCAGAGTTAAATGCATTATGGGAGCTCCCTTTGGATCCTGCTTTATGTTGACTGAAGCTGACTGTTTTGTATGCCATTTACGGGGCTCTTGGGAGGTAATTTGGTGCTAATTGCTGTCCAAAGCCAACCATGTTTTGCTCTTCTGCAACCTTTTCAAAGCTTCAAGCAATCCACAGTTTATGGCTGCCTCCACAGAGCTTGGCTGTGCTAGGGAGAGGCCAAGCTGTGCTCTAGGGCCGGCTTGTTAGCTTGACAGGGCCATGTCAGCAAATGTCCACAGGCACCTTGGGCTCTGCCGCTGCTTGCTTCTGCCTGCCGGCCATCTGTCAGACTTAGTCACTAAAAAGGCTTTTTCTGAAAGGGCTTTTGGCAGAATTGGGAGGATGAGACCTCTGAGTCTCTTGTGAGGGGGAGGTGCCATTCTGATTTCAGGGAAGATGGTGGGTGTGTTCCCCCATCCCAGAGCCACTCATTTGAGTCTATCCGGAATATTCCCCTGATCTCAGCAGAGTGGATCTCCTCATATTTAGTCTGGTGGGGTCTGCTGGAAATTGGTAGTTTTTATCAGTTCTCCTGCAAGGGAGAAGTATCAGTCACGTTACAGTGTGGGGGATCGCCCCATCTCAAAGTCAATCACTCATGTTCCCTGAGACTACACAACTTGTAGGCTTGGCCTCTGCTGCAGACTCCTCAGCAGGGGTTGAGATGCAGGGTGGGGCAAGCAGGCTTCCTGAAGGTGGGGTGAGGTGTATCCTCGGGGGCAGGTTATTTGCCTTTCCCCAGGTTGCTGATGCTGGGAAAGGCTTGTCACTCTCAGGAAAAATGGCTACTGCAATATGGGGTGACTGAGCTCAGGTCTCCCGCCTGCAGTTCCACCACTTCTTCCTCCCAATACCTCCCACCCCAGAATCTCCTCAGGCGACTGCCGTTCACACTGCCCTCCCTCCACCAAAGCCTCAGGTGAGTGGCTACAAACAAAAATCCTGTGCATTGTTTTTTTTATGTTATTTTTTTCTTAAGTGATTTTATCTCTGACAGGCTGCCTCTCTCTTTGGCTTTCACGGGCCACAGTTCTCCGACCTTGGGGAGCCCTGGGCCTTACTCCTCTTAGGGGCCTCCCCCCCCCCCCCCCCCCCCCCCCCGCCACCCAACCCCTGCAGCCAAGATATATCTCCTCACCTTCAGCCTGGTGCCTGTAGGAGCTGGGCCAGCTGCTCTCGTGACCCTGCCCTTCCTACAAGTCTCTAGATGGTTTCTGCCCTTCCTTGTTAAAAGTCTCCTCATTGGCTAGTTTTTATTTGGTAATTCAGGGTGAATGTTCCCCAATTTAGTTTTATTTTCAGTTTGGTTTTGGGAGGAGGTGTAAGAAGAATCCACTTACTCTGCTGCCATCTTGAAAAAAACCCTTAAAGTGAAATCTTAGAGCATTTGAAAAATAGTTGAGGGATTTAACAATTACTTAGAATTGCAGTCCTGTTAGTATTTGTTTTAAAAATTTACATGAAGAACTCTTTTTTTTCTTTTTAAGATTCCAGTTCTTCAGACAAACAGTGGTCCATGTCTAACAGGATTGGCTACTATAGCAGCTCATCTAGTCAAGGAAGCCAACAAAGAATATTTGCTTGGGAGCACTGCAGAAGAAAAAGCAATAGTTCAACAATGGTTAGAATACAGAGTAACTCGAGTAGATGGAAACTCCAATAAAGATGATGTCCGCATTCTGTTGAAGGTATTGTGACTTCTCTTTATAGGCTGAAATGAACGACCTATTAATAGCAGGAATCTTTCTTCCCTGACTGTCAGTAGCTGAAACTTTGTCCTTCTTATTTCCTTCTGCCTCAGGGTTTGTACCTGGTATTACTTTTACCTGAACTGGCTCTGCCAGCCTTCCCTGTTCAGATCTCAGCTTAGCTACCCCTTCCTCAGAAACATCCTTGCGTACTTCTCTCTCAAACAGATGCCATTCCTTGTCCTATATGCTTTTCCTTCATAATACCACACCCTGTACTTTTCCTCCATATCACTTATCATAGTTAGTAATTATAACTTTGTAAGATTTCTTTTTTTAATGTGATGGCTTAATGTTTATTTTTCCACTAGGAAATCCTGATTCCTTAATCAGTAAAGTAACTTTTTCAAAGACAAAGATAATTAGAATCTTTGGGGATTGTAGTTTAAAAAAAATTGTCAGATTGATATGAGAAAGCTCATATTTTCTGTTTTCTTTCTGAAGAAGTCACATTAGAATAAAAGTATCTATTGAGATAAAATATAAACTAAATATGGCTCCAGAGTCACCAAGAATGAAAAACATTCCAGCTGAAATTATTTTTCTTAATTATGTTTATAAAAATAAAGCAAATTGCTCAGCTTATATGTCTCGGCAGTTGAGCATCGACCCATGAACCAGGAGGTCAGGATTCTATTCTCAGTCAGGACACATGCCTGGGTTGTGGGCTCGATCCCCAGTAGGGAGCATGCAGGAGGCAGCTGATAAATGATTCTCATCGATGTTTCTATCTCTCCCTCTCCCTTCCGCTCTCTGAAATCAATAAAAACATATTTAAGTAAATAAATAAAAATAAAGCAAATTTTTAAAAAATTGTGAAAGCTTAAAAGTTAAAGGAACCTAGAGATCATCCAGACAAGCGGTTGCCAATCGGTGGTCCACAGACGCTGGTGGTCCGTGAGGTCCGAAAGGTTGGCGACTGCTGATCCAGACAATCATATATCATTGCAGGGACTCCTTCCTAATTTTGTTTCCATTATCATATAAATCAATCATATACTAGTAAGTTGTGCAAGAAGATGTTATGGTACTGAAAGTTTTTCATTTATCATTCTGAGGAAAATGGCTTAAACTGTTTTTTGTTTGTTTGGTTGGTTGTTTTGTTGTTGTTGTTGTTGTTGTTGTTAATCCTCACCTGAGGATATTTTCCCATTGAATTTTAGAGAGAGTGGAAGGGAGGGGGAGAGACAGAGAGAGAGAGAAACTTTGATATGAGACAGTCACATTGATTGGTTGCCTGCTGCATACACCCTGACCAGGGTTGGGGATCAAGCCTGCACAAGGTTTGTGCCTTTGACCATGATCAAACCAGCTAGTGCTAAGCTAGTTCTTGATAGATACCGTCAATAGAACTGATAGAAAATAAATTTCAGGCCTTGTTCCTTTGTAGGCCTGTCCTGGTGATCTTTTCATTCTTAATACCACACTGACCCTTTCCTCTGCCCCCTGCCATGCTCGGCAGCATTTCCAGATGGGAGCAAGCCTATCTTCCCTAAGTGAATGTGATATTTCAGGCAAGTAAAAAAATAAAAAATATAACTATCTCTTATAGTTTTCCAGAAAAGGGACAGTAACAAAGTACTTGATTCTGAAAGATAAGAGCAGGATTTCATTGAATTGGCTTTTTAAGTTCAAAAAATAGATTTGCTATTAGGAGCATAAAAAGTAATTCCACCAAAATGTTGTATCTGAGATATGTAAGTTTCAATTGGGACAATCTGACTGCCATTTTCAAAATATATGAGGATCTGGGTGATTTGGGTTATGGTCCTTGCTCTGCCACAGTGTCTGTACCTAACAGATATGGCAGTGACCTATCAGACACAGTCCCTGCCCTCACAGAAGTTGGACCAGTGGGAGACAAATCCTATATAATAATAGAGTAACATGTAAATTACCATCACTCCGCTACGCCCACGATTGGGCGGCGGGAGGCTGGGGGGCGGGACTCGGGGTGGCCTATCCGGCCATTGAGAGGCACGGATCCGCTGCCACTGAGGGGGGCTACCCTGCTGTTGAGAGGCGCAGGGGGCGGGACTCCCGCTCCCTGTGCCTCTCAACGGCCTGCCGCGGACACCCAGCTGCGCCTCTCAACGGCAGGGTAGCCAGGTGTCCGCGGCAGCCCCCCTCAGTGGCCGCGGACCATCAAAAGTGGGGGAGCTGGGTGCCTGTCTGCTCCGGCACCAGACCTTTCAGAAGCCTCCGTTGAGCCGGAGGCTTCTGAAAGGCCTGGTGCACCAGCGGACAGGCACCCAGCTCCACCGCGAAAAGCGAAAGCATGTAGGGGACCCTACACGTGCATGATTCAATCATGCACTGGGCCTCTAGTATATAGATAATGGACTGCAATGTGGATTTGGCCATATGAGCACAGATGAGAAGTTTTGCTTTGCTTTTTGCTGTTTTACGACATTGTTTTTATTTTAAAGGTAATAGATATGTATTATAGAAATTAGGAAATATAAATAAGCAAATAAAGAAATTTCAAACATTTGTAGTTCCATGAAGAGAGAATTGTTAATAACATTTATGTTCAGTCATCAGATATTTATTGAACCCTTTTTGTGTTCCTTCCAAGCTTTTTAAGGCCGTGTAGCTCATTTGACCTCCAGAAAAGTGTATTATTGCCGTTTTGGTGGTATGTAAGAGTAACCTCTTCCACAAAACCCTTGCTGACATGGATATTACCTTTTTTTCCTTCACCACCCCAATTTCATTACCAAAACAAGTAAACCAAAAAGTGATTTCTTTGTTTACTTTGTTTTTCTTCTTAAAATTATTAATGATATGGCATTTTTTTCCATAATGTTTATGAGCATTTTTATTATTTTTTAAAATGTGCTTATATGTATTTTTTGCCCATCTAGACTAGATATTTATCTTTTTACTAGAAGCCCGATGCACGAAGATTTGTGCTAGAATGGGCCTTCCTTTCCCTGGCTGCCGGCACCACCTTTCCACTCCAGCCCAGCCCTAGAGCCGCCTCTTTCCGCTCCGGTCCCGCCTTCCCACGAGACATTTCTTTAGAGAAGATACATAAAACTAATAAGCATATGAAAAGATGCTTAACAATAATAATCACTAGTGAAATGTAAATCAAAACCACAAGATAATATCCTCTCACCTTCATTAGGTTGGCTACTACCAAAGAAACAGAAAATAACAAGGTTATTGAGTGTGTATAGAAATTAGAAACATTGTACATTGTTGGGAATGTAAAATAGTACAAGTATAGTGATTCCTCAAACTATTAAAAATAGAATTACCCTATGATCCAGTAATTCCACTTATAGATATATACCCAAACTGGGTCTCAGATATAGATACACCCATGTCATAGCAATATTATTCACAATAGCTGAGCAGTGGAACAACCCATGTCCATTGATAGATGAATAGATAAACAAAGTCTTACACACACACACACACACACACACACTGGAATATTCAACCTTTACAAGTAAGGGAATTCTGACGTATGCTACAACCTTGAATACATTATGCCAAATGAAATAATCTGGTTGCATATGACAAAAATTATATGATTCCACATATATGCAGTATCTAAAGTAGTCAAATTCATAGAAACAGCTTAATGGTAGTTGTCACGGCCTGGAGTGAGAGGGAAATGGGGAGTTGTTTAGTAGAGTTTTAGTTTGGCAAGATGAAAAAATTCTGAAGATTGGTTGCACAATAGTGTGAATACCCTTAACACTTACTGAATTATACAGCTAAAAATGGTTAAGATGGCAAATATTTTTTTAAATAAATCTTTATTATTCAGATTATTACAATTGTTCCTCTTTTTTCACCCCATAGCTCCCCTCCACTCGGTTCCCACCCACTCTCTGCCCTTACCCCCCCCCCCACTGTCCTCATCCATAGGTGTACGATTTTTGTCCAATCTCTTCCCACACCCCCCACAACCCTTTCCCCCCAAGAATTGTCAGTCCACTCCCTTTCTATGCCCCTGGTTCTATTATATTCACCAGTTTATTCTGTTCATCAGATTTTTTATTCACTTGATTTTTAGATTCACTTGTTGATAGATAATGTATTTGTTGTACATTATTTTTATCTTTACCTTTTTCTTCTTCCTCTTCTTAAAGAATACCTTTCAGCATATCATATAATACTGATTTGGTGGTGATGAACTCCTTTAGCTTTTTCTTACCTGTGAAGCTCTTTATCCGCCCTTCAATTCTGAATGATAGCTTTGCTGGATAGAGTAATCTTGGTTATAGGTTCTTGCTATTCATCACTTTGAATATTTCTTGCCACTTTCTTCTGGCCTGCATAGTTTCTGTTGAGAAATCAGCTGACAATTGTATGGGTGCTCCCTTGTAGGTAACTAACTGTTTTTCTCTTGCTGCTTTTAAGAGTCTCTCTTTGTCTTTTGCTCTTGGCATTTTAATTATGATGTGTCTTGGTGTGGTCCTCTTTGGATTCCTTTTGTTTGGGGTTCTTTGCGCTTCCTGGGCTTGTAAGTCTATTTCTTTCACCAGGTGGGGGAAGTTTTCAGTCATTATTTCTTCAAATAGGTTTTCAATATCTTGCTCTCTCTCTTCTTCTGGCACCCTCATAATTCAGATGTTGGTACGCTTGAAGTTGTCCCAGAGGCTCCTTATACTATCTTTATATTTTTGGATTCTTTTTTCTTTCTGCTTTTCTGGTTGGGTGTTTTTTGCTTCTTTATATTTCAAATCTTTGACTTGATTCTTGCAATCCTCTAGTCTGCTTTACAGCATACACTTTATTTCATTCAGTGTATGCTTAATTTCTAGTTGGTCCTTTTTTTATATCCTCGAGGGTCTCACTAAATTTATCGGTCTTTTTTAGAAAATTCTTGAAAAATCTTATAACCGTGGTTTTGAACTCTATATCCAGTCGTTTGCTTTCCTCCATTTCTTTCATTTGTGACCTGTTTCTTTGTCTCTGCATTTTGACTGCTTCCCTGAGTTGATAGAGTGGCTTTGTGTGCTAGGTGTCCTAGCAGGGCCCAGTGGCTCAGCCTCCCCAGTTACCTGAGGTGGACACCCTTGGTGCACCCTTTTGTGGGCTGTGTGCACAGTCTTGTTGTAGTTAAGCCTTAATTGTTGTTGATATCACTGGAAGGAATTGACCTCCAGGCCAATTGGCTGTGAGGATCAGCTGTGTACGATGGGAGAACTTCTGTGCTGGAGACACCTTATGGGGCAAGACTTGCTTCAGTGGGGCTTTGGTGCTCATTGAGTCTGCCCCCTGAGTGTGTCCCTTATGGATCTGAGGAGTTGTAATCTGCATGGTTCCACTCTGACCCCAGGGTACACTGGCTCTTGGATCTCCAAGGAGGTGCTAATTTAGCCTCTGCCTGGGGCCACCCAGCAGGAGCTATGGGGAGATCTGCAAATTCCTCTTCTTTGTTTGGGTTTTGGAGGTGCCCAAATGAGGCCCAGCTGTGAAGCAATGCAAGCTGCTGTGGGGCCTTGGGCCTTCTTTTGGATGTTCTGGGTCTCTCTGACTTAGCTGCAGTTTGTTAGGTAAGTTTAGAATTCAAAGGACCAGGCCATTCGTATGCAAAAGCCTCTGCGCTCAGCTTGGATGGGGCGGAGTCTCAGGGCGGAACAAGCAGCAATGGCTTCCTGTCAGCTCTGCCCTATGAGGCCCCTGGGCCCCTGGGTCTCTCGTGGTAATTGCTGCAAGCACCTCTGAGAGAAAGCCGCCCTCGAGTTTCGCCCGCTGCCAGACAGTCCAGTTTCTCCCCATATGAGTCTGGGTCTCCAGAGTCTCGCCTGGAACTGTAGTTCAGAGCAGTCGGGAGCTTTTGTCTTTCTCCCGATTGAGAAAGCCAGCTGCGTACTCAGTTGACAGCCCTCTCCGCGCGCGCCTCTGTACCTCTGCCTTCCACAGCTCCTGTGCGTTTCAGTGTGCTTTTCTCTTTCCTTCTAGTTGTAGAATTTCCACTCAGCCAGCCTTCCTGTGGTTCTGGATGATGTCCATTTTGTCTTTTAGTTGTAGTTTTGAAATTGTTGTGCAAGGCAGCAATTCAGGTGTTTACCTATGCCGCCATCTTGGTTTCTCCAAGATGGCAAATCTTATGTTACATGTATTCTACCACATTTAAAATTTTTTAAATATATAAAAACGCAACACACCAACAAATTATAATTCTCTAAAGAGTTAGAAATTGAAGAGCTTTTTCTATTTTAATGAAAAAAATATATCTAACATGAGCATGATTTACAAAATGTTCCTCTCCATATCCACCCCCCAAAAAAATTTAGGCATCTGATAAGATCAGTTTAAATATCATTTTTTTAATGTTTTCTTATTTCTTTAAAATAAGACTAACAATATTTGTCCTATTTTTTTTTAATGAGGTGATTATGATTTGTGATTTTGAATAAATTTGACTCTGTTAATATCAAAGATAATTTATTAAACTAAAATGTCATTACTGTGTTTTCTAATAGCCTTCTAAATGTTTTAAAATCAAATGATACAGTAGTTAACTTTAGTATTACTGTTTTTTAAATAAACATTTTGTTTTCTTTCTAGGATCTTAATTCATATCTTGAAGATAAAGTCTATCTTACAGGATATAACTTTACCTTAGCAGATATTGTTTTATACTATGGACTGCATCGCTTCATAGTGAGTATTTGAATAGTTATTTGCTTTTTTCCTATAATGTTGAGATGATTATATTTATTTGTCTTGAATTGAATCATTTCAATTTTCAGTTTATCAAATAAAAATGAAAGGAATAGCCCTGGCCGGTTTGGCTCAGTGGATAGAGTGTCGGCCTGCGGACAGAAGGGTCCCAAGTTCGATTCCAGTCAAGGGCACATGCCTAGGTTTCAGGCTTGATCCCCAGTAGGGGGCGTGCAGGAGGCAGCTGATCAATGATTCTTTCTCATTGATGTTTCTATCTCTCCCTCTCTATTCCTGTCTGAAATTAATAAAAATATTTTTTTTAAAAAATGAAAAGAATAATTTTTATACAAGGTACCTTATGCAAATACTCCTTCCATGCATCCATCAAACAATTGTTTCCTGTTTCTTGATCTGCTTGTTTCTTGTACTTGCCTCTGCTCCTCTTTGCAACTACTTCTCTTGCCACCCTTTGGACTTGATCATCATCATCACCTGGACCCCACCTCTCCGTCTTAATTCCAGTACCCCATGTTCTGTGCAACCTCCTATACTTAGCTCTTAATCTCTTACTCCCTAAATTCCATCATCAGAAGTCACCCCTTTCCTTTTTCTAACCTATATACTTTCTTCCCCATCCAAACTAGAGCCCCTTTTGTGTAACTTCCAACTACATCCATCCTTTTATTACAATATCTTCAGCTTCTTTGTTCCACTGTACACTCACCACCCTTTCCCTGTCGATCCCCAACTCTTGGTTAATCTAAATAGATGCCTTCAGTACTATATCCAGGCCGAGTTATGTTGGAGAAATTACACTAAGATTGGTACCACTATAAATTTATACTATTCAATTTCAGCCAGGCTGTAATACTGATCAGCTCTGTTATTCCTCCCAGGCACAATTTCAGACCTTTATTTTTGCCTCCCCCGTTTATCTTCAGTCATTATCACAGAGCCTTCCTCCCTTACTCAGATAGAAAATAGAGGCTAGCCTTTGACTATACTCACCTTTCAGCCTTTTCTATGTGTACATCCTTATTCATCTTGTCTCCTCTTTCTGGACTAAGAAAGAATCACCTTGCTATTTTCCTAGGCTAATCCATTCATCTGGCCTCTTACCTCAATTCCCTCTCTACCTTCTGCCCCTTTTCTGGATCTTGTCCCAAATTTTATATCCTTTCTTTCTCATATCTTCAATTTTTTTCTCTATCTGGTCAATCTCTTTACTTTAAATTGTTTCCCATCTTAAATTGTTTCCCATTTACAAACAATTATATGTCATTAACTATATAGGGACTGTTTTGTATGCTTTATAGATGTTAACTCATTTAATCCATATAACAGCCCTGTGAGATAGGTACTATTATCATTCCCATTTTACAGATGAAGTAACTGAGGCATAGAGAGGTCTGGTGTCTTCTTTGAGATCACCCAAGTGAATGGCAAAACCAGATGTGGAAACCAGGCAGTTAGGTTCAGAGTTTGTACTTTCTTACATCTCTGTCTAAGACCTCCTCCCAACATCCATCTTTCCCCTGTGGAAAAAGAACTCATATGTTTTTCTGTATTCTTTATCTCATGCATTCAATCAGTGAGGTCTTGTTTCTACCTCACGGATGCCTCTGCCATGTGTCTATTTCTGTAATTCTAGATGACATTGCCCTAGTTCTAGAATTCATTATGTTCTGTCTGAGCTATTGAAATGGCCTCCTACAACCAATCACATCTTTTACAGTCCATCTTTATTGCTACTGAGGCATTTTTTTTTTTACGAACATACCTTTTTCTTTCTTTCTTTCTTTCTTTCTTTCTTTCTTTCTTTCTTTCTTTCTTTCTTTCTTTTTTTTTTTACATATATTGATTTCAGAGAGGAAGGGAGAGGGAGAGAGAGATAGAAACATCAATGATGAGAGAGAATCATTGATTGGCTGTCTCCTGCATGCCCCCTACTGGGGATCAAGCCCACAACCCAGGCATGTGCCCTTGACCAGAATCGAACCTGGGACCTTTCAGCCCATAGGCAGATGCTCTATCCACTGAGCCAAACCGGCTGGGGCCCTTTTTCTTTCTTTCACTCCCTAGGACAGGAGACCCTTCTTCATGTGGCCCTGCCTCCCTTGCTAACCTCATTGTCATCATTCTCCCCACACGCCTCTCTGAGCCATAACGTACTCCCTGAAGTCTCCTCAGTCTTTGCTCTTTCTGCTCAGTGTCCTTGCACTGCTCCTCTCTTTTGCTACTTGGCCTAGCCTTTATCTTCCTCCCAAACTGATTTGTATTTCATCAAGAATCACTCAGTTCTAGCACTAATTTCCTGATGAAGTCTTCTTGGGCTCCTAAAGCATATTCAAGTACTCTTTCCTCTGTTTCTTTTTGTACTTCGAAGGCTATCTCAGTTCTGGCTTGTTTTATTTTTTACTGTTAACTCTTCTTGGAAAATTTCTCTGTCTTTTATATTATAAACTGCTTGAGTTAGAGATTGTAGCAATTCATATTTGTAACACCACTATTTGACATAACTCCTGATATGTGTATGTAGTCTGTCCTCTCCTCCATAAACATTGAAAAACATAATTCACATATCTCATGTTTTTCAGAGTTTTATATATATTTTCTCATTGTATCTCATAGCTCTGAAAGAGAGAAGACTAGTTGAATTGTCCTCCTGTTACAGAGAAGGAAACGAATGCTTAGGAATATCGAGTACTTTATACAAAGACATAGCTCAGGTTTTGGAAGGGCCAAGGAAAACTCCGTATTCTGGCAGAGCTGTAATTCCTCCATTTGGGTTTACATGACTTATGAAGCACTATTTCGCTAAGATACCTAAGTGATTGTGTTAAGTTCTATAACAATATTATTGTAATGGCCTGGTCTGATCCTTATTTCAGCATAGTACTCTTAATTATTATAAGTTTACTTAATAAGAGCTTACTATGTGTGCCCATTATTCTATACTGGAGGGACATAAAAGAAGTGTAAAACTATTTTCAAGCAATTTTTAATCTCATTGAAGAGATAAGACTTTTTTTTATAGATTTTTAGAGAGGAATATAGACATGGATCAGAGAGAAACATTGATGGGCTTCCTCCTGCGCACTCCTTACCCCTTACTGGGGATTGAGCCCACAACTGGGCTTGTGCCCTGACTAGGAATTGAACCAATGACCTCTTGGTGCATGGGTTGATGACCAGCTACTGAGTCACACCAGCTGGGCAAGACTCTTTTACTTGAAAACAATTAGTGAATAAGAGAAAATGGAATCTAGTGCTAATTTCTGATCAGAATATTAAGTGACCAATTAAAGAGACATTTAGAGAAAAGTAGAATGTAGAATCATGAAAGTATCAGAAAAATATGTTGACTTTGAATAGCTTTGGCTCTCCGAGGAAATATTTATTGTTTTAGAAAGCTTACGATAAGTTTGACTAAATATTGCTTGTAAGTAGGATGACCATATAATCCAAACCAACACTTTTGTCAGTGACATTGGGGCTATTAGTAATTATACTGGTACAACATGAATAAGTGGATGGAATGTTTCCCACACTTAAAAGGAGTAAGATTCATTTTAAAGCAACATGAGATTGAAGAGAATCGTGTCATATTTCTCTTAGACCTCTTCAGCTCTTAGCACAATGCCTTGTGTAGCTAAATGCTAGTTGAGATTAGCAGTATTTAGCAATCTCTTTATATTTCCTGTTTTAGGTTGCATAACTTTATAGTGAAAGTATAAGCTTTAATTGTATCTATATATATAAAAGCCTAAGTGACTGAATGACCGACCAGACAACTGAATGACCGGTCGACTGGTCGCTATGATGTGCACTGATCACCAGGGGCCACCCCACTCAATGAAGGAGCTGCCCCCTGGTGGTCAGTGTGCTCCCACCGCCAACCGCCCAAGGCCTGCCAACCTCCTGTGGTCCTTCCCCCCAGCCCGCCAACCCCAATCGGCCCCAATTGCCGGCCAGGCCGAGAGACCCCACCCATGCACGAATTCGTGCACCGGGCCTCTAGTACTTCAATATAATTAAATCTAAAGTATTTAAATGTGAAGGCAGTTTAAGTAGAGATGAAATACTTTGATCATACCAGCCTCTTTCTATTCCATTCTGATTCAAAATATGTTAGTAGTTTTTGTTTTGTTTTTTATCTCATTTTGAAGTGTAAAAAGCCTCCAGGTAAAGAGAGCTTACTATTAAGGTATCTATCTCCTGGTGTAAACCCAGGAGTCTTTCAACCTGGGGAAGTGCATAACTTGATTTGAATTAGACTATGCTGCTGTGAGCAAAGCTACCTTATAGAAAGGACCAAGAATGATTTATATAAAACAATAACAACATACTGTCATTTTAAATACACATTTAAATGTGGCATTACTTAATTTTAAAGTTAATATTATAGAGGTGCCATCTCTAATTCTATGTGATGCTTCTCAACAGGCTAACAAAGGCCTGTCAGGACCCTCGTGAGATCTGGCTTTGTTAGCATCAAGCTTTTGTTAAGAAGGACAGTGTTTCTTCCATGTAATTTAAAAAAAAAAAAAGATAATGAAGTATAACTCTTGCAAACCAAGTGTATATTTACATTTTTCTCTCTTCTGGCTTACGCAGGTCATGCAATAGGGAAAGGAATACTCTGAGAAGGAGGGAGCTTGTGTGGAATTTCTTTGCCAGCAGAGTGAACAAGGTCATAATTTCATAATGCAAAATATTCATAGCACCAGCTGCAGAATTATTTAATTATGGATCTAGGTGCCTTCCAGAGCATTTGGTTTTTAAGCAGAGTAGTGTTTCATTCAATGCTGCATGTTATAACTAGGGTTACATTGACAATACTTAATGACCTGGACCTATTTATAGTTCCTATTTGAAACGTATATCCTCTTTATATGTAGTGATTAGCTTATTGCAATTAAGGATATTATGCTTATCTTTTTAAAAACATAATTGAGTGGAATAATATATAAGTTAACCATCCTTTTGTGTTCATAAAATGAGTTCATAACCAAACCATCTCTCCCACCCTGGTCCAAGTACAGACAAACTACATGGGAGAAATAAATACTTTCTCAAGCAACAGGCCTCACAGACTAAAACCTGTACTGTGACAGAATTGCACTGTTGTGTTAACTGACATCTTGTTGAGTTAGGTGTAAATATACCCACATGAGGAAAAAAATAATTACTAGATATTAAATTCAGGCAGAGTAGATGTAAAGTTCAGATTGGCTACCTGCTCAAATTCATCAGACAGTTTCCCGTGCTCTGTTTTGGCAGTATACTTAGTTTTTCCCTCATTCTTTCATTTGTTTGTTCATGTTATTGAATACTTAAAATATAATCAGTGCTGTGTACAAAACAGCAGTCAGAAAACCTTCAAGTCTTCAAATAATCTTACTGTATTTTGTTTCATTGTGAGCCCAATTTTAGTTGTGGCCGACTTACTCTAATTCTAAGATCTGATCTATCTAAATTCTCTTTGAGGAATAATACGTTGTTCTTCCTTTGTTAAACTGCCAGTTAGTGTGGCTGTTTATTATCACATCAGTGACTCATTGCTTTCTTAAACTGATTTCACTAGTAGATAGCAGTCCCTATGAGCAGACTGTTTCTCAAGATTATTATAATCCTTTGTAACATTATGTGCTGCTTGAGTATAAGATTATTATCTACTAAAATCCATTTGTTTTGAAGTTCGGAACACCGATGGAGATATGCTGTTCTTTTAGAAAGAAAGGAAAAGTAAAAGAAATAGCTGCAAAGCAGTCCAGGACTGCTGGCCATAAAGCATGTCTCAAAGGCAGCAGGGTGCCAGTTGGAAAGGTAGCAAACCAGCATTTCTCCCTGATCTGGAATGAGTCCCTTCAAGTGTTTCTCACATGTCTTCATGGAAAATTAATGACTAAGAATATTATCTGTTTGGCTTTAAAGTTAAAACTAGTTATAGAGTGCCAATAGAAATAAAAAAGGAATGGCTAAGAAGGGAGAGCCAAGCATCACTGTAGACACACTGGCATGTAGACCAATAAGAGGCAGGAAGTAGTAACTAGAACAATTGCATTGTGTTTCCTGTTGTACAAAGTGGGGGTGGGGACCCAAACTAGTCCACTAGGAAGGGATGAGGGAAAATCAGTGTTATAAGTAAAATAGTTGATGGGGATCCCATCCAAAATGTTCTAAGAAAAGTTTCGTGCAGAGAATCTGTTTATTTACTGTAAGTTCAAAAGTAGATAGGCCACTGAAAAGGTAGCAAAGGTAGCACATTGAGGTCAGTCATAATTTTCTCAGACTCAAGGGACAAGCTCCAAAGTTTAAACCAAAAGGAGGTTAAGTGGTGACTTGATCATTTTAGGAAAGCTCTATGTATTTCTAGCAAAGTTTTCTGAGGGAAAATGAACTCATTTGCATTCTCTAAAATAGATCATCTGGTTTAAAATCATTAGAATAAAATGTTAGACAAAGTTTAAGGTCTTGGAATAAAAACAATTTTATACTGTGGGTCTGTTATAATCCTTACACTAGAGACTCTAAATATGAAAGTTTTAAGTTGAAGAATATTGATTTGCTGTGTTATGGCTTGTTATTGTTTTAAATAATGAGCCTGGTAGCAGCATATGCTAGTCCTCTGAGAGCAGACGCTGCTGTTCTGAAATGTAAATAGTGAAAATACATTGCCCTCTTTACCGTTTCAAAGTCTGCAAGAGCAACTTGAATATAGATCAACAAGCAGTTGTACATAATTGTTTGGAATTGCTTTCTTCTTAGTGCAGTTTAATTCATTCTGAAAAATAACATCTCACAAAATGGACGAGTGGAGATTTTTTAAAAGAAAGAGTTCTGGAGAGACTAAATTGCAAGAAAGTGGTCAGATTTGAATGATCATGAAACCAACCCGGAGTAAAACTTGTTTTTCTGTTTACTTTAACTATCGGTAAAGAGGTTTGCTGGAGTTGATTTTGAATTTTATTTATTTATTTAAGAAAATTCACCCCTGTTTCCTATTAGATTTGCAGCTATGTTTACTAGTGATTGAGCTTCTAAAAAAAAATCTCATATTTTCTTTCTAAATCAGTGGTGAAGTTCACATATGGTAAAGAGTTAGAAAAAAGCCCTAGCCTGTTTGGCTCAGTGGATAGAGCATCGGCCTACGGACTCAAGGGTCCCGGGTTCTATTCCAGTCAAGGGCATGCACCTTGGTTGCGGGCACATACCCAGTGGGGAGTGTGCAGGAGGCAGCTTATTGATGTTTCTGATTCTCTATCCCTCTCCCTTTCTCTCTGTAAAAAAATCATTAAAATATATTTTTTAAAAAAGAGTTAGAAAAAGAACCAAAAAGTTCTTTTATAAAATGCTTTACCTTTTAAAATATAGATGGATATTTAGTTTATTCCACAATGTGTGTTTAAGCGCCTCCTGTGCACAGCACACCAGACAAGAATAACATAATTCCTACATGTGAAACCATGACATCTCGTTTAACAAAAAGTACCTTTTGCATAAAAAAGACATTCTTGACCAATTTTTTTGACACGTGTTAATTTTTTTTAATCTCTGTGCCATGGATTAACTAAATTGTAGGTGAAACAGTTATAGTAGCATATGTCTGATAACTAGATGCAACCTTACACCCCCTGAAACAAGATGAGTATCCTATATAATAAAAGGCTAATATGCAAATCAACCGAATGGCAGAACGACCGGTCACTATGACGCACACTGACCACCAGGGGGCAGACACCCAACGCAGGAGCTGCTCCCTGGTGGTCAGTGCACTCCCACAGGGGGAGCGCCG
This sequence comes from Cnephaeus nilssonii, assembly GCF_951640355.1. Lineage (NCBI taxonomy): Eukaryota > Metazoa > Chordata > Mammalia > Chiroptera > Vespertilionidae > Cnephaeus > Cnephaeus nilssonii. The sequence goes on along the minus strand of NC_137078.1, from coordinate 16,696,827 downwards.
CTCAGCCAGAAGCCAGGCTCTTGGCTGGCAAGTGCAGCAGCGGTGGTGGGAAGCCGGCAGTCAGACATCCCCCTAGGGCTCCCGGACTGCGTGAGGGCACAGGCCCCCAGTGCACGAATTTCATGATTGGGCCTCTAATATTTTTATAATTTGCTATAGCAGCTTGTATGTGGGACTTAAACCCAAACTTAAATTCTTATGTAACAGAAGCAGTGAGACTCTCACTGCTAATAATTTAAGTAAACTGGGCCAACAGAGATAGTTGAGACCACCAAAGATAATGTTACAATAGTATCCTGATGTCATAATGGCAAAAAGGAAGGCAGGATAACTTGCATCAGTTTTTCTTATTAAATTGCCTTGTAGTAAACATAAAATGGAAATAGGATTTCACTGAAACACTTATTGAGAAAATACTGTGTGTCTATCCTTTTATTGCTAATATTATTTTGTGTTCTGTATTAATAATTGCATACTAGAGTGATTTATCCTTCAGTTATTTTGACCCAGTAACTTAACAGAATATTTTCCTGTAAGCACAAGTATGTATATGCTAAATTCTGAGCAGACATGGGACGTCCATCTCACTTAAAGTACCTTCCAATAAGCACACTGCTAATGGGTTTGAACCCAGAAGGGTGACTGAGGTGTTTTTCTTTGTTTAAGCATGCATGTCAGTTTTACAGAGACGTACAATATCTGTTAACTGAATGCTGAATTTACAACAGCAGATGGAACTGCACTACTTTTACATGGGTCATGGCTGTGAGTTATTGCCCTATTGACTTTCTTTTTACCTGACAACTCTTCATGATTCCAATCTAAGATTTGTCTTAGAGAAAAGTCTGTAAGTCCCCTACTTTGGATTTTGAGCCCAGTGAAATGATTGTCATGAACCGTTATTATTGCATCTTTCTCCAGCCAAATCTCTGGGCATTCTTATAGCTTGAAAGTAAATTCAGTGAACTGTTGTGTTACATCCACTGAAGATAGAGTTTAGTTTTATTGCAAACAGAATTTAGAAGGTCTATTGTCCATCTGAGGCACTTGCCACTGGAAATAGCTCTTCCTTCTTTGTAGTAAGCAGTGATCACTTAAAATTAAATGGGTCATTGTCTTCTTTAGTGAATTTTTTCCCCCAGAGTTCAATAAAAAGAACCAGTAGTCCACATATGTAAACACCAACCATCTATAGCCAGCTATCTATCTATCTATCTATCTATCTATCTATCTATCTATCTATCTATCTCTATTATCTATCATCTATCTATCTAATGAGTTTACTTAGTATTCCCTTGTTAAGTTGTTAAATACCAATAAACCTTTTTTTTTTTTTTGAGTGGTGTGCTGAAAAATATTAGAGAAAGAGAACCATATCTTAGTCTCTTGGAAGCTATTCTCGTTTTTCTCCTGTTTTCCTTTCTAATAAAGTAAAAAACAAACTCTTTGGGCTTCCAGATCCTGAGTTAATGTAAAATTGGCATTTGTTGAAAACTCCAGATCTCCTTAGAAAGCATATCTAGTTTTGAATTGAACATAAAAGCATTAAACAAATGGATAATTCTTCCAAGTGGCTAAAAGTTTTCACTCCTATCTGGACACGTTGGTTTGAGAACTGGGTTTCCCCCCAGTTTCTATCTCCTATTCAGATGATATTAATAGTTGTGCTTATGTAATGCCTGTGTTGTGTATGTGTTTTTAATCTCTACTTAGGTTGACCTGACAGTTCAAGAAAAGGAGAAATATCTTAATGTGTCTCGCTGGTTTTGTCACATTCAGCATTATCCAGGCATCAGGCAACATCTGTCTAGTGTTGTCTTCATCAAGAACAGACTGTATACAAATTCCCACTAGAAGCTACCCATGCTGTGCAGAAGAGATATTAAAAATATTTTAAATGGAAAGTGTATTCTGGACCAGAGGGCTAATGTAAATTGATATGCAGTCATTTTTTATTTGCTGAAGTTGATAGAATTTTTAAAGTATAAACATGTCTGAATGTATTCTTTTTTTCTTTAGTTGAAATTTTGCAATTTTTAATGTAAAAATTCAACTGCTATCAAAACTTGAGTTAAGATCAAGTTATAAATCAATTTGTTTATATAGATGATATTTATTTTAATAAAAGTTGCAAATCAGTGGCTTAATTTAAAAAAAAAAAAACATTAGTCCTTTTAATGATTGACCTATTTGGCTACTTATTGACCTATCATATTTTAAAATGCATTTTCACCTTATGAATATTTATCCTTTGTTTGTTTATTAAGGTCTATAATAAATTGTGCCAAGGATAGAGAAAGGGAAGACAGATGTGTTTGTTTTCAAATATTTATGTGAACCAGTAAATGTGGTTGAAAAAGTCTTTTTTTGTTTGCTTATTTCTTTTCTGTAGTCATTATTCATTGAAGTGAAACTAACTACTGAACTGCCCTAGAGGGAACTAGAATAAGATTCATTCTCTTGAGTTAATGGTTCTTTTGTTGTTGTTGAACTTAGTGGAATATGCAGTAGATAAAAAGAGATGGGAAATTCCTGCTATCCCACTAATTTGGGGCTAGATAACTACTAGATTAAAATTAAAAGCCAGCTTTCATAGAAAGGCTGCTGATGATGAAGCAATATGTAAAGAACAAAGAGACACTTTAACAAATCTATACAATGTATAACTCTTATTGGCTGATTAAATAATCATTTATTGAGAACTAAAGAACTTCTATTTCCAAATAAGAAAAATGAAGTCTTCTAGCACTTGACTGTTTAATGCTAGTTAATATTTTGGTTTTGATGCTGAATCTAAGTACTAGTATACGAATCAAAGGTCAGGTAGAAAGAGTAGGATAGGAAATAGACAGCATTCACATTATGCCTCACTGCTACGAATTATTCCTCTCCTCACACTGCTCTTCTCCCCCTGGCCTGCAGGTCAGCAGGACAGACAGGGTAGACAAGAGATGGGCTACCCAGCCTTCCCATCCCAACCATTTCATTTTTTTCCCCTTCAGTTTAGGTCTGCTGTGAGGAAAGGGTAGAAGACACCTAATTTCTTTGCCAACTGTCCCTTCTTCCCACTTCTACCTTGTGAGTCTTAACCCTCTGAATCCTTACATCTGTTAACCAGTTCTTTATTGAAGTGCACAGCATTGTTTCATATTTTAAAGAGCTACACAGTGTTACTATGGGCCAAGACTTCCCTCTAGCAACTTAGATCTTAATGAATAAGGGGATGGCATAAATATGAAGGCCTGGCTCCTGCAAAGGTTAGATATTGCTCTCAGTGTCTAAATCGAAACAATTCATTTCTCATAGAAATGCTGCTGTGCATCATGGTCATTTCTGTCATGTACCTCTCTGCCTGAAATGCCCTTTGCCCTTCACTTGAAGGCCTCATCAGTATTTAGCTTGCTCATGTTTTCCTGAAAGTCAAGAGTGTTAAGACCCATCGACCCATATTTCCCTGCCCTTGTTTCTGGCACCAATGGCATTGTACTATTTTTTATTATATGTCTCTTCCACCAAACTGTTAATTCCCTGAAAGCAGGGATCCCTTTTTTCTTTGCATATCCAGCCCTCAAAACAGTGACTGGCACACAACAGCAGATGCTCAATGCATGCTTGTTGAAAGAATGTAGTATTCTTTAAAGTCCATTTTGAGCTGACCAAGAAAAGTGAAAGTGTGAATTGAAATTAGAGACAGCTGTGTAGAGCACAAAAACCAAATAACTTTAAAGCAGGTTGTTTTTCTCTCATGTAAATGAGCATAAGACAGTCCACAGTTGGCATTCCACCTCCAGCTCCCATCTTTCTTCATACTGAGCAAGTAGTGTTCTTTCTTTCTCAAGTTTAACTTATGGTCCAAGATGGCTATCAGAGCTCCAGACAAGTCCATAATCAAGACCCAGAGAAAGAGGAAGAGAAGTAGGACAAAAAGACTCCTTTCGAAACTAAGTCCTGGAAGTCCTATTCAGCAATATCTATTTAATCTCTGGCATCTCTGCTGGGACAGAGTCTAGAAATACAGTCCTTTACCCCCCACACGGCCATCCAGATCAAGCCTATGCCCTGCCAATAAGGAAGAACGGAAAAAGGGACACTGAGTAGGCGACTAGCTGGCTCTGTCCCAGTAAATAGTGTTTGGGAAAATGCCTCTGAATGCCAAATCAACTTGTAAAATAATTTTTATTAGTACATTGTTAACATTCCATGGATTACTAATTTGCAAAGAATTAGAATACAATAAAATAAATACTTTTCACTGACTACAATTTTCATGATTCAGAAGTTATTTCAGGATCCCACAATATTCAGTTACCAGGAACATCTGTTAATGTGCACTTTTAGTAACAACAACAATAATAGCTAACTTATTGGCATGTAGTATGTATCAGGCAGCATTTTAAGTGAATTCACTAATTTTATCCCCTTTTTGCAGATAATGAAAATTGCCTAAGGTCACACAACCAGTGTCAAGGGGCTGGGATCCAGACAAGTGTCTGGCTCAAACTTAACCTGTAATCCACTTTATTGGTGTACCAGTAAAGTTCTGCTTAATCAATTTGTGAAGGTAGTTTTTAACCAACTTTAGAAAAAAGCTGCCTAGACATTGAATAAAATGTGTGTGTGTGTGTGTGTGTGTGTGTGTGTGTGTGTGTATCTTCAGGAATAAATGAGATGGTTACACAACTCTGAATGTACTAAAACCTACTGACTTGTACACTTTAAATGGGTAAATGTTTATAATATGGGAATTATAGCACAAAAACAGTGTTTTTAAAAAGGAGTGGAGTCAAATACTTCAACCACACCAAGTATTATGAGACGTTGGATGAAGTCAGTGCACATGAAATTCCTCTTAAGAAAAAGAAATAAAGATGACTGATTTTATGGTTTTTTTAAATTTGCAATGGCCGTATAAGCATTACCTAGCGCCATGCCTAGCACACAGAAAGTGATCGATAAAAGATCGATTTTTTAAGGTCAAATTCTTAAACTAATTCTCTAGTTTTTTCCCCACCTATCATCCCTGAGGCACCTGCTCAGTGTAAGCCTATCTGAGATAAGATAACTTGGCCGAGTATCTTGCGAATTTTACTAAAGCATTAATGGGTCAATTTGCTTACCAGTTTTAAAGTCTCTGGTCCTCACATCTTTCAAGCTGTTGAAAAATGGACCATATTGTTTTTCGTCTTTTCTAAAATATCAATGACACTCCTCTGAAACAAAGTGGGGCCATCTTTGTCCATGTTATCCTTCTACAAAGTAAATGCCCTTTTCTAAGCATGTTCTTTCTATAATTCCCAAAAGCCTGTGGCACTGGTCATTCAGTAATACCTCAGATATTTATTTAGCACCTACTATGTATCAGACACTGCTAGGCCCTGGGAATAACACTATTACATCTTTGCCTTCAGAGAGTTTACAATCCAGTGGTCTGTGAGCAGATTTCTGAAATGTGAAGCATTCTTTGCAAGATTACCAGCCACTCAACATTCTTTGAAAGTAAATAAATATAACCAGGTGCCATTTACTGAGTGTGTTCTATGTTAGGGGCTCTATACCAGACACTTGACAACAATCTTATCTCATGTTAGTTTAGGAAATTGGGGGGCGGGTGGGTACTAACCCACATGCTAACTAACATCTCAGGCCATGGCTGGAGTGAATGAGAATCATGCAATTTCAGAGTTCGAGCTCATAATCTGCCACCATGTTATGCCCTGGAGTTGATTTGACTCCCCTGACTAGACACTTGGCCTTACCTCCCTCTTCCACAGACAAAAGATCCCAAATAAGAAAAGATCATAATTTTTCTTACTTAAATACTGGTTGTAAAACAAATAGAAATAATAGAACTGCAAGCAATATCAAAAGGCCATTTGTCTTTAGGCACAGTTATATCCAAAGCATCTAAGATGTCATGAAGTATTTTGTGGAATTCTGTGGTTGTAAATCTCAAGTAGCTGCTGCCACAATACAGTAAAAAAAGTGACATAACTTCAAAAATGACATAATCATCCCTCCATGACCTGATTTCCCAGTTTAAACTGCCCTATCTCCATGCAGATTCAGCCCTAAGGCCATGGCACTGAGATTTTTAATAGTCATGTGACCATTCTCACTTTTACTTCCTGTTAAATATAGGTCCTCCATTGGCTCCACCCAGTCATACCTGAAGCTAGTAAAGAGGCGTGTTAGGTCTCTTACAGGGAAGCAGTAACAGAATAAATGGGAAGAACACCATGGCTGGCGCATCATCAAGAGCCCTGCTGAAAGGCCTTCCAGAATAGCTTCAAGTTGTGTTGTTAGGAAAGAATAAAACTCTTATAATCAGGTACATCTGTACATGTACATCACACCAAAGGTTAATTACACAAGTAATTTGTTTATTGACAAGTAGACAATTTAGAATTGTAAATTGTGTTAAAATTGTAATTGTATAAGTGGTAAGTAGGCAAATTAGAGTTATTGTTAAGTACAGCTTTTTCATTTAGGTAGTTTGCTAACATTTTACATTATGTCTTTGAAAAAAAATAGATGTTACATGAACTTTAATATTAATCTAGTTTTGGGAGAGATGTAGTGGTTTAATGGATTAAAGCATTTAGCTTTTTACCCCAGAGAGCAGTATTTCTTCTTTCTCTCCCTAATTAGGTAATCTGCTCCTACCCATTACCAGGCCACTAAATTTCAAATTCTCCATACACCCGAGCAGGCTGCTACATATCTGGCCATCTTAGTTTTAGTCTTGATTTATGGGAGCTGAATTACATTCCCAACTCTTCCTGGAGCTCCAGGTGAAGTTTATTGCAAAAGCAATGGGGAGAAAGTTGCCATCATATATCTCTCTTGCCTGGGCAGAGCTTTTAGATACACAAGGGGCTCTATATCCCACTGCTCCATGCCTTGTATGTTGGATTTATAACACTGTGAAGCCCAGCTCTAGGGTTACATACGGGCATATCAGAGATGAGATGGGGAATTTGATTTTGCAATAATGATTACTTGTTGCTGGAGTCCACATTCCTGCAGGCTCTGCCTTTATTCCCCATACTGCTGGTGAATAAAACTCATTCCAACTGCTACCTAATCTAGTGAAACTCATCTTTCACTTCTGAGGCAAAAAAAAAAAAAAAAAGGTAGACAGGAAGTCAGGAGATTTTGAGATGTTGGCAGTTTTTACTATTGTGTCTCAAGGATATCTATGTTCCTATTAGCACAGTTCTTTTAGGAATGTTTTAATCTTTTAAACTTTCATTTCTTTGTGGGAAGAAGAAAAGCTTTGCATCTTTTCCAACTTGGTGAGTTGATTTGATGGCTTATTCATGCTGTCGCTTCCGCTTCAAAGAGGCCGGGCCCCTAGGGCTAGCCAATTGTATTATGGATTCTGCAGATTTGGCTTTCCATTCCTGCTGGGTGTCATCTGTCCTCACAGTCTTGCAGCGGATAATTTTTGTCCTCTCTAACATCATCTGAGAAATGTGTGCCTGGCAGGCCTGTCTGTCCAAGTTAAGCTTGAAATAAAGTAGCCACACAACTAATTGGACAAGACATAGCTCTAAACAATAAGGCCACAGGCTTGCTTTGACCAATACCACAAACCTCCAGCCATTTAATTACAAATTCCAAAGTTTCTTTGGTGCAGTCCATGAACTAGCGTCTTTGGGTAATTTAAGTTATCCTTCCTCCACTGCCTCATTTTCCTGACCTGCAAAATACACACAAACACACACACCTTCATCCTTATTTTAATGGGCCTTAGAGGTTTTTAACCCTCTGGTTGGCTTCACCAGCCTTGCAGTTCCTGCCTGTTTTCAGCATTTGACGCAAGCCCTGTTGCTTGGATGAAAGAACTCTGGAGTTAACTATCATTGTCAGAAGTTTGGGGAGCAGGTAACAGGCATTGCACTAATGAATGCAGCACTTCTCAGACGTTAGCACGCATGGTAATCATGCACGGGGCTTCTCAAAACACAGGTTGCTGGGCCCAGTTTGAGTTCCTGATTGAAGAGATCTGGTGCAGAGACCACACCATGAGAACCGCTGTACTACATCTGTCTGAATCTTAGGTGCCATTCATCAAAGAACTCGTGTTTTTGTCTTTTTGCGCAGTTGAGTCAGATTTTCTGAAGGAATGACCCGTGTGGTGGAGCACTCTGCATTCTGTTGGTTGGCCCTGTCTGTCTCCACGGTAGCAGTTTGTCTCCACGGTAGCTCCCTCAGTAAAACACCACCTGTTCTCCAAGTGATGTAGCTGCACCTGAAGCACCTCTAGGGGGACCAGCAGAATTCAGTGCAGGAAGGTTTCGCACAGGACTTTGAAGTTGCTTTGGCCTAGAAAATCACTGATGAGATGCACAGCCTCCACTGCACACCAAACAACCTCTCAAGCCTAGAGTGCCAGATGCATTTCCAAAACTTCATGGGATTAATATGCAGTAATATTGACTATTTTACCCCCAAAGACCCTCTAATCTTTCCCCTCCTTTCGCTTTCATCAGTTTCTTCCATTTATAATTTTTAACCCACTTCAAAAATATGTTACAAAAAAAGGACAAACAGCAATACAGAAAATGTTCTAGAAAAAAATCTCATGAAATGCATTTAATAAAAATAAATAAATTTAGGAGTCCACTCCCTCAATTATGCTTATCCTTGATGGGCTTATACTATAATGAATTCAAATTTAGTTCTCAATATGCATGTAATTGAATACTCATTTTTATTTTCTAATTTTCATAAGGTTTAATAGAGAATTAGCAAATAATTTAACCCTGAAGTCAGAACTACTAAATTCACATTATTTCCATGACTTAGGTGTCTCAATTCTCACAAGTGTAATAATTGAAAAAAAATCCCTTTACAATTTCATGGTTTAAAGGATCTGGTATTGAGAATCTCTGTAAAATGATGTTGTATAGAGTGCTATGAAGATGAGAACAGCAAATCTTAAAACCATAGAAGTATTTAGTGTGTGATTACATTTATGTAATATCTTTGAAATGACAAAATTTTGGAAATGGAGGATACAATATAGGTTGCCAGGGTTTGGGAGGGGGCAGAGAGGAAGTTAGGTGTGGTTACAAAAAGGCACTATGGGGATCCTTGAAACTGTTCAATATCTTGACTGTGATGATGAACACATAAACCTACATGTGTGATTACATTGTTCGGCACTAAATACACACACACAACGAACACAAGTAAAACCGAAAATCTGAATAAGATTGGTAGATTGTATCAATATCAATATCCTGGTTGTCATATTGACATTTGCAAAATGTTACAATTGGAGGGAAACTAGGCAAAATGTACAAGAAATCTCTCTGTATACAATTATGTGATCTCAAAGTTTTATTTAAAAAATGCAAAAAAGTCTCATCAATCCAGAAACAATAAGAGATAACATACAAGACCTTTTTAGCCTCGGAAACCAAGGACACACTCAGAGCTGCCCCCACCCCAACCGAAGGTGCAAGCAGAACAGTGCTACCAAAGTGGCCCTTCTCTGACTCTCCTCGCTATCTGAGCTACAGTTGAAAGATTTCTGGGAAGGGAGGGAACGAAATAGGCATACACTGGACCTGATCACCCCAGAAAACAACACAACCCAACAGTGTACAGAGCAATGCAAACGGCTAAAACATGTATCTACAGGCTATCAGCAATAGAATTGCAGAAAAGTAATTGGGTAGTGAGTGATTTCATATTATCCCCTCCGGTGGACTGTACACTCCACCAGGAAGTAGAGGCATGAGCAGTCATGCTCACTGTTATATTTCAGCCCCTAGCACTGCATTTGACACATAGAAAATGCTCAATACATGTTCACTGTGTTTGGATGAAAAAATTGAAAAGCCCATATGGCCTGTTATATAGTAACTAGAGGCCTGGTGCACGAAATTCGTGCATGGGGGGGGGGGTGTGTATCCCTCAGCCCAGCCTGCACCCTCCAATATGGGACCCCTCGAGGGATGTTGATTGCCCATTTAGGCCCGATCCAAGTAGGATCGGGCCTAAACGGACAGTCAGACATCCCTCTCACAATCCAGGACTGCTGGCTCCCAACTGCTCGCCTGCCTGCCATCCTGATTTCCCCTAACCACTTCTGCCTGCCAGCCTGATCACCCCCTAACCACTCCCCTGCCAGCCTGATTGATACCTAACTGCTCCCCTGCCAGCCTGTTTGCCCCTAACTGCCCTCCCCTGCAGGCCTGGTCACCCCTAACTGCCCTCCCCTGCAGGCTTGGTCACCCCTAACTGCCCTCCCCTGCAGGCCTGGTCCCCCCCAACTGCTCTCCCCTGCAGGTTTGGTCACCCCTAACTGCCCTCCCCTGCAGGCTTGGGTCCCCCGCAACCCCCCAACTGCCCTTCCTTGCAGGCCCAGTCACCCCCAACTTCCCTCCTCTGCCGACCTGGTCACCCCTAACTGCCCTCCCCTGCAGGCTTGATCGCCCCCAACTGCCCATCCTTGCAGGCCTGGTCCCTCCCAACTGCCCTCCCCTGCTGTCCATCTTGTGGTGGCCATCTTGTGTCCACATGGGGTCAGTCATCTTTGACCACATGGGAGCACCATCTTGTGTGTTGGAGTGATGATCAATTTGCATATTACTCTTTAATTAGATAGGATAGGCCCGGTGCACGAAATTTGTGCACGGGAGGGGGGTGTCCCTCAGCCCAGTCTGCACCCTCTCCAATCTGGGACTCCTCAGGGGATGTCCAAAATTGGCAGTCGGACATCCCTCTCACAACCCGGGACCACTGGCTCCTAACCACTCGCCTGCCTGCCTGCCTGATCACCGCCTAACTGCCCTCCCCTGCCAACCTGATCGCCCCCAACTGCCCTCCCCTGCTGGCCTGATAGCCCCCTAACTGCTTGCTCCCCCACGGTGGCCTGATCACCCCTAACTGCCTCGGCCTCGGCCTCTGCCACCTTGGCTTTGTCTGGAAGGAATTCGGACATCTGGAAGATATCAGGTCACTCCAGTCTAATTAGCATATTACCCTTTTATTAGTATAGACTAGAGGCCCGATGCATGAAATTCATGCAAGAGTTAAGCCTTCTTTCCCCTGGCTGCCAGCACTGGCTTCCCTCTGGCACCCAGGACCCGGGCTTCCCTCGCAGCCCCGGCTTCGTCTGGAAGGTCATCTGGTCTAATTAACATATTACGCTTTTATTATTATAGATGGCTTTTCCTTCCCTACATATCTCCTTCATTTTCTCCTCACCCACCACCTACACTTAAACTCATACACAGGGATCGAGGCTGGACAGTCCTTTAACCTGTCTGTGCCTCCGCCCTGCTCACCTGTGAGACGAGGATAACACACCTACTGTGTGCTTCAGAGGACTGCCATAAGAATTTAAAAAATTAATGTGTGCCAGCACTTACCACAGTATTTGGCAGATTGTAAGTGCCATGTTGGTGTTTGTTCAACTGCCACCTAATTCTGACACAGATTAGGAGTTAGCTCAGACCTGGCAGGTGAAGGGCACCATCCTCCTCCACAAGCTCTGGGGTTCCCAGGCCACCTATGCTACCGACATACTGTCTACAAGTTTGGGGGGTTCCCACTTCCCCTTGGATTCAGTTAGTCCCTAGGTTGACTCATTGACCTTGGGAAAGTGATGTACTTAGGATTACAGATTTATTGTAAAGGATACAAATCAGAACCAGGTAAATGACTAGATGCACAGGGCGAGGTCTGGGAGGGCCCCAAACACGAAGCTTCTTTGTCCTCAGTACTCCTTACCTGGCAGCATATCAATATATGAGTCCCAACCAGGAAGCTTCCTGCAGCTTCAGTGTCCAGGAGGTTTTTATCAGGGTTTCAGTACACAGACATGGATGATTGAATCATTGGCTCCGGCCTCCCTCTCTTTCCTACTTGGGAAATTTCAAGGATTTAGAGGTTATCTCTCAGAAACCAGGGACAAAGATCAGCCAAATTCTTTATTATACAACCTATGGAAATTAGTAAATTGAGTAGGCAGAAGGGGGGACAAAAAAGGCATTTCAGGAAGGGGGGTGTCTAAAAATAAAGAGGCATAAATAAGTGTGATATAGTCATGGCACAGTAGAAAGACCTCTTAGCTGATTAGCTGTGCTATATTGGAATGTGCCAGCCTTGAAGTTGAAAGACCAGGGCTTTGTCCATGGGTCTGCTATTCGATAACTATGGTGCCATCTTGTGGGAGTATAGGGATCATTGTAAGCCAACTTAAATCCTTTCTCTGAGAGGGGGACATAATTTAAATAGGTACACACACAACTTAGTCGATTAAAACAACAAAAATATATTATCTCTCACAATACTGTGGGTTGATTGGGCAGTTTTCTGGCTTCATTGCAATTCATGTGTCTGTATCAGCTGGCTGATGGCTGGACTGAAACTCCAAGAAGTCCTCCTTCACACATGCGGTGCCTGGGTGCTAACAGCTAGGGTGCCTACAGAATGTCTCTCTACAGGCAATGTCTCAACTTCTAGTGCTTCTCTACACAATGGCCTCACTACAGCAGGACAGTCTGACTTCCTGACAGGAGAGCAAAAGCAGAAACTGCCAGTTGTGTTAAGGCACACCACTTTTTCCACCATGTTCTTTTGGTCATAGCAAGTCACAAGACCAGTCCAAATTCAAGGGGAGGGGGAACAAATTCCATATTCTGATGGGAGGAGCAGCATGTTGCATGTGTGTACAGTGAGGGAAGGAATCATCACAGCTGTCTTCAGAGACTCTACCATATTCTCTGATTCCCAGCTTACTCATCTGAAAATGTGTATTATCTACTTCAACTAGCTTAATGAGATTAAGACACATGATATATAAGTGACAGCATTTTATAAATTGTAAAGTGCTAAATAAGTACAATATATTATAGTGGTGGGTGATAAAGGCAGATTGGAAGAACGAGAGCAGATTATAAAAGGAGATAGATTGTAATATTGAGTATATACTATATGTTAGGCATTGTACTGTGTCTTACAAGTATCTTCTTTAAATCACCACAGCAAACCTTAAAAGAACGGTATTTCATTTTATTTTACAGGAAAGGAATTGCAAGTGAGGGGCAGAGCCAGAATTGGAACCCAATTCTGTTTGATTCCAAAGTCTTAACTACTGTACCCAGAGTTCTTTGATCACTTTTATCTAATCAATCTGCAATTGGGTAAGGGGAGGTAGCAGCTACCCAGAACCACTGAAACCAATTTTTTGGAGACAGAACCCATAATCTGCATTTTTAACAGCTAATGTGGGAGAAACATTCAACCTCACTGTACACTAAGAAGACCAGCTCAGAGGAAATGTAGGATTGCAGGTGCAGAAGAAAACAAATAAGAAAAGTGTCAGCTATTGAGAGAATAATTATGTTTTCTAGAGGTTGATGCTAAAGCTGGTAAATGAAAGTAAGACTAGAAAAGTTAAAAGTCAGACCCAACAACTTGCAAATAACCAAATTTTATATTTATTTATTAATTCATCATTTTTTTTTTGCCTTTGGGCTTATTATTTCCTGTGCTAGAAAACCCCAAGTTCTTTTACCCCACCCAACTTGGCTAACATTTATTCATTTGGGGTCTGATGAGAGATGTGTGCCTTCCCTGGGAAGTTCTCTCTGGCCATCTCTCACCCCCAGAGGTCCCACATGTGTGCTGTGCCTTCCTCCATCCTATCATGTAGGCCCTAAATGTTGGTTTGTGTGCCTTCTTCAGCACTAAACAGGAGAACCTTGTGTAGGAAGAGAGGGGGGAGAAAAGGAGAGATTACTAGGTGTACTGGTTAATAATGCGGATTTTGTGATCAAAGAAAACACGATAATTTCAAGAGAAATATCAAAAGTGCTTTATTCAAAGTAATGTCCATTGCTAGCTACACACTTCCCCCATCTTTCAGGTAATTTGTGGATACCGTCCCAATAGAACTTTTCTTTGTTTTGAGGCAAACCATTCAGAGACCCAATTTTCCACTTCTTCGTACGTTTTGAAGTGCTGCTCAGAAAGTGCATGTGCCATAGATCAGAACAAGTGGTAATCTGAAGGAGCATCGATCAGAACAAGTGGTAATCTGAAGGAGCAAGGTCTGGTGAATACGGCAGGTGGGTTGATGCTTCCCAGGCAAGATCTTTTAACGTGTCTTTAACTGGTTTTGAAGTGTGTGATGTTGCGTTATCATGAAGCAAAATTACTTTGCCGTGTCTTCTGGCACATTCTGGTAATTTCACGATCAAAGCGTGATTATTTGTTGTTAGTACCGATCAGTAGTAACGGTTTCACCTGGTTTTAGAAGGTCATAATACACCACACCTTCCTGATCCCACCAAACGCAGAGCATTGTCTTTCCGAAGTGATTTGGCCTTGCAGTCGATGTTGATGGTTGACCTGGATCAACCCGTGATTCTCAAAATAAATCCACTTTTCATCACCAGTCACAGTTCGATGCAAAAAAGACTTTCTTTTGTGCCATTGAAGCAACATTTTACTGATGACTTTTCGGTTTTCTATTTGTCTTTCGTTCAGTTGATATGGCACCCATTTTCCTTCCTTTAAAATCTTTCCCATTGCTTGTAAACGATCGGAAATTGGTTGCTGAGCAACGTTTAATCTTTCTGCAAGTTGTTTTTGAGTTTGACACGCATCTTCATCCAATAATGCTTGTAATTGTTTCTCTTCAAACTTTTTTGGTTGACCTGGATGTTCTTTGTCTTTTACATCGAAATCATCATTTTTAAAGCATTTAAACCAGCGTTCACAAGTATCTTGAGATGGAGCATGTTCACCATAAGCTTCCCGAAGTATACGATAACTTTCAGCACCATTTTTCTTCAAAATAATTAATTAAAACTTCCCGCAAATGCTCTTTTTTTTTTGGCACAAATTTCAACATTTTTAAGCGTAAAAATATCTATGATGTTAACACCTTCAGCAAATTTGACATATGAAGTTTTGAAGCTTGCTGCCAATACAACAAAATAGCACACATATCAAATTGCATATATATCAACATATGTGTAACTCCATCTATTGAAAAAATCTGCATTATTAACTGGTACACCTAGTAAGAGCTGGTTCTTAGAAAGGACCACTGGATGAACAGGAGGTGAAAAAGCCACTGCAAAGTTGCACAGTGTTTGTACTTTGAACAGGCGTGAAGACTTGCTGAGACTAGAAGATGAACTTTATGAAGTTTACCAAACGGCAGCAGTCAGATACAGGGCAGCCCCACTGATGTCTCTTCATGACCAGGGCAACTAAAAGCAGCCTAGAAAACGCGTCTCTTCAATAATTAACTTAGCCCATAGAACAGCTGGTTGAAATTTTGTAAACACAAGACAAGAACAGATTTTTTTTTTTTTCTCCTTCACGTGGGCACGAATGAGCCTGATAAGTGATTTGAACAAATTACTTAGGGCACCTTCCTATCGGGGCAGCACCTGCCCCAATCCAGCATGGCGGCACCGGCTTCTCCCAGGGCACATCCCGTTACACGGCCGGGCCTGAAAGGAGCTGGGGCTGGTGGACGCCGCTGCCCGTCGCGCTTTGATGACGGCGCACCCGCGCCTGGGAAGCGGGCAGAGCAAGTCTGCGCAGGCGCAGCGCGGCCGCGGTGGGCGGAGCTGGCGGGATGAGTGGCGGCGGCCCGGAGGCCGCTGTGGGTTGTGAGGCCCCCGCGGCGGGCGGCAGCAAAAAGAAGGAGTCCCTGGGAACCGCGGGCTCGCCCGCGCACCTCATCATCAAGGGTACGGAGTGAAGGGGATATCGCCCCGGTGTAAGCCAGGGCAGCCTCCCCTCCCAGGCGGCGCCCTCTGACCCGGGGGGTGGCGAGGCGAGCGGGGTCGTGGCCGCGCCCCCTCGTTCTCTGCTCCGCTAGTAAGGACCAGCCCAATCTCTCTCACCTCCTCAAGGGAGAAACCTAGACGTGGGCCTCCTCCCCTCCCCGAGCCCGGGACCCCCGGGCGCAGGGCCTCCGTGGACGCGGCCGCGCGGCGCACCTGCGATGCAGGGGACACGGAGGCGGAGTGGGCAGGGCTGCGGAGCGGTGGGGCGACGAGGTTGTTGGCTTTACCCACGCTAGCTCTGTCTGCTCCTCTGTCTGCTCCTGGTCAGGCAGGAGTTAATGGGGTCACCGGTGAAAGCGTCTTCAAACGGGAAAGCTCCAGACACGTGTGCAGAGGTCCGTTTGGTCCCGTGTGCTCCGAGCTGGGAGCTGACCGCCTAGTATCAACCTGGATTCTCACAGAACCTGGACTTAGAGTCCAAAGCTCACCGCCCTGTTTCCTGCAACAAGATCTTTGCCAGTTTCTCATCGCCCGTCTTTCTCCACCCCGTCCCTACCCTGCCAGCCCCACCACCTTGCAATGCTGAAGAAGCCCTCCTGGGATCCCCGAGCGCTTCAGCACCGCCGAGGGCAGCCCCTCGGATGCCGCCTGTTTCAATTTTAACCTTAGCTGTTACGATTGTAGAGTGCAGGAGTGGGGCATAGGTGTTAGGGCTACATTATAATTGTTTGTATGTGTCATCTTAGTGAACTACCACTTAATATTTCTTTCGTGGTAGTAAAATACATCGTAACAAATTTTCTTAACCATTTTTAAGTGTACAGTTCAGTGGCGTTAGTACATTCACATTGTGCCGCTGTCACTGCCATCCATCTCCATCACATATCTTCCCGAAGTCTGTACTCGTTCAACACTAACTCCCTGCAGCTTCTAGCAACCACCATTCTATTCTGTCTCTGAGGACTACTGTTTGTCCTTTTGTGACTGGCTTATTTGACTTACCATCCTCAAGTTTCACCCATACTGTAGCATGTGTCAGAATTTCCTTTTTAAAGCTAAGTAATATTCTGTTGTATGTATGTATGTATGTATGCATACACACCACATTTTGTGTATCCATTTATCTGTGGGTGAACACTCCAGTTGCTTCCACCTTTTGGTTATTGTGAATATGGGTATGCACATTATGTGTTTTTTTTAAAATATATTTTATTGATTTTTTACAGAGAGGAAGAGAGAGGGATAGAGAGTTAGAAACATCGATGAGAGAGAATCACCGATCAGCTGCCTCCTGCACACCCCCTACTGGGGATGTGCCCGCAACCAAGGTACATGCCCCTGACCGGAATCGAACCCGGGACCTTTCAGTCCACAGGCCGACGCTCTATTCACTGAGCCAAACCGGTCCTGGCTGCACATTATGTTTGAGTCCCTGCTTTCACATTTTTTTGAGTATATACCCAAAACTGGAATTGCTGGGTCAACGATAATTCTGTTTTTTAATTTTTTGAACAATCACCATGTTTTTTTCCATAGAGGTTGTATGATATTACAGTCTCACTAACTGCACAAGCATTCCAGTTTCTTCACATCCTCACCAAGACTTGTCATTTTCTGTTTCCTTGCTAGTCCCTCCTAATGTGTATGAGGTAGTATCTTGTAGTTCTGGTTTTCATTTCCCTAATATATAGTGATGTTCATCATCTTTATGTTCTTAGTGGCTATTTGTATAGCTTCTTTGGAGAAATGTCCATTTGAGTCCTTTGCCCATTTTTAAATCAAATAATTTGGGGTTTTTTTTTTGTTGTTGTTGTTTTAGTTGTAGGAGTTCTTTATTCTGGATATTAACCCCTTTTCAGATACATTATTTGCGTATATTTTCTCCTATTCCAGGGGTTGCCTTTTCACTCTGTTGATTACATCCTTTGATGTATAGAACTTTTTTATTTTAATTTACTTTTAAAAAAAAGATAATTCAAGGGAAGTTTTTTAGGTTAATCCAGAATTGAGTTGCAATTGAAAATATGTCTGAATAGCCTTGGCTTTTTCAATGGAACCATTCATTCTTTTCATTCTAAAAAATCTATTTTTAGTTCATCTTATTTGAAGGCTGTCAATTGTGAACAGATACTTAATTTTGTTGCTAGAGTCTAGTGAAAGGGAAGCATATAAATAAATGATTTCAATACTTATGCCCTGGGTCTTTGAGGGTTTCTGGCCCATGGGTGGGTGTTAGGGGTGGGGACTGGGAGACAGGAGCATCTTCCTGGAGGATGGAGTGTCTGATCTGAGTCTTGAAGAATAAAGTATTGGCAGTTAACAAAAGAGGGCAAGGTATTTTGGACTTTCGAACACCATGAGCAAAGGCATGCGGCCTACAGCAGCAGGAGTGTCTGGGAAATGAGGTGGAGTTCCGTGGAAATCAGACCATAGAAGACTTTCTCTTCAATGGCAGGAAACTGTCCAATAATAAGTATGAGAATCATGTGATTAGATTTGTATTTTAAGTAAAGCACTTGGGCAGATAGTAGTTGGTCCTCATCTTACGGATTGCATATTTGTGAGTTTGCCTGTTTGCTAAGATAAATTCATAACTCCAAAATCAATGTTGGTGGTGCTTTCATAGTCATTCCCACATAGGCAGAGTAGAGAAAAAAATTTAGCTGCCATGGCTGAGTTTGAACAACACGCCACTGCTTTTTCTTTCAGCTCTCATACAATAAACAAGTGTCCTTATTGCTCTATTTAGTGCCATGTTTTTCACCTTTATGTAACTTTTGTTGTTGGTTTTGCTGTTTAAAGTGGTTTCCAGGTATAGTGCAGAAGTGGCCCTAAACACAAGAAGGCTGTGGTGTGCCTTAGAGAGACGATACATGTATTGGAGAAGTTTCAGGTATGAGCTGCAGTGCTGTTTGCTGTGAGTTCTCTGTTAATCCGCCATCTAGACAAAAAGGAGAAAATTCATCAGTCTGTATCTGAGGCCACTTCAGAAAGTGCCAAGGTAATATTTATGGTAGTGTGATGAAGCAATGGAAAAGCAGCTAAATTTGTGGATTGATGAGATGATGACCCATAGAGAAAGTGTAGTGGACAGCACTGTGTAAAGTTGAAAGCCAAAGAAATCTATAGTTTAGTTACCAAGGGTCAGGGAAATGTTAAACCCTTCTGGGCTAGTGCTGGCTGGCATTCTCAGAGGTGGTACAGTGTGAAAAAATGTTAGACTTGCTGATGAAGCAGGTTCTGCAGATCAGGAGGCTGTAGAACTTTAAAAACACCTGCTAAGTGTTATACAGGAAAAAGTGTTATTGGAAGAGCAGATCTTCAACACCAAGGCTGGTGTGTTTTACAAGGATCTTGGCAAACAAACCTATATGACACAGATAGCATTTTGGTTAACAAAAATATGACAAGAGGTTTGCAGGAACATAACCTCACATTTCTTTTAAAAGCAATAGTTCAATATTCTATAGTTCAGTATTCATGGCAACTTTACAAACATAACTACTGCAAATAATGAGAATTGACTCTGTATGGAGTGGGTTATAGAGAGGTGCGACCAACTGTTGATGTAGTCTAAGTGAGACAAGGAGGGATGGAAAAGGGGATGATTTGGTAAGTTGTGAGGAAGAATAACATCTAAATGTTGACACCAAAGGTATAAACAGGAAAAATTGCAATGCAGTAAATTGTTCCTTAGCATATACAAAGCTTCATATATTACATTGAAGGCCTCCGAATTTAAGGCCAGAGTAAAAAACTTATTTAATGAGAGATCTGCAGTTTACTATATTCCTCCTTGTTCCGTAATCCCATAGCATACTGATCTTCCATTAAAGTGATTATCCTATCTTTTGTTTGAAGGGATATTTGTCTAACTCCCACAGTAGAGTATGAACTTTTGGAGAACAGAAGATGGTATATTTTATCTTGTACTAGAGGCCTGGTGCACAAAATTTGTGCATGGGTGGGGTCCCTAGGCCTGGCCAGTGATCAGGGCAGATTGGGGCCAGGCCGATTGGGGCCCTGAGGCCCTGGCAGGGTCGGGAGAGGAGGCAATAGTCGCTGGGCCAGGCACAGAAGGAATGGACGCTGCCATCGTTAGTGCCCCGCCACCACGCGGTTCCCCGCCTCCCCCCTTCCTCCTTGCCTCGCAGCTGTGCCGCCACTGCGGCAGGTGGGTGGCGGGCTGATTGGTGTCTGTTGGCCAGGGGGAGGGACAGGGCATGGGAGGTTGGCCGCCAGCCCCAAGGAGGGAGCCGGCCCTTGGTCCACTTGGGAAAGGGGCCATGTCCGCCGCCACCCATCCCCAGTTCCCCATCCCAGCCTGGGGCCTGGCCCCGATCGGGTGATGGGGGGGAAACACAGGAGGTTGGCCGGCCTCGGGGGAGGAACCATTGGAGGTTGGCCGGCCAGGGGAGGTTGGCTGTGGGAGTGCACTGACGACCAGGGGGCAGCTCCTGCATTGAGCATCTGCCCCTGGTGGTCAGTGTGCATCATAGTGACCGGTCATTCCAGTTGTTCGGTCGTAACGGTAGCTTAGGCTTTTATATATATAGATATCAAGCAGCAAAAGAATGCTTCCCACGTAGCTGTGTGAAAATCTGTAGCTTACATTTGTTTACATTATTTTTAGAGACTCTACGTATTTGTAATCCTTGGGACTCCAGCAAACTCTGAATTATTATAATGTGCTTGTTTTATTTTCCTATCCTATATAATAAAAGCCTAATATGCTAAGTGTCCAGTTGTCGGTTCAGCCAATCAAAACGTAATATGCTAATGATATGCTAAGGCTGCTCAATTGCTCGCTATGACATACATTTGACCACCAGGGGGCAGGCAGTTGACCGGTTGACCAGTCTCTATGACATGCACTGACCACCAGGGGGCAGACGCTACAACCAGTAGGTTAGCTTGCTGCTGGGGTCCGGCTGATCAGGACTGAGCGAGACTGGCCGGACACGCCCTGGAGCCCTCCTGTGGTCCCTTCCCTGCTGGCCAACCTCCCACATCCCTCCCCAGCCCCGATTGTGCACTGGTGGGGTCCCTCGGCCTGGCCAGCGCCCTCTCACAATCTGGGACCCCTCGGGGGATGTTGGAGAGCCGGTTTTGGCCATATCCCGCACAATGCAGGAGCTGCCCCCTGGTGGTCAGTGCATTCCCACAGGGGGAGCGCTGCTCAGCCAGAAGCTGGGCTCATAGCTGGCGAGTGCAGTGGCAGTGGCGGGAGCCTCTCCCACCTCCACAGCAGTGCTAAGGATGTCTGACTGTGGGCTTAGGCCCGCTCCCCACAGGGAGCCGTCAGTCGGACATCCCCCGAGGGCTTCCGGATTGTGAGAGGGCGCAGGCCAGGCTGTGGGACTACCCACCCCTCTGGGTGGCACTGGGCCTCTAGTAATGTTATAACAAAACTAGTTAGTGGCTTAATTTCTATAGTAATGTGTGTTTCAGAATCTCCTCCCTCTACTCCCCCCTAAATCTTTACTATCTTAAATTCATGGTTTTAGAAGTGATCATTAGCTGCTTCCAAACAATTTAATTATCTCACCAAAAGGTTAAGTAAATTCCCATTATATCAGGCCACAGAAATAGATCTCCCAAAATCAACAAAGCTTAATGACTTCTTAGTCACATAGAAAAATGTTAATTCATTTATGCACTCTGGACACGTAAATAATTTGGTCTCGAAGATGCTTGCTGGAGGAGAGAGATAATTTTAGTAAGTGATATGATGGAAATATATGCACTGGGTGCTTTGGTAACATACAATAGGGACATTCCTTGAAACTTAAAGGAAGGTAGATAGAATTAGTGAAAATTTTAAAGAAGTTCGATGTTGGAGCAGTTTTGAAGGAAGAGCACAGGGATTAGGGAATTGGGGAATGGTTCCAGGTGATGACAATAGTATGAACTGTGGCAAGGATGCATGAGGCAGCATGGTGTGTTTGGAAAACTACAGGTAGTTCAGAATTGCTGACAGGTGAGGTGATGAGGCTGGAGCCAGACCATGGAGGCCTTCTAAGGAGCTTGGAAGCTTATTGAGATGTGAATAAGTTCAATTGTCAAATAGGGTCCATAAATTTCTGCATAGCATAGTCCTCACTTGGGCATTCACAGTTCATGTCTGTATGCTATAGACTCCCAGAAGATTGAAGGTAAAGGAATCTGTCTAATTTGATTTTCTCTGTTTCTCAAACTTAACTAAGTAGAATTTTTAAAAAAATTAATTCCTAGTATCTTCCCAGAGAACTGTTTTAGGTAATGAACTATTGAATGATTTAAGTAAAAGTAGTACTTTTATTTATTTATTTTTACTTAGCATACTTCCCACAATGTATCCCAATAAAACTCATTAAAATAGAGAATTGAAATTTACCGTTGCATGTCTGTAAAATAAGAAACTTGAGGAACAGATTATACCAATGAGTGAATATGAATGGTACATGTTCTTATTTGGAGATTTAACTCCTCCAGGAATTTTGAGGTTTACCCTTTAAACTATGTAGTTGTTACTAAGTAGAATGAATAGAATGACTCACCCAAGACAGTTAAAATTCAGAACTTTTTTCTTTAATTATGTCTTTTTCAGACCCATTAAAAAGTTCAGAGACTTATAATGAACACTGACCCACCATCTTACTAAGTAAACATTAAAAGACCACTGTGTGGGATGAATAGAGCACAGAGGTTTTTTAGAGCATGAAACTATTCTATATACCAGTGTTGAATACGTGTCATTATACATTTTTCAACACCGAGAGTGAATCCTAATGTAAACTATTTACTTTGAGTGATAATAATGTGTCAATATAGGTTAATTGATTGTAACTAATGTACCACTGTGGTGCAGGTATGTTGATAGAGGGGGGATTGTGGGTATGTGGGGACGAGAGGTATAATGGAACTCTGTGATTTCTGCTTAATTTTGCTACGAGCCCAAAGCTGCTATAAAAAAAAAATTAAGTTTATTGATTAAATTTTTAAAAAGGGGGACCACTGTGTATCTTACTCAAATTGCATTCTTCTCCCTCCTCTAAAGGTAACCACTGCCTTGAATTTGGTATTTATTGTTCTCATACATTTCTTTGTAATTTTATTTCTTCTGTATGTATCCCAAAAGGAAGTATCAGTTTGCATATTTTTTAAGTTTATATAAATAGCTTTATCCTACTGACCTTTTTTGTGTACAACATTATATTTGTAGAATTTATCCATGTTCATAAATGTAACTCTAGTGTATTCATTTTACTTGCTGATGTATACTATCCTACCTAATAATAGACAAATATGCAAATTGACCATACCTTCGCTATGCCCACGATTGGCCAGGAGGCGTGGAGGGGCGGGACTCGAGGTGGCCGGGGTGGCCGATTGGGCCGGCGGGACGCTGAGCCATGGCTGTTCTGCGGCACAGAAGGGGCCTCTGGGGCAGCGAGCCCACGTCTCGCCGCGGACCATCAAAAGCGGGGGAGCTGGGTGCCTGTCCGCTCCGGCATCAGGCCTTTCAGAAGCCTCCGCCACGCCGGAGGCTTCTGAAAGGCCTGGTGTACCAGCGGACAGGCACCCAGCTCCCCCGCGATCGAAAGCGAAAGCGTGGGAGCTGGGTGCCTGTCCGCTCCAGCGCCAGGCCTTTCAGAAGCCTCCGCTGCGCCAGGGAGCTGTGTTTCCACACCAGCGGACCCCCTGCCATCAAAAGCGGGGAGCAGGCTGCTAGCAGTGTCCGCAGAGCGTGCTAGGCTTTGTGGGGCAGTGGATATGGCCTGGATGGCAGGTTAGGCCTAGGGGACCCTACATGTGCATGATTTAATCATGCACTGGGCCTCTAGTTTTGTCATGAATATGTTTAGGTTGTTCCCTTTTTTCTTTTGACATCACACTCATTTATAAGAGTCTCTTTCATTTGGGTAAGAGTTTTTCTAGAGCACATAGGTAGGCATGAAATTGCTAGGTATACATGTCTTCAGCTTTATTAGACACTGCAAAATTGCTCTCAAAAGTACTTGTATCAATTTACTGGCAGTGGATACGATTTCCTCTTAATCCATTGTCTAAACTAGATTTTAACCTTCATATATTTATGGGAAATAGAAAGAGTAAAAACAAGCTACTAGAGATTATGCCACTTAACATGGATTAACCTTGAATTTTATTTTGTCTTTATAGATCTTGGAGAAATTCATTCAAGGCTGTTAGATCACAGACCAGTTATTCAGGGTGAAACCCGTTATTTTGTGAAAGAATTTGAAGTGAGTATTTAAAATTTATTTTGTAAAAATACTGCCCTAATTATTAGTGATTTTCATATATAGAAGGGACATTCTCTAGTTTTAAAATTTCTGATTTCTGTTCATGGTTCATAAAACCTACAAAGCTTTAATAATAATAGTAATAACTCCTAAGGAGCACAAGACTAGGCGGTAGGTGACTTGGGCTCAAGTTCTGTGTCCTACTCTGGCATATTTAATGTCTGCTAACCTCAGTGTTTTTCACCTATGCAGTGACATATAGTGAAAAAAAAGGTGGTTTTTGTTGTTGTTGTTTTAATATATTTTATTGATTTCTTACAGAGAGGAAGGGAGGGAGATAGACGATGAGAGAGAAACATCGATCAGCTGCCTCCTGCACACTCCCTACTGGGTTTGTGCCCGCAACCAAGGTACATGCCCTTGACCGGAATCAAACCTGGGACCCTTCAGTCCGCAGGCCGACGCTCTATCCACTGAGCCAAATCGGTTAGGGCAAAAAAAAAGGTTTTAAAGACTGATTGGTCTAGGTTTTCCAGACCCATTTTTTATATTTTTTTCTCAGTTGGGGCATCAGCACCCACCCAAAGCACGCAAGTTAAAACATGAGAATTATGCTTAGCTATTCTCTCACCTTTAGGGCCCATATTTAGTGACCATGTCTTCTGGATGCTACCTCATAAATCTCTAATCCTTCTGACTTGTGTGCCTGCTTTATCAACCCAGTAAAATCCAATCTTTACCCCCTTACCAGAGTGCTCTGACATAACCCTTTTATAATGTTTGTCATCTATAGGATAAAGTCCAAGCATCATTCTGTGACCTGTTCCCTACTTTTCTGGCTTAACCATCTGCCACCCCACCTTGTGTGCTAGGTTCCAGCAATACTGATACACCAACCCGCCATCCTATTTCATATTACTGTTGGTTTGTACATATATAATTGGTTCATTGTGCATTAAACTAACATCTCAAGCTACTTTTGGATAGATGATAAATGATGTTACACAAACAATTTTGTGATTCTGGGTAAGTTGGGGTTTATTTTCAAATGAGACTCCAAACAAGTAGGAAGTCTAAACCTGCCAAAGGACAAAACCTTTTCATAAACCACTTATCACTACAAAAAAGCCTGTGGTACAGAGCAATAACAATTGAGAGACAGCACTGCAGCATTAGATACCATTTCTGAGTTCAACAGACTCTGTTACTCAAAATCTGCATTTATCTACCTCCAAGAGTTGTGAAGATTAAAGGGGTGTGTATGTGCAAGCATGCACATGTCTGTATGTGTGTGTTTTGGAATACTATCTGGTACCTAGGAATAGCTGTTAGCTATCTTCATCATTATTATTGTTGTGGGATAACAATAATGTGGAAAACTCAGAAAATTACCCAGAGACTATTCCCTAATCATACTATATAAAGATTATTACCAATTCTTTAGTGAGATTAAAGTAGAATAAAGTAGTGAGAGTAAACCCGGGCTGTGTTCTCTGCTCAGTCTCTCAAAGCTGTGATCAAGGTGTTGGCCAGACTTTGTTCTTATTTGGGGCTCTGGGTTCTCTTCCTAATTCACGTGATTGTGGCAGGACTCACTTCTCTGCTATGGTGGAATAAGGTTTCCCTGCTTGCTGTCAGCCAGGGGCCCCTCTGAGCTACTAGAAGCCACTCACATTCCTTGCCACATGGCCCCCTCCATCTTCAACGCTGTCAATGGAGTCTTCGTCACATGGAATCCCTGTCGTGCTTGCCAAGAGGAGTCCAGTCCTTATTAAAGACTCGCCTGATTTAAGTCAGGCCCATTGAGGATAACTTCCCTTTTTTAAAGTCAACTGATTTGGGACCTAAAATATATCTGCAGAGTATCTTCAGAGCAGCACCTAGACTAGGGCTTGATTGCCTAACAGAGAATGTGTGTGTACACTAGGGGTGGGGTCTCAGGGGCCATCTTAGAATTCTGCCTACCATAAGCTCATAAATACCTGATAGTTTTCTTGTTATCTACTTGCTTATTACCTGACTTCCTTCATTAGAATATAGGCACCATGAGAATAAGGACCTATTGTTTTTATTTTCTGTTGTATTCAAAATGCCTAAAATAATGCTTGCTGCATTGTAGATGCTTACTATGATTCAAAAGAATAAGTAGCAGAATTTGGACTAAAACTTGGATTTTCAACATTCAGTGATATCATAAATCATCTTTTTCATAAGTCATCCTTTTTTGCCAGTATGGTTAAATACTAAATAGTTATTATTTTAAAAATTTTAGATATACCTTTAAAGATCTACTTTATATATATATTTTTTAATATTATTTGTTGATTTTAGAGAGAGGAAGGGAGAGAGAAATATCTATTTGTTGTTCCACTTATTTATGCATTCATTGGTTGCTTCTTGTATGTTCCCTCACTGGTGATCGAACCTGACACCTTAGTGTATCGGTAACTGACTGAGCTATCCAGCCAGGGAGATCTACTTTATACTAAAAGAAGCATAGAGTTTTGGCATAATGGTGAGTTCTCTAATTCAATTCCCTCACTGGCTGAATTATCCCTAGAATACAGGTGTCATACTTTAAATAATATAGATGTTTTCTATGAAATGAGTCTTGAATGGAGATGAAAGAAGTGTTACATTTATGCTGCTGAGTATGCTCTATTCAAGAGCTCACTTCCTGTTGAAGCGAATACCTCTTTTAACTAGGATGGAACATAGTTGCTAGGAGCATGTTTGAAAGGAGAGGAATTATAGTCAGTCCTCTGTATCCATGGGTTCTACATCTGCACATTGAAAATATTCAGTAAAAAAGTTAAGTTGTTGGTGTGTATTATATAGTTAGGCCTATGATGGTTGTGTCTATATTGAACATGTACAGACTTTTTTTCTTGTCATTATTCCCTAAACAATGCAATATAACAACTGTTTATAAAACACTTACATTGTGTTATGTATTTATTGTAAGTAATCTAGAGATGGTATAAAGTTTACGGGAGGATGTGCTTAGGTTATCAGGTTACATGCAAATACTATGCCATTTCATGGAAGGGACTTGAGTGTTCTTGGATTTGGGTATCTGCAGGGGTTTCTGGAACCAGTCCTTCACTATACCAAGGCACAGCTGTATCTACACTCTGCATTGTTAAGCCCTCTAAGATCTTTTTGGAGAAGAATCTGTGTTAAAGAGTAGGAAAAACATGGGCCTTGGAGCTTGACATAGCTAAGATGTGGAAACAGCCCAAGTGCTCATCAGTAGATGAGTAGATAAAAAAGCTGTGGTACATGTACACCATGGAATACTTCATTACCTAAGGAATATGTTTACTAAAAAATAAAATTTCACCCTGGGTATGATAGATACAAGGCTATAGAAATGTCTTAAAGCCCTTATTTTGTGAGAGACAGAATGTCAGAAACTAATACTATATTGGTAAATGAGACAGACACAGACCCATCCTTCATGAAGCAAGGCATTCTTTTTTTCTTTTTAAAATATTTTTGTTGAATTTTAGAGAGAGAGGAAGGGAGAAGGAGAAGGAGAAGGAGAAAGAGAAACATCGACATGAGAGCAAAATATCAGTCAGCTGCCTCCTGCATGCACCCTACACCAGGGATTGAGCCTGCAACGCAGGCATGTGCCCTGACCGAGGAATCAAACCAGCAACCTTTCAGTGCATGGGTTGATACCCAACCAACTGAGCCACACTGGCTAGGGAGCAAGGCATTCATATATTGTCCTTGAAGAATGGTCTCTGGAGGGCTCAAAAATATTTTGTCAGCTAAGTTTGAGCCATTATCTTCAGCTAAATATATTTTCTTGAAGTGTACCTGATCCAATCTTTTCGCACAGTGACCTCCCCAGTTGGTCTTCCTGAGGTGTAGTGTAGTATGGAAACTTTACATATCAGGCTCTGCTACCTTTTATGTATATTATATTCCTAGCATTTTCCTCAAATTAGAAAAGAAAAGCTAAAAACACTGTAAAGACTTTAGAGTTAAAAGGATATCTGCATTGTTTACAGTTCTCTTCTATCTTGGTTCAAACAATAACATCCTCTAATTAGTCCATGTGGTCTTCACCCAGATTGCATGGCTCAACAGAGGAAAGGTAAGGCAGAGCTAGCTGTCAGTACTTCCTAGAAGTTTCATCTGCTTTTATACCATTTAAATGTACTTCACTTTAAGAAAAACTGCCTAGCCCGGCCGGTGTGGCCCAGCAGTTGAGCCGTGACCCAGGAACCATGAGGCTACCGGTTCGATTCCCGGTCAGGGCACATGCCCGGGGTTGCGGGCTCGATCCCCCGTAGGGGCATGCAGGAGGCAGCCAATCCATGATGTTTCTATCTCTCTATCCCTCTCCCTTCCTCTCTCTCTAAAAAGCAATAAAATACATATATTTTTAAAAAAGAAAAACTGCCTAGTATTTAAAACTGAAGTTGTTTATAGTTTATATATTTAAAGAAGTTAATGCACATGTCAACAATCATCTTTTTCTTTATAAAATTTTATTTCTAAAAGAAGGGAATAAGTGCCACATGGTGGCAGCATTACTTAAATTATTGAAGTTCTATTATAATATTTTATGCTTTCTTTTTGTGTTTGCTAGTATTTCTGGGCAATTGACTCTCTTTCTCCCAACTTTATACAAATCTTTTCTTCCCTTGATTCCAGTGAGCATTTGAACAGAGATCCCAGTGGGGCCCTCTCAGTGAGCATCATTTTGATAGTGTCTGTGGATAGAGACATTATCATCTGCACCTTTGTCTTTCTAGCCACAAGGAGATGTCATGGCCTCTCTCACATAGAACAGAGGAGAGATCCATGTTAGTCAATACTTATGAAGTGCTTGCTATGGGGTGTGTAGTCCTGTACAAGTTTCTTATTTTTAGCAAACTTCATTTTTTGAATGGTTTATTGGATAGTTATTGAATACCTAGGTATAGCGGTAAGAGATGTATTTAGTTACTAGTAACAGGCACCTGAAAAATAGTAGCTTAAAGAAGTGCTTATTTTTCTCTCACACTACCCAGAACCTAGGGCTGTTATGGTGGCTCTATGATGTCAGCTCTCTTTCTGATTTTTTTCCTTCTATCTCCCTGAGGTGTTGCTCTTATGCTTATGTTTACAAGGTGGCTGTGGAGCTCCAACCTTGACATCTGCATTTCATGTAGCAAAAAGGAAGGCAGGTGGGAAACATCTAGCAGTCTCTGTTATAGGCACATTTGCCACTCCAAATAATATTCGATGTTGCTAGAATGAAAGGAGAGGAGAATGGACCCAGGACTATCTGTCACACTGGATATGTAAAAATAAGAAACAGTCTCTACCTGCAGAAGTTTACAGTATAGGGACAAGAAAGACATATAAACAAAGAGATTTAATGGTGGAAGTATGATGATAAAATAGGCACAAAGTACTTGGGATCACCAAGGAGGAAACAACTCCCAAGAGAGCTGGGAGGAAACTTTTCATAAAGGGGGTGATGTTTGAGCTGAGAAAGAAAAACAGATATTATCCTGATAGGAAAAAAATGGATGATTAAAATTAGAGGCAAAAAATAATTTTAAATAAGTATAGTTATTATGGATTTGGGAGGGATTGTGTTGATGAGTTTGAATATGGATTGAATTGATCAAGAGAAAATCCCTTAAAAGGCAGCACAGGCTAGAATTTCACTTGACATCCTAAGCTCTCATTTTTAGTTAGATTATTAGAGTAACTGTCATATTATGAAATATCAGTATGCAGTCTGTCCCATATACCATGTAATAAGTATATGTGTACACAATATGGTTTTGAATCTTAAAGACTAACCAATTTTGTAATTGAAAGAAAATTTTAAATTATTGGTTTCTCATTTCCTCTATAGTATTATCAAATTAAGTTGTTAATATATATATATTACTAGAGGCCCGGTGCATGAAATTCGTGCACAGGGGTGGGGGGTGTTCCTCAGCCCAGCCTGCACCCTCTCCAATTTGGGAACCCTTGAGGGATGTCAACTTCCCATTTAGGCCACCGGGATCGGGCTTAAACGGGCAATCGGACATCCCTCTCACAATCCAGGACTACTGGCTCCCAACTGCTCACCTGCCTGCCTGCCTGATTGCCCCTAACTGCTTCTGCCTGCCAGCCTGATCACCCCCTAACCACTCCACGGCCAGCCTGATCAATGCCTAACTGCTCCCTTGCCGACCCGATTGCCCCTAACTGCCCTCCCCTGCAGGCCTGGTTCCCCCCAACTGCCCTCCCCTGCAGGCCTGGTCCCCCCCCAGTTTCCCTCCCCTGCAGGCCTGGCCCCCCCAACTGTCCTCCCCTGCAGGCCTGGGTCCCCCCCAACTGTCCTCCCCTGCTGGCCTGATCACCCCCAACTGCCCTCCCCTGCAGGGCTGGTTCCTCCCAACTGCCCTCTCCTGCTGGCCTGATCACCCACAACTGCCCTCCCCTGCCGGCCATCTTGTGGCGGCCATCTTGTGTCCACATCGGGGCGGCCATCTTGTGTGTTGGAGTGAGTCAGTTTGCATATTATACTTTTATTTCGCTAGGATAGTAACTGTACTAATCCTATCTAATAAAGAGAGAATATGCTAATTGACCCTCATGCCATTGAAAAGATGGCGGCGCCCACAGCCAATAAGGAGGGAATATGCTAATTGACTGCCCTGCCTTCAAAGATGGCGGCGCCCACAGCCAATAAGGAGGGAATATGCTAATTGACTGCCATGCCCTCAAAGATGGCGGCACCCACAGGCACAAGATGGCGGCGCCCATTCCCCTCAGCCCCGCCACACACCTGCCTCCAGAGTCCCCCAGTCCCCTCAGCCCCCCAGCTGCCCAGGCCTGGCCTGAGGCACAGGCAAGCCTTGGATGGCGGCTGCCCAGCCGCCCAGGGCCACCTGAGGCTCAGGAAACCAGAGCCAGCTGAGGTTTGCACTGCCGGCAGTGGCAGCAGCAGAGGTGTGATGGGGCATTGCCTTCTCCTGATCTCCAGGTCGCCTTCCACTCCTGAGGGCTCCCGGACTGTGAGATGGGGCAGGCTGGACTGAGGGACCCCCCGCCCTCCAGTACACGAATTTTCATGCACCGGGCCTCTAGTCTATATATATATATAAAAGCCTAAGTGACCGAATGACCGGACAGTCGCTATGACACGCACTGACCACCAGGGGGCAGTCAACTTGGACCGATGAAAAGAGAAACAGGCGATTGAGTCTCTGAAAGATTGCAAGCAGGTGGGGCTGAGCTGCAGTTCGCATTGGGAGGCTGGGCCATTGCTCCAAATTCCGCTGTTCCCCAGGCACCACTCTAGAGGTGTGGCTCCCCTGACCCCTGTCATACCTCTCCGGCTGGCCGTGTCCTCCCCAGGCAGCTGGGACTGTGGGACGGAGGGAGGGAAAAAAGAGACCACAAACCCCATCCCTAGCACCCGCCTCCTCCTATCAGACCAGAGCCAACCCAGGACTTGCAGAAGGGTGCATGAAGTGGGCGGCCTTGCCATGCAGCTATGGTGACTCCCCAGTCCGCCCTGGGTACCCCTCAGGCACTCACCCCACTTCTCCGAGCCTCAGTCTGAACCCCTAGCAAGGCCGTGGGAGCTCTTCCCTAGGGACCCACTTCTCCATAGCTGGGTGTAGCAGACCAGGGAATGCGAAGGGCGGTGGTGGAAGACGGGGGCAGATGCCCAGCTGACTGAGATGAGTGGGGCCAGGATGAGTGGGAGCGGCCGCCTGTTGCTACTTGCACTACTACATCCCTTAGGGCAGTGGTTGGCAAACTCATTAGTCAACAGAGCCAAATATCAACAGTACAACGATTGAAATTTCTTTTGAGAGTCAAATTTTTTAAACTTAAACTTCTTCTAACGCCACTTCTTCAAAATAGACTCGCCCAAGCCATGGTATTTTGTGGAAGAGCCACACTCAAGGGGCCAAAGAGCCGCATGTGGCTCGTGAGCCTCAGTTTGCCGACCACGGCCTTAGGGGATGTTAGATTCCCATTTCAGCTCGATCCCCGCAGGCCACACCAAGGGACCACACCGGTGCACGAATCCGTGTGCCAGGCATTGTTTGAAGCACATTACATGAGCACTTACTATTACTTTCAACATAAGAAAAATTAACTGTACAGTAGGTCCTCGGGTTACATCGGAGATCTGTTCCTATGTGCGATGTAACGCGATTTTCTCCATAAGTCGCAACCCACCTACATAAGCACCTACGTCACTCACATGGAGCACATACACAGCAGTAATGAAGCGAAACAGTAAAAAAAATTTAAAAGATAATTCCTGACCTTCACTTGTGGTAAATAAATAATAAAAAACCGAAAGCACATATGTACATACGTCGAAATGATGGAACTTTTTTTAAAAATATGTATTTTATTGTTTTTTTACAGATAGGAAGGGAGAGGGATAGAGATTTAGAAACATTGATGAGAGAGAAACATCGATCAGCTGCCTCCTGCACACTCCCCACTGGGGATGTGCCCGTAACCAAGGTACATGCCCTTGACCGGAATCGAACCTGGGACCCTTGATTCTGCAGGCTGACGCTCTATCCACTGAGCCAAACCGGTCAGGGCATGATGGGACTTTTAAAATAAATACTGTAATGGGAGATGGCGACGTAACCATGAAACGACGTACGTTGAGTCCGACCTAACCCGAGGACTTGCCTGTATATGAAAATTTTCAGGGTATTTTACATTGGAAACCAGGTGCTGAACTTTGTTTTGAGAATTTTGCCCCAGAAATAAAATGAATATATAAATAAAATGATGTTATAGTTTTCCTTTTGTAATAGGTGTCAGTAGTATCAATATAAAAAAGCACATACCAGATGGTAAGTTTAAGGGCAGAGACTATTTCTGACACCCCGTTTCGTGTAACATTATCATTGGGTCTATTTGTTGTATAATTTAATTATTGTCATTAATAGGCTATTAGAGAGGTGAGACTACAAATTCACTTGCTACAGTGTGTGACTGCCAGGTTACCTGCTACCAGAAATAACTCTTTTATTTATTTATTTTTTTAATTTAATAAATCTTTATTGTTCATATTATTATAATTGTTTCTCTTTTTTCCCCCCATATCTTTCCATAACCCGGTTCCCTTCCCCCCTCTGCCCTTACCTCCCCCCCTGCTGTCCTTATCCATAGGTGTATGATTTTTGTCCAGTCTCTTCCCGTACCCCCCACACAGACACCCCTTTCCCCCTGAGAATTATCAAACCACTCCCATTTTATGCCTCTGATTCTATTATGTTCACCAGTTTATTCTGTTCCTCAGATTTTTAATTCACTTGACTTTTAGATTCACTTGTTGATAGATATGTATTTGTTGTTCATAATTTTTATCTTTACCTTTTTCTTCTTCTTCCTCTTCTTAAAGAATACCTTTCAGCATTTCATATAATACTGGTTTGGTGGTGATGAACTCCTTTAGCTTTTTCTTATCTGTGAAGCTCTTTATCTGCCCTTCAGTTCTGAATGATAACTTTGCTGGGTAGAGTAGTCTTGGTTGTAGGTTCTTGCTATTCATCACTTTGAATATTTCTTGTCAATCCCGTCTGGCCTGCAGTTTCTGTTGAGAAATCAGCTGACAATCGTATGGGTGCTCCCTTGTAGGTAACTAACTGTTTTTCTCTTGCTGCTTGTAATATTCTCTCTTTGTCTTTTGCCCTGGGCATTTTAATTATGATGTGTCTTGATGTGGTCCTCTTTGGATTCCTTTTGTTTGGGGTTCTGTGTGCTTCCTGGACTTGTAAGTCTATTTATTTCATCAGGTGGGGGAAGTTTTCGGTCATTATTTCTTCAAATAGGTTTTCAGCGTCTTGCTCTCTCTCTTCTGGCACCTCCATAATTCAGATGTTGGTTCGCTTGAAGTTGTCCCAGAGGCTTCTTACACTATCTTCAACTTTCTGAATTATCTTCTCTTCTTGCTTTTCTGGAGGAGTGTCCTTTGCCTCTTTGTATTCCAAATCATTGACTTGATTCTTGCGTTCCTCTAGTCTGCTGTTGGGTCTCTGTATAATATTTTTTATTTCAGTCAGTGTATGTTTCATTTCTAGTTGGTCATTTTTCATATCCTCGAGGGTCTCATTAAATTTATCAGCCTTTTCCATGAAATTCTTGAAAAACCTTATAACCATGGTTTTGAACTCTATGTCCAGTTGTTTGTTCTCCTCCATTTCTTTTGTTTGGGATCTGTTTCCTTGCCTCCTCATTTTCATTTTCGCTGCTTCCCTGAGTTGGTTGGGTAGCTTTGTGTACTAGGTGTCCTATTGGTTCAACGGGTCAGCCTCCCAGTTACCTGAGGAGGACACTCTTGGTGCACCCCTTTGTGGACTGTGTGTACAGCCTTGTTGTAGTTAAGTCTTGATTTTTGTTGGTGTCACTGGGAGGAATTGACCTCCGGGCCAATTGGCTGTGAGGACCCGCTGTGTCTATAAAGGAAGAATTGCTGTGCTGGAGACACGTTTATGGGGCAGGACTTGTTCCAGTAGGGCTTTGGTGCTCACTGAGTCTGCCTCTTGAATGTGTCCCTTATGAGAGTGGTTGAAATCTGGTGTCGTCTCACACCTACCACTAGATACACTAGTGTCTGGATCTTCAATGGGGTGCAGGTCAGCTACTGTCTGAGGCCCCCCAGCAGGAGCTACAGCAAGAGCTACAGTTTTCTCCTCTTTGCTTGGGCGGTTTTGGAGCAGTCTGACTGGAGCTGCAGTTACTTTGGTTAAGCTGCCACAGAACAGGCCATTTATATGCAAAAGCCTCTGTGTGGAGCCTGGGCGGGTTTGTAGAGTGTGCGGGGTGGGGTCTCAGGGCAGGGCGGGGCGGGGTCTCAGGGTGTCACTAGGCTAGGGCGTGGCAAACGGCGATGGCTGCTGTCAGCCGTCTCTGCCTTTCTGCGTTTCCAAGTCCCCGCGTCCCGCGCTCCAGTGCAGTAAACACTGATTGCTGGGCGCACCTCTGCAAAAAAGTTACTCTCACTTTCCGACCCGATGGCCGAGAGTCCAGCTTCTCCCCGTAGGCGTCTGGGTCCCCGCGTGTCCCCAGAAACTGGATTTCAGAGCGATTGGGATCTTGTCTCCCTTCGGGTTGAAGAAAAGCCGCGCGCCCAGTCGCCCGCCACCAGCCCGATTCGCGCGCTTCCGTACCTCAGCTTTTCAGCATTTGTGCTCCTTTCTCTTCTTAGTTGTAAATTTTCCACTCAGCCAGCTTTCCTGTGGTTCTGGGTGGTAGATGTTTTGTCTTTTAGTTGTATTTTTGAAATTGTTGTGCGAGGCGGCAGTTTAATTGTTTAACTTTGCCGCCATCTTGGTTCCTCCAGAGATAACTCTTTAAATAAAGTGGTTCTTAACTATAGGAGGTCATGGACTCCTTGGAGAATTTTCCCTTCCAGAAGAATACAAAGAGGACATATACATTCAATTTGAGTGCAATTTCAAGGGGGTTCTAGAACCCCAATCCCAACTGTGAACCCCAGGATAAGACTTATACTCTGAATGGAGCTGAAGAGTTCCCCTCTCTGTTCATTGTTGCCTTTCTGTTTGAATTGAGATACCATTCTTTTCTATAAACAAAATCATGAGAACAAAAATGCCAGCTTTTCTAAACACTAAAACAAATAGACCACATAAAGATTATATATATTATGTGTGTGTTTATGAATGACTCATAAAATGAGATGAGAAAATTCCGTTATTCATTCTGTTTAGGAAGGAAAGAATTTAAAATATACATATGTACACATATATATGTTTATATACATTTTATATATGCATGTGTGTATACACACACATATACAGTATATGTTGATGGATGTGTGTGGATGTATATCCTTATACTTAAAACAATGGTGGAATAAAAAAATTTAAAGAATTACCTAAAGAGAGAGTGATAGAGGGAATAGAATATAAAGGATAGGGATAGAAGCTAGACTTTTTTGAAGAGAGAATTTTGAAGCCATATAAATATTTTACATAATTAAAAGAAAGTTAAATTTTAATGAGCAGTTCTCTCCAAATCAAGTAAAAAATGTAAAAAAGCAAACCTATGTTTGTAGATGTTGGTATTGCCATGCAGAGAGAAATTATCCCAAGTAACTTTAAAACACAGTAATGTGACTACATTCCTAGAGGAATATCCCCTTCAGAACAACAACAAAAATAACCCCAAAACGAAAAAATAGTTTTCAGTAATCATTTTATTGAAGCTAGTATTGGTATTATTTGTTTAAATTGGTAGTAAAGTAAATGAGCAATTATATTGGTGGTTTGAGAACTGGAAAGAGATGAGGCAGAGAAGGGTAATTAAAAACCCTGTAGTCCTGAATTTAAGTTTGACTAATGAGTGAGAACTTAAAAAGTATCCTTTCTTTTTAAAAATAGTTATCTCCTAGCCTTGTCTACTGAAAGTTCTAGAAATAATGACCAAGCCAGTAGAGTGAACACCCCTAGTGCTCAGTCTCCAAATACTATTTGTAAATCTAGTGGTATTTAGAGACCTACTGATTCCAAGTCTGAGTCGGGAAATGTACAGATGAGCCTGGAGCATCAGGCCATACCAGAAGAAAAGAAACTACTAAAGAACATTCGAGTTTTGTCTAAAGCAGGGTTGGGGCCTGTCCAGCCCATGGGCTGTGTAAGACCCGTGAAATCATTTGGTCCAGCCCTGCCAAGGCATTAGGGGTGAGTTAATTAAATGTTTGATCAAATATAGCATGATAATTTTTAAGTTGATAACTTTGTATGGCCCATGAATGATGTTCTAAATATCCAAATAGCCCTTGGCAGAAAAAAGGTTCCCCACCCCTGGTCTAAAGCATTCCAGAACCAACTTGAATAGGCTCCCACTGGACAAAGGACAATTTAACCACCAAGAAGGAGAAATACTATAATGGATGAAAAACTTCAAACATTTTTAAATTTTTGAGTTGCAGGAATATGTAAAAACAAACAAACAAAAACCTTTAGAGAATACTAGGGAACCAAATAATTGTTTTAGGGAAATGATCAGGTGT
This sequence comes from Cnephaeus nilssonii, assembly GCF_951640355.1. Taxonomy (NCBI): domain Eukaryota; kingdom Metazoa; phylum Chordata; class Mammalia; order Chiroptera; family Vespertilionidae; genus Cnephaeus; species Cnephaeus nilssonii. Next base: position 16,659,784 of record NC_137078.1, on the reverse strand, counting down.
TTTATTTTGCCTTTCATATAATGAGCAATCTTCAGAGTAGCCAAATAGTTGATGAGGGGAAATTTTTCATTTTGGAGTTATTCCTGCTGATAAATGAAGACAGAATGCTAGCAATGTCCTCTCGAAAGTACACAACCAACCTTTGAAATGTTCTTTATAAACAAAATATAAAACCCTGAATCTGATCAAGCCTCTAGTTCTAACAACTAATTTACAGGAAAGAGAAGAGACAAAGGAACATGTTAAATTACACCATGGGGATTCATTCAGCAGAAAAACAGACTGTGGGAAATTGCAGAATAAATGACTCACTTTTTTTCCCAACAAATTGCAAAGGGAAAAAAATGATGGAGGACAAATCTATAGATTAAAAAAGATTTAAGAACATATTAACCAATTGCAATGTAAGAATCTTACTTCAATTTCGTTTTAAACAAACTGGAGGATAAAAAGAACATTTATGGGTTATTTGAGGGAACGCTACCTTGATTTGTTTGGCACTACAGACTGATTCATTTGCCTGTCAGCATAACTATTATTGCTCGTCGCACATTCAATGCTTATAAGTATATCTCTAGTGACACATGATTTCGCTCATCTAGGGGAAATGATGAACAACATAGACTGATGAACAAGAACAGAACCAGAAACAAGGAGGCATCGATCGGACTATCGGGCCTCAGAGGGAGGATAGGGGAGGGTGGGGGGAGGGGGGAGAGATCAACCAAAGGTCTTGTGTGCATGCATATGAGCCTAATCAATGGTTAAGTTCAAAGGGGGGTTGGGGCATCCATGGGGAGGGGTGTGGGATGGGAATGGGGGGATGAGGACAAATATGTGACACCTTAATCAATAAAGAAATTAAAATATATATATATATATATATTTATTGATTTCAGAGAGAGAGGGAGGAAGAGAGAGAGAAACATCAATGGTGAGAGAGAATCATTGATCAGCTGCCTCCTGCACACCCCCTACTGGGGATTGAGCCCCCAACCCCGGGCATATGCCCTGACCGAGAATCGAACCGTGACCTCCTGATTCATAGGTTGATGCTCAACCACTGACACATGCCGGCTGGGCACTACCTTGATTTTTAATAATATTAAAGATTTGTTGAGTGTGAGAGAGGTGGTCTTATTGTATCTGTTTTTTAAGATGAGTTTTTGTCTTTTAAAGGTAGATGTTGAAATATTTATAGTTGAAATGATACATTGTCTGGGATATGCTTCAAAAGAATACAGGATTGTGTAGGGAGATGTATGGAGTGCTATAGAAGGAACAAACTCAGCCATGAGTTGAGAATTTTTGAAGCTTGTTCATAGGAATATGAGAATTCATTGTTTTATCTTCCCAACTTTTGTATAAGTTTTAAATTTTTTACTATGGGAAAATTAAGAACAATAAATATCTGACCACAGCTGCTCCATAATAATGACTCAAAACAAAACAAAAACCCGGGGTAACATAACTTTTTATTTCCTTATGATCAAGTTTACCACCTTTCTTTTTAAAAATAAATGTTTATTTTGTATTGATTTTAGATTTAGAGTAAAATTGTTAAGATAGTACAGAGAGTTCTTGTTTACTTTTTCCCCATTTTCTCTCTATTGATGTCTTATATCAACATGCTACATTGGTAAAACCTAAGAAACCAATATTGGTACGTTACTATTAACTAAGCACCAGATAGATTTCACCAGTTTTTCCATTACAGTCCTCTTTCTGTCCAGGATCTAATCCCGGGTACCACATTAGCATTTAATTGTCGTGTCTCTAATCTTCTTTGGTTTGTGACAGTTACTTAGTCTTTCCTTGTTTTTCATAATCTTGATAGTCTTGAGTACTGGCTAGTATCCTGTAAAATGTCCCCCAATCTGGGTTTGTCTGATTATTTTTTTTAAGATTAGACTAGGGTTGTGAATTTTGGGAAGAGTACCACAGAAGTAAATAGCTCTTGTCATCACATTACATCAGGGGATGCTATCACCATGACATCACTGATGATATCAACTGTCATTGTTTCCACTGTCAAGTTACTATTTTTCGCTTTCCCTGCTCTATTCTTTAGAAGCAGGTCACTAAGTCTAGCCCAACCTCAAGTGGGGGATATTAAGACCATCCCCACAGTGCAGTGACTCACTAGAACTCAAGGACATAGCATATGGTTGTTCTGGTAGCTCAGTGTTATTATGGCAAAGGAATACAGAGCAAAGTCATCAAAGTGAACAAGTGCACGGGGAGGAGTCTGGGTGAAACTAGGCAGAAGCTTCCAAGAGTCCCCTTCTAGTGGTCACACGGTATGTTCTTCATTCCTTAGTGAGCTGTGACAACACATGTGGAATGTTACCCGTCAGGAAAACTTGCCTTAGCCTAGGAGTCCAGGGTTTTTATTGGGGACTGGTCAGGTAGGCAATCTCTGCCTAGCATGTATCCAAATTCCAGATTCCTGGAACAAAAGTGGTGTCTTATCATTTATAGAAAGTTTTATACCAGTGAAAGGAACTATTTACTGGTCAAGTTCCCAGCCCACAGCCAAAGGCCAATCTTGCAAGCAGGCCTTTCTAAGGATAGTAATCTTAGGCCTTCAGTGTTAGCTCTTTTCTGCACAGGGAAGTATCCTCATATTACCTTTACTTCATACTTTTTACTTAAGAAAAATGGAATCAGGTAAAAAATATAGAGTATAAATAAGATGGTAAGAATGAAAAAAAATTTTAGTCAAATCAAGGGCATCTAATATCTTCTTTTGCTATACAGGATGAAATATGTCATAATTTAGGCCTCTTTTTTTGTTCTTTAAGTATTTCTCATGCCAATTTAAAAAAATATATGTCTTTATTGATTTCAGAGAGGGAGAAGAAGATAGAAACTTCAATGATGAGAGAGAATCATTGATTAGCTGCCTCCTGAACACCCTACACTGGGGATCAAGCCCACAACTCAGGCATATGCCCTGATCTAGAATCAAACCGTGACCTCCTGGTTCATAGGTCGATGCTCAACCACTGAGCTATGCCAGCTAGCCTCTCATGTCCATTTTAAAATATTGTTATAAAAATTATTACTCATAACTTTTCAACTTTTGAATCATTTCATAATAATTAAAAAAAAAGTCTCCAGATTGTGTGTCATCTCATTTATTGCCAATAATTAGAAGAAGGCCTTGTAAATTTTAGTAATAAATAATAACATAACAACCAAAACCTGGGTGGAAATCCCAGAAAGTAATTACTAAGATTTAAGACACAATATGTACTAGTCACTTATTTTCTTTTAATAGGAAAAACGTGGTCTTCGAGAAATGCGAGTTCTTGAGAATTTGAAGAATATGATCCATGAAACAAATGAACATGCTCTTCCCAAATGTCGAGAAACAATGCACGACAACTTAAACCAAGTTCTCCAGAGATGTAAGCCAGCTATTTTTTTATATTGCTTTATTTCACATGAGTTCTATGCCAAAATGTATCTTGAGTATTTGGTGGGAGTAAGAGAGGATAGAGATGGATGCCCTGTCTCAGAGGAAGTGCTTATCTAGTGATTAATGTGTATTGCCATTGATGTTGAGAGCCTTAATATCCAAAGTGAGATGTGTGCATCTGCAATGCACAAGATTATTTATCCTTTTAGGATCTGAGAAAATTGAAACCTTTTTTACCTTAAAAAATTTATCCATTAGAAAAAGTTTGATAACCAAGATTTAGGATCTGAAATAAAATGTCTTCAGATAGATAGGATATTAGAGTGTTTTTTTAACTTTTTTAAAAAAAATCCTGTTATAATATTAGTATTTTATTACTTATTTTCATTAAGCAAAATATTTTACTTTGAAGACATAGTTAATCAAAAAGAATATTAAATATGTCAAATCATAGCATAAAAGGAGTTTTATTAATAATTGATTTTAAAATTAGAAGTATATAAAAAATACAAGGCTGCTCCTTGCATCTATATTGACACTATTCAGCTTGTCCAAGGATAATGCTGGTAAATAATGATGGATTACTGAAGTGCAAAATAAAAAAATGTCTTTTGGGCAGGGAGGAGTGAGAGAAAATTGGCCAGTGAAGGAAAGCAGCTGAGAGACCTTGGCTAGTAATTGAGTTAAGTCTTTATGTACAAGTCCAAGTTAGTCTTGTGTACTCTGATGTTAAAAGGAGTTTGGAGAGGAAAAATCTCCTAAGGTTACCTTTGGTTTCTTTGAGTGGAGCAACAAGAAGTCTAAAATTAACCTCAGGCTTTTGCATTTTACTACAAACTTGCCCTTGTTTGTTCACACTGTCACTTCCTTAACCTTGACACACATTCTAGACATTATGCTAAAAATAAAACTAAAATTATCTATACTAATAAAAGAGAAATATGTAAATTGACCATGACTGTGCAACACCCACCAGCCAATCAGGAGTGAGTATGCAAATTAGTGGGACAAAGATGGTGGTAGCCATGGAGCCAACCAGAGAGGGCGGGAGGCTTGGGTCGCCCCGGCGATGGAGGAAGCTAAGCTTCCCACCTGCCTGGGCCGGCCACCGAAGGAGGAGCCTGTGGGCGCTGGCCACGGAGCCAGCCTGGGCACGTGGGAGGCTTGGGTCACCAGGGGCGACCCAAGCTTCAGCCCACCCTGGCCAGCCGCAGAAGGAGGGGCCTGTGGGCAGTGGCCATGGGGCAAGCCTGAGTGTGGAAGGCTTGGGTCCCCCGGGCCGGCCACTGAGGGAGGGGCCTGCAAACGGCCCTCAGCCCCTTACCCAGGCTGGCCACGTCCCCATGGGGTGAGGATGCCCACTGGGGGGCATGGCCAGTCTGCAAACAGCCGTCAGCCCCTCACCCAGGCTGGCCACGCCCCCCGAGCAGGGACCCTCACCCCATGGGGGTGTGGCTGGCCTGCATACTGCCCCAGCCCCTCGACCAGGCCAGCACCGTCCCCAGTGGGGACCCCCATCCCAATGGGGGTGTGGCCGGCCTGCAAACCACCACAGGCCCCTCGCTCAGGCAGCCCTGCCCCCCAAGGGAACCCCCACCCTGATCTGGGACACCTTTGAGGGCAAACCAGCTGGCACCCACCCGTGCATCACGTCTCTATCTATGCTAATAAAAGGGTAATATGCTAATTAGATTGGGAGACCTTCCAGGAGACCTTCCAGATGTTCTTCTGGACAAAGCCATGGTGGCGGGGCCAAGATAGAGGCGGTTAGGGGCTAAGAGGGGAGCGCAGTTGTGGGTGATCAGGCCAGAATGGGATGGCAGTTGTGGGTGATCAGGATGGATAGTGGGATGACTGCTGAATGAACAGATGGGCAAGTATGAGGCGGGGAGAGAACTTCTGATAAGAATGCGATCATATAATCCTATATAATAAAAGGGTAATATGCAAATAGACCGAACAGCAGAACATTCGAACAACCAATCAAAGAGTAATATGCTAATGATATGCTAAGGCTACTCAACCGCTCACTATGACATGCACTGACCACCAGGGGGCAGATGCTCCGACCGATAGGTTAGCTTGCTGCTGGGATCCGGCCGATCCGGACTGAGCGAGACGGGCCGGACACACCCTGGAGCCCTTACCCGGTCCCTCCCCGGCCCAGTCGTACACTGGTGGGATCCCTCAGCCTGGCCTGCACCCTCTTGCAATCTAGGACCCCTGGGGGATGTTGGAGAGCTGGTTTCAGCCCGATCCCACAGGCCACTCCCCTTGGGAGGGTGCCAGACGCAGGGCTCATGGCTGGCGAGTGCTGCTGTGGCAGTGCGAGCCTCTCCCAATCGGGACTGGTTGGGCGCAAGCCTGCAACAGGCACAGTGGGGCCGGGATGAGTGGGAGCGGGATGAGCGGGAGCAGCAGGTAGGAGCTGCAGGCTGCGTTGGACTGTGGGTTTCGGCCTGATCCCTGCAGGCCACCCAGAGGGACCCCACCTGTGCACGAATTCATGCACCGGGCCTCTAGTTTTTTTAATATAAAATTTTTATTTACACTAGTGCAGATGTCCTTCATTTTCACCACCCTTGCCCACCTCCACCCAGTCCCACCTGCCACCACCACCACCACCTCCCGTCTTCACCACACTATTGTCTTTTTAAATTAAAGAGTTAATTTTATTTGAATTTAACAGAACAAAAACTTAAAGCTGAAAGAAATACCTTAAAATATGTGTTTCTTTACTATAAAAGGTAGTAGTTACTAAAAGATCACTCAAAGAAAAGTAATAAAAGAAATTCTGAAGTTAGCACAGGGGTGGGGGGTGTTCCTCAGCCCAGCCTGCACCCTCTCCAATTTGGGACCCCTCTAGGGATGTCCAACTGCCCGTTTAGGCCACCGAAATCGGGCCTAAACGGGCGGTCGGACATCCCTCTCACAATCCAGGACTGCTGGCTCCCAACCACTCGCCTGCCTCTGCCTGATTGCCCCTAACCACTTCTGCCTGCCAGCCTGATCACCCCCTAACCACTCCCCTGCCAGCCTGATCGACGCCTAATTGCTCCCCGGCCAGCCCAATTGCCCCTAACTGCCCTCCCCTGCCCGCCTGGTCACCCCTATCTGCCCTCCTCTGCAGGCCTGATTGCCCACAACTGTCCTCCCCTGCAGACCTGGTCTCCCCCAACTTCCCTCCTCTGCTGACCCTTCACAGAAAATTTTACTAACCCTGCTTTACAATAAGGGCTTGACGATTGAATCATTGGGACCAGACACCAAGATTTCCTTTCTTTGAATAGTGGAGGGAATACTTATCTTGACTTTAAGTTGCCCTGAAATTAAAATGAGATAATGACTTAGAAAAGTATAAAAGCACCATATAAAGACAACTGTCTTTTTCATGAACTGAAAAGACAATAAAGTGGTAAAATGAAAAACACTATTTTTGTTCTCCCCCTTCCTTCCTTTACAGCCTTTATTTAAACTTTGAAATTTATAAAAATTTTATTCCAATTTTCATTTCTTTACATTCAATATTATTTTGTATTGGTTTTGGGTTTTATATCAGTTACAGAATAGTGGTTAGACAATCATATACTTTACAAAGTGTTCCCCGATATTTCCAGTACCCACCTGGCATCATACCATCATTACAACACTATTGACTATATTCCCTATTTAAGTGACAATGGGTTTACAGGTTCCTTCCAGTCTTTCTTTTGTGTTGTTCGCCTTTCCTTTTCTTTCTCACTTCTTTCCTCATTTTCCTTATATAGCATCTCAATTGGCCATCAAAGCTCAGTGAAGGCACTGGGACACGCCGGTTAGCACTGGGAGCTTCTCTGAATCACGTCAGTCAGTCTTGTACCCTGCAGTGCGGCACCCCTCCACTGAGGTGGCACCGCCCCTCAACCCCTGCCTCAGGGCTGCGGGTCCTTGCCCCTCCTCCCCGGTGTCCTTTCATGCCCCTTGATCCCTGGCCAGGCCCACCCGCGTCTTGGGGCCACTGCAGAACCTCTCTCTCTGCAGGCGAGGCATATCACTGCCCTCCGGACCCCTGCCACAGCCCGAGCCCCCTCTGGTGCACCCCGCCTCGCCAGGTTTTTGCCTTTGATCTATGGCATTGGTGACAGCACACTCCTAGCAAGCCTGGTACCCAGAGGGGCACAGGGTCAGTTCTTTGCCCAGAATGTTAGAGGTTGCAGTAGCATTTGCAGATGTTGCCCAGAGCCTGCTGGCGAAGGCAGCGCC